>NW_027411644.1:244310658-244892567 GCF_047663935.1 Musca autumnalis
AACACTTTTACGCATACATACATATATACAGACTAACTTACTTAGGGGTAAATCTCCTTTTTCATTGTGCAATAGGAGTTAAGGACTTAGGGCTAACAGACAGACATTTACAGTGATTTTTCGTGATTTGTGTTTTGTTTGTTTGTGGTGGTGATATTGTTGTTAATCTTTAATGGCATAAAAGAGGTAGTGTGAATGAGCTAGATTTAGATTTTAGAGAGTTGAGTTGGAGTTTGTTATAAATTTGTCTATTTTTATTAACATCAGGGCAGCAGAAAAAGGGAAGAAAATCAACAACAACAATAATAATGATTAAAAGCATTTAATTACAATCCAATTTCGCGCCACAATAAACATATTTAGCCGGCTTCAAAAAAGCAACAACAACAACAATGGGTCATGAATGCATGACACATTAATTCAACAGACTCCCTGGCAAACGTTTTGCCTTTTGCTTCGTTTGTTATCCTTGCTGATGACTTGTGCATTTTGTTTTTGTCATGTTACTCGTACATTGAAACGGAATTGGGTGTTCATATGATGACAAGCGAACAACAGCAGCAACAACGATAAGAACGAAGTTGTATAAACGGAAATATAAAATTGTTATAATCTTATTTATCAAAAGGGATTAAATGCATTCAAATGGTTGTGCTATTACATATATTTTTACATGTTACATACGTATGTACATCCAAATATACACATGCACATGGACATATGTGAATGTTCAGAAGCTGTTCGTTCATTCGTGAAGTTATATCTAAACACTTTATGGGGTTTTTTGTGTTATTTGCTAAAAGAGTTTTTGCAACGAAAATTTGTTTTTTGATTTGGCGATTTTCGCAAAAAGTTTAGCAGGACGCAGTATGTATTTTTTTATGATGCATTTACTCTTCTGGCAGATATGTTTGAGGAAACTTTATAATAGGCCTTCTTGTTTAAAATTACAACTGGAAATCATTATTCTCAAAATAACTAAAATATTTTAGAATACTAAATTATGACGTACTAGGACGAGAAACAATATTTCTTATATTTAATTTAATTACTTGAGCTATCATTACCTAATGAGTTGTGTTAAAAAATGGTTATCATTCAATACAACTCTTTAGGTTCAACTATTTTTCAAGTTATAATAATTTCGAACTGATGTGACCTGATTTTATGCGACCTCAGTTATGGCGAACGTATCTTATCAAATATCAGAGATATTGAAAATATATGACAACTTTTCGAATTTAACTTTTTTAACATTTTTAGAGGTCCTAGATTTGAGGGTAATTGGTCTACGGACGCAATATATTTTGTGATAGGAGCAAGTCAGTAAAATATTTCAATTTCAATAAAAGATGACCAATCCTTTAAATAATATGTTGTTTTGGTTTTTTTTAATTCTGAAAGCTTATCTCGGGAAGTGCACACTTCTCCGGAAAGAATAAATGCCCTTATAATTGGAAAACGAAGGACTGCATGCTGCAAAAATTTCAAAGTGATTCAACATTAGTAGTGTGATTCTTCAACTATTTTTTCGTGACCGACAGAAATCGGAGGAATTATGAATTAAAATTTGAAATAAAAGTTAACAACGCTATTATTATCGATAAGTCATGGCAACAGTAGTGCGCTTCTTTAACTAGTTAACGACCGAATTATCGACAATTATCAATAACTAAAAAATAGGTAAGTTATTGTTAGACAGCGGAATTTTATGCACCCCCTATTTTTTGTCCGATTCATGTCTAATTTTGGGACTGGGCATATTTTTGGCTTTTGATTAAATTGCAATCGAAATATATGACATATACAAAATTATGCAAAATGCATAAATTTTGCATATGCAAACAATAATATGTGCATTTGCAAAATTTATGCATTTTACATATTTTCTTATGCAACAAATATTTCAATGATAGGTACAAAAATATTTGTGTGTACAATTTTTCTGTTTAAAATTCTCTTCAGACAAGTCAATAAAATAGAGAAATGTATAACCACAGCCGCAACCTACAAAATACCGAAAATCCGGAGGTACCGTTCTATGGGGCTATATGAAGTCGTGGACCTATGCCGACAAATTTAGGGTGAAAAGTTTTGTAACCCCTGCGAAGACTTAATGCCAAATTTCAGTCATTTCGGTGGGATATTGGCTATTTGAAGATGTGGACCTATGCGGACAAATTTCAGGTGTAAAGTTTCATACCCCCAACGAAGACTTAATACCAAATTTGGTGGGATATTTAGACCACAAACCATTGTATATTTTTGCATATGCTCATTTTATGCATATATGTAAAAATATGTCAAAATATGCACGATATGCAAAGTATGCAAAAATTTCTGGTTTCTGTCTACTCAGATTTTCTCTACGACTATATGCATTTGCATAGGATTCCGCCCAGTGTTGTCAACTTTTTATTCATAACTTTGCATTTTAATTATACCGATTTTTGTCGGTAATGACAACAAATTACAGATACCCACTACTGGTTTATTTTGTTCGCTAACTTAAAGCAAATAATGTTTTGGATACTTAAAAATTTGCACTTACTAACGAGTGCCGGTAATTCACTACAGTAATTGAGGAAATTTTAGCGATAAATTAAAAAACTCGTTAAGCTCTACCAATGGCAACAATACTGTCAACTTTTGTTAAAACTTTTAATTCGCAATTATAAATTCAAACCAAAAATTTTGCGATCACAGTGAAGTAATCGCTAAGTTTTACCGATAGCAACATTGCGGAAAATTTTATTTAAAATCTCTTAAAATTTCTTATTCAACATTTTGCGTTCTATTGTTATGGGTAACCAATCCAAACGAGTTACATAGCTCCACAACAGGTCTTATATTGGACAGTAGCCCAAAATATTTATCGTTTTTTTACCTTTGAATGCAGGACATGTGGATAAAATATTTCCCTAATATGCTACATTGACAAAATTCTTTTTGGAAATTTACGGGAATCTTGGACTATTTCGGGATTTTCCAGAGAAAAAAATATATCTTAGTGTGAACCGAAATAATTCATCTTCTAGCTATAGCTAGCTAATAGCTATTAAACTGCACCAAAGCGTGAAAGTCTTCTCCGACGTAGTCCATATGAACGGACTTGCTTAAATCGACTCCAATTTCTTTTAATACAAGTAAGAACCGCAATAAGTTCGGCCGAGCCGAACTTGTTATACCCTCAACCACAAGTTGTATTGAAGTAAAATGGAATAGTTTCCTTTCGTGTATGAAGAAGACTTAATACTAAATTTCAGCAATTTCGGTAAAACAATGTGAGGCACCATTCTATGGGGGCTATTTCAAAAAGTCGATCTATACCGACAAATTTCTGACGGAAAGTTTCTAGGCTCAAAGAAAACTAAATACCAAATTTCCTATATTTCGGTAAGAGAATGTGGCTAAAACTTAAAAAACACCGAAAATCAAGAAGTACGCTTCTATGGGGATAAAGACGTAGGCCTATACTGATAATACTCTTCTGGAATATTTTATAGCTCTTGGAAGACGAAATAACGAATTTCAGCCATTTCGGTTGGATATTGACGTCACAATCTTCAGTATTACGAAAATCGGGAGGTACCGTTCTATGGGGGCTATATGAAGGCATGGACCGACAAAGTTCTGGAGGAAAATTGTATACCACCAACGTAGATTAAGTACCAAATTTCAGCCATTTCGGTGTGATAATGAAGCTAAAACCTTCAAAATACCGAAAATCGAAAGGTACCGTTCTATGGGGGATATATGAAGGTGTGGACCGATACCGACAAAATTCTGGGGGAAAGTTGTATACCCCTAAAGAAGACTACGTACCAAATTTTAGCCATTTTGGTAGGATAATGGAGCTAAAACCTTAAAAATACCGAAAATCGGGAGGTACCGTTCTATGGGGGCTATATGAAGGTGTGGACCGATACCGACCAAATTCTGGGGGAAAGGTTTATACCCCTAAAGAAGAGTACAAACCGATTTTCAGCCATTTTGGTAGGATAATGAAGCTAAAACCTCAAAAATACCGAAAATCGGGAGGTACCGTTCTATGGGGGCTATATGAAGGCGTGGACCGATACCGACAAAATGTTGGGGGAAAGTTTTATACCCCTAAAGAAGACTACGTACCAAATTTCAGCCATTTTGGTAGGATAATGAAGCTAAAACCTTAAAAATACAGAAAATCGGGAGGTACCGTTCTATGGGGGCTATATCAAAACATGGACCGATATATCCCATTTTCAATACCAACCATCCTGCAAGTAATAAAAACTTCTGTACCAAATTTTGACTCTCTAACTTTAAAATTGCGGGCTGTAGCTTGATTTCAACAGACAGACGGACGGACATAGAATTAGACGGATCGAAATAGAATTTTATGCTGATCAATAATGTACATGTATACTTTATAGGGTCTCCGACGAATATTTCGATGTGTTACAAACGGAATGACAAATTTTATTATACCCTCCATATGGTGGAGGGTATAAAAATTGGTATTAACATGTCTTAAAATATTTTTGTGTGCGTACCTCGTGTGTGGCAAAAAAATAGACTTGGTGTACCAAGTAGGTCCTAAGAACTTATCATCTTTGCATACTTTTAGGTGCCACGAACATATGGAATATTTAAAATAATATATTTCGAACAACTGCTTTTTAGCACCTTTATGGGGCCCAAAAAACGTGATATTATTATTTTTGCAAAGAATTTAGGAAAAAAATACCCGACCCACCACTTCATGCACTTCACCGTATCTATACTTCAACTTTTATATTTTATTTTTGGTTTAATTCCCTTTGCATAATTTAAGGAGCCAGCAGCACATGAAATATCTAAAAAATATAAATATTGAGCAACTGGTTGTTAGCAAGCTCTTTGGTCATAATCACGGGCCAAACAGACGTGTGGCTACACTGTGTAACTAATAGTTTGTTAGATTTGGAAAATATAAAAACGATATTTAAAACAAACAAATTAAAAAAAAACAAAATTACGCTTTGTGTTAAGTATGAAAATTGAAATAAACAAATAAATAAATATGTAAAAATGAGGTGGCGAGTGACTGCCTTCTTGTTCTTGATTATCTTTCTTATCTTTCTTTGTGAGGTCATCAAATTCATCCTAGAGGAGTACTTGACACTTCGCTTAATTTTATAACACACTGAATCTATTCTTTAACTCTCATATATTGCCTTCGGTTGCATTCTCTTTGCATACGTTTAGGCGTTAAAAACATATGGGACTTAAAAAATACCAAAGTAAACATGGTACCATGATGCAATAACAGGGTGACCCTGTAAGCCCAGCTGATGTCTTCTTTTGCTGTCAAAATACATTTTTGTTTTAAAAAATAGTACAAAATATTTCAGTATTCCTAAAACTTCTTTATTTGAATATCCAAATGAAACGGATAAGCAATGATAATGAATTTCTGTGTGCTGATCACCATCTCTGCGGAAGTGGAAAATTAAGATACATTTTCGTCTTAATATATGAAGGGGAGACATGTATTTTATTGCACAGCATCAACACTTAAACTTTCCAAATCTATGTATATACATATATGTAAGAATTAGGTGATGAGTGACTGACTTACAATGTTCCCGCGATATGAAGAGTGCTAGGATTTTTATTTATTTTTTTGTTTCTGTTTTGAGACGAGCTGAATGATCAGAAGGTTTTTCCAAATGAAAAAGAATGTCACAGAAATTGGCATCAGATACCACTACACTACATGCTTCGCACTTGGTGACGGTGCTTGTCAGGTGTATTACATATTTGGGACAATCTGACTATGCCTCTATTCTAAATTTTTCGTTCTAGATATATCGATTTTATTGCTAAATTGCAATTAACAATAAATCCGATACAAAGGATTTTGAGAGCAGATGACGCTGTCAACACTACCAGGCTCCTTCATTTACGAGTTTTTTTTCGCAGTGCGGAGTTTTTTCTCATCGAAAAACTCAAACTCATCGAAATAATGGTTTTAGACCCCAAGTATGTTTGGACGAAATGTGTTTCAGACAATTTGGAGTCGATTGAGCAATGTCCGTCCGTCTGTCTGTCTGTCTGGCTGGCTGGAGCGCACGATAACTCTCGAAGGGATGAACCGATTCGGTTCAAATTTTGGCTTTCGTAATATTTTGTCCAAACTTAGTTTAAGTTCGAAGATGAGCTATATCGGTCCACTCCTTCCGGTACCTCCCCCACAAAAGTTCGAAAATGTTCGGAAAATTTGTACGCACGATAACTCTTGAAGGGTGTAACCGATTTGGTCCATACTTTGCCCATCGTGGAGCGTGTACCAGACTTAGATCAGGTTTTAATATGGACTCAATCGGTCCACTCCGTCGGGTATCTCCCACACAAAATTTTGGAAAAGTTCAGTTTAGGAACATCTCTCGAATCGCTTTGATTTTTGCTTTAGCAACTTGTATTCACTGCCCTCCATACGACGGTATAAGTTTCATCAGGGGCAAGTCCATACTTCCTGAGAAAATAGCCTGAAAGTTGCAAAAAACCCCTATGACACCGTGTGAGGAGGTTGGAGGCCAAAATAACTCTCGAACAGGTCTGCCGATTCGGTCCAAAGTTTGGCCTTAGTAATATTTTGTCCAAACATAGTTTAAGTTCGAAGATAAGCCATATCGGTCCACTCCTTCAGGTACCTCCCCCACAAAATTTCAAAAATGTTCGGAAAAATTGTGCGTACGATAACTCTTGAAGAGAGTGGCCGAATTGGTCCATACTTTACACATCCTAATATATCTACCAGATATAGATCAGGTTCAAATATGGACTATATTTGTCCAATCCATCCGGTACCTCCCACTCAAAATTTCGGATACATGTTCACTTTAAGACCTGCTTTCGAATCACTTTGATTTTTGTTGAAGCAACTTGCATTGCTGCCTCAATTGCGATGGTAAAAGTTGTTTCAGGGGCAAGTTCATACTTCTTGAGCAAACATCCCTGAAGGTCTAAAAAACCCTTATGGTACCATATGTAGTGGATGGAGATCCATTCTTTTTAGTATCTCCTCCGCAAAACGTTTGATATTAAATCCTAATCAAAATTTTTGTCAGTTCAAACGCACAAAATTTTTAAAACTCCTTAAATACATGCGTTTTTTGGAAAAAAAAATTTTTTCAATATACATAGGCTGAGGGTATATCTCTGTCGGCAAAGCCGACTGATACTTTTTTACTTGTTTTATTTTATTTATTACTTATTTAATTATAAACATAAATATTATTAGAGAGGGGTGAAGTTTGTTTTGCAACGACAAATTCTATTCTATTTTGTTTTTTTTAATAGTCAAGCTTAATTCCAGAACCATTGTTTCAATATTTTCCTAAAACTGCTTTAATTTACTAGTGGGAATTCTTCATATTATGGCTATTTGCTCTAGAATGGGAGCTGTAATTGAAATGCTTCAATGTTTGGAAATATTTTTCAAGTGTATTTGTTCGAGTCTAGGTAGTGCCAAAGAAATTCTCATTAATAATCTCATTCGGATTTTTTTTGAGGAAAACAGCTGTGAAATTGGTGATGAGGATATGTGGCGAGATCCTCATCCCAAATAAAAACCCTCTCTTAGAGGAAACATATTTTTCACAACTTTTTGCGATAGAAGTACAAAAACTTCTTCTTTTATTTTATACCAAAAATTATATTCTGTGAAGAAAATTAATTTTTTTTTATTAATTAATTTTAAAACGTATCTTTGCGTGAGCAATTCAGAAACACAAACTTCACAGTGTTGATTAAATTTAATTTTTCCTAAATTCCTCACTTAAGAAAACTCCCAAAAAAAAATAAAAACCCTTTCAAACTTACCTTGACAACATGGCAGCATCCTGTGGACCACCAGCACCCACTGTGGCCGGCGGTAATTGAGGTATGGGTGTTATTAAATTATTGGAGCCATTCTTTTTCGCCGGCTCGTTGCGGCTTAGAATCGATGAAATTGAAAAGCTAGTAAACCCGTTACCCGATGTAACTTTACCATTGGCCGCACCTGCACCAGCCGACGGTTGATCACTGCCAATACTGTTATCACCATTTGATGCCGTTGTTGTATTATTATTTAACATTTTACTATTGTTGTTATTGTTATTTTGTGATTCTTCTGTGGTTGTGGATTCTGGTGATTTGGGCGCACCATGGGCAGCCATTGTGGGTGGACTTAAACGCTCAATATTATGACTGGCGGCCCCCGATGCAGCAGCCGCTGCAGCAAAATGTGAAACAACCGTCGGTGTAACTGTGGCAGGATGTTGTAGCAAATGTTGATGTGCCGGATGTGTGAGATGGCCAAAACTGGCATGCAAGGCATGATGTAAGGCTACGGGATGATGACCGGCATTTAGAGAATTTAAATGATGTTGTAAATGATGATGTAAAACAGTTGGCGGTACGGCTGTGGCCATGCTACTACTACTGCTGGTGGGACTACTGTGATGTTGTTGTTGCTGCAGATGGCTGTGGGCTGTTGAGCTGGGCTGGTAATTGTGATTGCTGGAGGTAGGTGTACCGGCTGCCGAGGTGGGTGTATGCATGGAATTTGGTGTTGAGGCACCCAGTGATCGGGCAGGTGATGAGGATCTCAGGGGTGATTCCCGACCCTCCTGGCCACAGCCCATGGGACTGGGTTCGGGGCTGGACACAACACTAATATCAACTTCGTGTTCCGAGGAAGACATGTTTTGGTTTTTTTGTTTACTTTTTTTCGGGGGAAAAATTAAAATCAATTTATTTTTTTATTGTTTTCTGCACTTGTTCACTTTTTAAAAATTTTTCACAAGATAGACATTGTTATTCTGCTTTGATTTTATTTATAACTAACACTTGTTATTGTTGTAATGTATTCTTTTTTATTGTATGTGGTCTTGTCTTGATTTCTCAATCAGTAAAAATTGTTGTGGAAACTGGAAAATGTTTCTATTTTTGTTATCCGCAAAAAACGCACGTCCTTTCACGATCATCAACGTTTTACATTTAAATCGTTCATATCCTTTGTTGTGTGTCCGCAACCGTTAACAAACGTTTACTGTCTACTCGCTTAAGGATGAATAAAAAAAAACTAAAACAACGCCACACACTGGACGAGGACAACGACACATTCACATTAACTAACAGCAAAAAAGTTCTGCCAGGCTACAACGACACTAGCAAATGAATGTATCCTTGCCGTTGATTTCTGTTTGTTTTTTTTTTTTCTATACTATTGAGCACTCTTATAATTTCTCCGTATGTGTGTGTGTGCGGCTTTGAATTTATTCCACATAAAATAATTGTTTTTTTTTCTCGTTTCCTTCGACCTGGCTATTTTTTGACAATTTAACCTCTCTTGCCTTTGTATTTTGATTCGAAATGAAATTTGCTATTCGATCGTTTGTCGAGCGGGTCGTAACACGGAGCGTTAGCTGGGTGACGTGTTTGTCTGTTTGTGTTTAAAACACAACTGAATCTTAGGTGGTTGGTTAAAAATTCTTTTAGTCAAAAACAAAAAATGGTTTTCCACAGTTTGCCTCTAACACACTTTAGAAAACGCCATACATACAGCAACAACGAGAGAGGGGTGCGCACACACAACACCAAACAAGGACTCACCACCATCATTGCTTTACTACCAACCAACAATCAAGCCATACCCTTATCCATTCACGGTTCTTAAGCTGTTCTACATGCCCATTGTTTCCATGGTGGTTTGGGTGGGAAAATCTCAGAGCATCCTTGCGAAAAAAACAACCATTCATTCACAGTTTTAGGACTCTCTCTCAAATCATGCTCTAAGGGTGGTTAAGAGTTTCTATTTCTGCAAAACAGAAAATTCACTCAAACAAGTCATTCAAACAAATGCCATGGAAATTTTCAACTCAATTTCTGCAAATAATTTCAATTTCATTCATTCACAGGGCCACACTCGATGGAATTGAATTCGAATGCCTTTGACCCTCCCTTTTAAGTGATTTTTGATTTCTTTTGATTGCGTTTCTCAAGATACACACACATACCTATTTTATTATATTTATTATTATGTACTCTTGTATGAGATAACCAAATATATAAATTGGCTTTGCAGAAAACAATTTTAAATCAATCAATTTATTTTTAACACACATTCAACTATAAACTATGTACATATGTGTATGTACAAAAGGTCAAGTGTTGAAGTTGTTGATTCCTACATTTATCTATAGCACAAACGATTGCAAAGCCAAGTGATTCCTCAACAATTCAATTAAACGCGAAAATTAACAAAGTATTGAGGCTATTTTGCAGGAGTTAAATTGGTGTGGATATATTGATGGTAGGTATTAAATATCAAGAAGGGAATCATCTAAGAATTTCTTTTTAATACATTTTGTGTTTGAGTATTTTTAATACCTAAGCACGGAAAGCCTGAACTAATTTTTGCGGATTCTGAAACTACAATGTTCATAGATGAAAAAATAAAAAGAATCGCCGGAGCGCTTTTTAAATAAATCGTGGTCAAAGTTGATATTTTTATTGTTTTTGTTTAGGATTTCGAGATTTGGCTTAGCAACCGCAAGTCCTATCGAAATGGGACTAATGATGTAGCAGTGAAAATTCTCTACAAGATGGAAGATTATGATATTTTCGTAGGTTTTACCATTTTTGAGATATAGAAGTTCAAATTGGGACATTACACTGAGTGTGTAGCCCCCTTATACAACAATGAAATGCACGGTGCGCATTAACTAACTTTAAATGAAAACCGCTTACACATGTGGAGTGTTTGCAGATTCTGAAACAGCAATGTTCATAGATGAGAAAAATCCAAAAACAAGAGAAAGTTCAAAATTCACATTTTTAGGTTTTTTAGGTGGGTTGGTAGTTTTTGGGTGACGTGGGGGATGGAAGATACGGTCCTGACCGGTTTTAACATGGCAAAGCCCAGGATTTATCTTGGTCCCTCTTTCATCTCAAGTGGACACTGACCTCCCGGTGGTGTCACCTGGGGAACTGCCTTTAACACCCGTTAAAGGTAGTGAGCTAACATGTGCCGCGCGTTCACCCATAAGAACGTTAAAAACTTGTGTTTGGGCGTCGGGTTAGTAACCCTCCCCCTATGAAAAAACGAAAGAAAAGAAAAACAAACCCCTCTAAAGTTGACGAACCCCGCAAACATATTAAGGACCATGATCTGCGAATCTGCATCTGGAATGTTCGCACTCTTTATAGAGAAGGTGCAGTCTTCGCATTGGCAGACGTACTTGAAAAGTACAAGGCCAATATAACTGTCATACAGGAAATACGATGGATTGGGAAAGGCGTCACAACAACACCTAAAGGTGACGCACTGTATTATAGCTGCCATGACGTAAAGCATGAGTTTGGTTGCGGATTCGTAGTTAGTCGGAGGCTAAAACATCTGGTATCAAGCTTCACCCCAGTGAATGAAAGACTTGCTGCAATTCGAATAAAAGCTAAATTCTTCAACATCAGCTTTATTTGCGCTCATGCTCCCACTAATGAAAAGCACGAACAGACCAAAGATATATTTTACGAGCACTTAGAAGAAACATATGACCGTTGCCCTGCCCATGACATTAAAATCATCCTAGGCGATTTTAATGTCAAAATTGGAAAGGAGAATATCTTTGGCCCAACAGTCGGGAAATTCAGTCTCCACAGTGAAACATCTGACAATAATATGAGGCTGATAGACTTTGTAGCTGCAAAAAACATGGTAGTTAGCAGTACCAGATTTAATCATCTCGATATTCATAAAGGCACCTGGCTGTCTCCAGATCAGAAAACAAGAAATCAAATTGATCATGTTGTGATAGATGGGAGACATTCATCGAGCGTGTTGGATGTACGATCGTTCCGAGGCGCAAACATTGATTTGGACCACTACCTTGTTGCAGCAAAGGTACGCACCCGCTTAAACGTAGCAAACAAAGTACGAACAGACACAACACGAAAGATAGACATCGGTAAGCTGCAATCACAACAGATAGCCACAGCATATTCCACTCAACTAGCCCAATTGCTTAATCAAAGCACTCCTCATCCCGATAACATATCAGCGCAATGGCAAATCATTGCCAACTCCATGCAAACAGCCGCAAAATCCATACTTGGATACCATAGACCTCCACCAAGGCATCCATGGTATGATCAGGAGTGTCGTGCTGCTACCGAAGAGAAAAATGCGGCATATAGGGCTACTTTACAATCCGTAGCAACGTGTAGCGCACGAAAGAGATACAGGGAGAAAAGGAGAGAGGAGAATCGTCTTTTCCGCAGGAAAAAGAGAGAGATGGAAAAGCGGGAGTGTGAAAAAATCGAGATGAAGTCCGAAAATTCTACCAAAAAGTCAAGCATCAAACTGATGGCTTTGGTACAGGCACATCCTCCTGTAGAGACCAGCAAGGTAATTTGGTAACTGATACAGATAGTGTACTCAGGATATGGAAAGAACATTTTTCAAAACTGTTGGTATCCAATAGCAGCGAAGACGACGAAAATACCACAGTCTCAATCCCAGAAGATGGTATTGAATGTATACCGCCCAGCCAAGATGAGGTAAAGACAGCAATAAATCGGCTGAAGAATAATAAGGCAGCAGGAGCCGATGGCTTACCAGCCGAGCTGTTCAAAACCGGAGGCGACACGCTGATAAGGTGTATTCATCAGCTAGTTAGCACCATCTGGCAGGAAGAACGAGTACCCGACGATTGGAACCTGAGTATCCTGTGCCCCGTCCACAAGAAGGGAGATAAGACTGTATGCTCTAACTATAGGGGCATAAGTCTACTCCCTATTGCCTACAAGATCGTGTCAGGGATATTGTGCGAACGACTAAAGCCTGTGGTCAACGAGATAATTGGACAATACCAATGCGGCTTTAGACCTGGCAAGTCCATCATTGACCAGATATTTACCCTGCGGCAAATCCTGGAGAAGACCCAAGAGATGCAGACGACACCTACCACCTTTTTGTCGATTATAAAGCAGCCTTCGACAACCTGCTGCGTTCAAAGGTATTCCAAGCCATGTCTGAATTTTGTATCCCCGCAAAGCTCATCCGGCTTTGTAAAATGACTTTAACTGACACGAGGTCCTCAGTCAAAATAGGAAAGAACCTCTCCGAAGAGTTTGGTACCAAAAGAGGTTTCAGACAAGGAGACAGCCTTTCGTGTGATCTCTTCAACATCCTGCTGGAAAAGGTTATACGAGAGGCAAACGTCAAAAGAAGTGGCACAATTTACACCAATAGGCACATGTTACTTGCCTATGCTGATGACATAGACATCATGGGACGATCAGTAAAGGAAGTAACTGATACCTTTACGAAGGTCGAAGCAGAATCTGCTAAAGTGTGTCTGGCGGTAAACGGTGAGAAGACCAAGTTGATGGTGTCGACGCGTAATGTGTCCATTGAGCTCGGACCGATTGTGGAAGTTGGTTCCTATAATTTTGAGGTAGTAAAAGACTTCGTCTACCTCGGCACCTCCGTAAACACAACAAACGACATCAGTTGTGAAATAAAAAGAAGAATTGTATTGGCTAACAGATGCTACTTTGGTTTAAGTAATCAGTTTAAAAACAAAGCCACATCTCGTCAAACAAAAATAACACTCTACAAAACACTGATACTACCCGTGCTGATGTATGGCTCCGAAGCCTGGGTACTTGCGCAAGCAGACATGGCAGTGCTTGGTGTGTTTGAGAGAAAACTTCTTCGAAAGATCTACGGAGCAATCTGCGTGGGCGGTGAATATCGACGTCGCATGAACCACGAGCTGTATCTGCTATACAACGACATCATTATTGTTAAACGTATCGAGATGCAGCGATTGCATTGGCTAGGCCATATCATAAGAATGAGCGATGATGAACCCGCTAAAAAGGCGTATAAACACGGACCGCTTGGCGGTGCACGCAGAATTGGCAGGCCAAGGAATAGATGGCGCAAACAAGTGGATGATGAGTGGTGCGCGGTATTCCAGAGTGCGAAGCAACAAATAGAGAGAATTGGAGATCTTTTCTTATTTCGGCCTATGGAACAAATGTTCTGTAATGGGCCAGCTAAGTCAGTAAATAAGTGGTAGTTGTAGAGCTCGCCACAGATCTTCATCAGTCCCCTTGTTTCTTGTTTTTCAAAAACTTTTTATACCCAAGTGTCAATTGCTCGCTCAAATAGATAAGTGTCCAAAGAAACACTCTGATCGAAAATTTCTTTGGCACTACCTAGACTCGAGCAATTTCACTTGCAAAACAAAACAAGAATTTCTCGATCAGAGTGTTTCTTTGGACACTTATCTATTTGAGCGAGCAATTGACACTTCTCAGAATTTTGGTTAGAACCGGAAAGTCCTATCGAAATGGAACCAAAGAAAATTTTGTAACAGCGAAAATTCTCTTCAAGATTTTCTTTACTTACAACTTAAAAAACCCCTAAAAATGTGAATTTTTACCGCGATTTACTTTTTTTTTTTTTTTTGATTATTCTCATCTATGAATATTGTAGTTTCAGAGTCCTCAAAAACTTCCCAGGTGTAAGCAGTGCTTACTAAGCACTTTTCATCACTTTCATTCAGGCTCACAATTTGAAGTTATTTATATCTCAGGAACATTTTCACACCACTAGTACTCTTTTCGGATTCAATTGAAATTTGTACAGCAGGTAGTTCTTGGTGACGTAGGGGATGAAAGATACCAAGCAACGGCCCTGACCAGCTTTAACATGGCAAAGACCAGGACTTATATTAGCCCTTCCTTCATCTCAATTGGATAGTGACCTCCTCGTGGTGTCACCAGGGGAGCTGCCTATAACATCCGTTAAAGGTAGCTAGCTAAGAACGTTAAATACTTGGGCAGGGACAAAATACTATGAAACAAATAAAAAAGTATCAGACGGCTTTGCCGACAGAGAAATACCCTCTGCTTGGGGGAATGAAACACTTTTTTCCCAAAAAAAATATGTATTTAGGGGGTTTTCAGGATTTTTTGCGTCTGAACTTGCCGACAAAAATATGAATTGGGAAAAAAGCTCAAAAGTTTTGCGGGGGAGGTACCGAAAGGAATGTACCGACATGTCCATTTTGGAAGTCTGTTTTATTTTGGGAAACATTCCTCTCGATTGATATCACGCCCACAAATCTTTTCAGTTGGTCACCATATAATTTAGAGTTTTTGGATCACTATATCAGGAAACATGGACTTGCTCACGAAAAACATATTATCGTTGTAAACAGGGCTGCTAGGAGTAGCTTCGGTAAAAGTTGCCAAAGAATCCTCGAACAGACCCTTAACAGCACTGAAACAAAAATGTTGAACATTTGAGTGGGTGGTACCCTAAAGAGTGGACCGATAGTGCCCACTTTTGAACATAACGTTTGGACACAATTTTTCAAGATCCAAAGTTTGGTCCGAATCCGTTTAGCGAATATTTTTTAACTTTTATGAAGGAGGTGCCGGGAGGATTGAACATATAAGCACCATCTTCTAATTTCATCTAACAGTCGAAGAAATATTATGATATGCAAAGTGTGGACCAACGCAGTATTCGGTTCGAGAGTTATCGTGGGCAACAGCAAGCTGGTCGTAGGGATTTTATACAGCTTTCGGGTCATTTTTTCAAGAAGTATGGACATGCCACTGAAACAACTTGTACCATCGTAATTGGGGCCTTGACTGCAACATGTTGCAAGAAAAAATCGATTCGAAGGAGGTCCCAAAAATTCACTTTTCCAAAATTTTGCGTGGAAGGTACCTGAAGGAGTGGACAGATAAAGTCCATATTCTAACTTTATCTATGTCTGGTAGAAATATTACGATTTGGTTCCCTTCGAGAGTTAACTTGCACCTAAGTTGTGCCAAAAAAAATTGACTTTTGTATCCGAGGCAATGAACATGACACATCTTCGAACTTATACTAAGCTTGGACAAAATATTACGAAAGCCAAATTTTGGACCAAGTCGGTTAATCCGTTCGAGAGTTATAGTGCGCTCTGTCTCTCTGTCTATATTGCTGGCTAGATTGGTTGCGGATTTGTAGTTGGTCGGACGTTTAAAATCTGATCTCCAGCTTCACCCCAGTGAAAAAAAGACTTGCGAATAAAATCAACATTTTACAACATCAGCTTCCCACATGCTCGCACTGAAAATAATGATGAACAGACTAAAGATAAATTTTACGAGCGCTTAGAAGATATTAAAATCAAAGCTCCGAAATACGCACTCGAATCCTACTCGCGAGTGAAATTCGAGCGACTTTGAGCGGAAGTACTCGCGCGAGTAGAAAACATAATTCGAGTATACTCTATATTTACTCGTCACTCGCGAACTTCGGAACAACCTCCTCTGGACCTCCGAAGAACATGATCTTTCCATATTCAGTGCACAGGAACATCAAAACCTGTTCGCTGCTACATACGCAACAACACACAAACAGCAAAAAAGTATTTTTTTCACTAGGTTTTACTCTTTGAGCAAACTCGTACTCTATTTCGAGTATTTTCACTCGCACTCTTATTTTTAAACCAAGAGTACTCGCGAGTGCTCCCAAATAAAACAAAAGAGTGGAGAGTAAGCTGCTTGTAAAACTCGTACTCTTCGATACTCCCACTAGCAGGTATTTTTCACTCGCGAGTAAAAACGAGCAAATCGGACATTTTACTCGCACTCTTCGAGTACTCCCACCCGCGAGTACTTTTCACTCGCAAGTAAAAAATAGCATATCGGAGCTCTGATTAAAATTATTCTAGGCGATTTTAATGCCAAAAAGGAAAGAAATTAGAAAATCTTTGGTCAAAGAGTCGGGAAATTCAGTCTCCTCAGTGAAACATCTGGCAGTGCAATGACTTATCATTACATAAAATCGGGTGGTACCCTTGTATGGGTGCTATAAAGAAACATGGACCCATGTCGACAATTTTTTGGTGTCAAATGTCAAATACAGTCAGAAAATTTAGCTAATACCCTCAAAATACCACAAATCGGGAGGTACCTTTATATGGGGCTATACCAAAACATGGACCGTTGTTTATAACTTTTGGTGGAGAAGTTTCGTGACTGTAGGAAACCTCAAATGTCAAATTACAGCTAGTTCGGTTAACATTTTAGCTAAAATCCTCTAAAAACAAAAATAGGAAAGGAACCGTTATATGAAGGTTATACCTAAACATGGGCATATGTTGACAGTTTTTGGTGGAGTACCGGAAGATACCGTTATATGGTGGCTAATGCAAAACATGGACCTATACAGAAAATTTTTAGTGGAAAAGTTTCGTGGCTACAGGGTACCTCAAATGTCAAGTTCAGTTAAACAAGTAAAAAAGTATCAGTCGGCTTTGCCGACAGGGATATACCCTCAGCCTGTGAATATTGAAACAATTTTTCCCCAAAAAACTTATGTATTTAGGGGGTTTTAAAAATTTTGGGCGTTTGAACCGACAAAAATGTTGATTAGGATTAAAGATCAAAAGTTTTGCGGAGGAGATACTAAAAGGAATGGATCGACATTGACCATTATGGATGTGGATCTCCAGCCACTACATATGATGCTTATGGGGTTTTTACATCCTTCGGGCTGTTTGCTCAAGAAGTATGGACTTGCCCCTGAAAAAAACTTTTACGATCGTAATTGAGGCAGCGCATGCAAGTTGCTTCATCAGAAATCAAAGTCATTCGATATCAGGTCTTAAAGTGAACTTATCCGAAATTTTGTGTGGGAGGTACCGGATGGAGTAAACAAATATAGTCCATATTTGAACCTGATCTATATCTGGTAGATATATTAAGATGCGTAAAGTATGGACCAAATCGGTTACTCCCTTCAAGAGTTATCGTGCGCACAAATTTTCCGAACATTTTCGAACCTTTGTGTGGGAGGTACCGGAAGGAGTGGACCGATATAGCCCATCTTCGAACTTAAACTAAGTTTGGGCAAAATATTACGAAATTTGAACTCAATCGGTTCATCCGTTCGAGAGTTATCGTGCGCACCAGCCAGCCAGACAGACAGACAGACGGACGGACATTGCTAAATCAACTCCAAATTGTCTGAAACACATTTCGTCCAAACATACTTGGGGTCTAAAACCATTATTTCGATGAGGCACATTTTGCCCGTATGAAAGTGTATATCACCAATATTTTTGAAAATTTAACATAGCTGAAGCCAAGGTTTACCCTTTTAGAAGACGCGACTTGTGATTGTATATTATACAAATTAAATGTTTATGGATAAAATGAAATGTTTTTGGACGCGGCAAAAAATATTGGCCTCAAAAGTTAATTTGTGTGGAAGCTGTGGCTATATTTATGTTAGAAAATGGGTAAAAATGGGTTGAAGCCAACGTGTCTTTTTTTGTTTTCTCTCGATTTGTGAGTAAACCACACTTCTCACGATTTTCCTGTCAAAGTAAAAGTAGAAGCCAACTAAATAAGGATCATCTCACTTATGTATCACTTTTCAAAATTTGAACTGCTTCTACCATTGTAGTCTGCACAGCTTCATTGAAATCTGCATCCAAATGCGGAAATTTTGTGCGAACATTTTTCAAAAAATCTTATTTTACAGGCCTAATTTTTACAATTGTCATTCGATTTCCTCGTACTCTATTGCACATTTTAGTTTTTTACATTCCGGATCCAATAAATCATTTCTCGTGAAAATCCATCTACTAAACCGCGAGTCACGAGAAATTCCAAAGTAGAAAAATCACCTAAAATTGTTTTTGAAAATATCGCGTATTTTATCGCTTTTTCTGCGGATTGTTTCCACTGCAAAGAAAAAACTAGTGCAGCATCTTCGTTTTAGCGGAAACATAGATTTGAAAACTCCACTGATAAGGAAGCTACATTCATTTTATCCCAAAAAATAGTGCGCGATGCTACATCCACGGTTCTTGATTGATCGCCTTCAAATAGATATATCGATGTAGATTTTCATGGTGGACACTGAAATCGGATGCGGACAAAAATTGTATGCACTTTGTGCAAATTAGCGATATTTTATAGGTTTTTTAATGCTAAGATGCAGCCGATGCTACATGTTAGAGTTCAAATTATATTTCGAAAAATATATACAAATTAACAGATATGGTCTTCCGGTACATGAAAATCACATGCGGACAAAATGATTTTGATAATTACGCGACTTACACGTATTTTAAAATGCATATAAATTAAAATGGTTTATTTGACCTCTATTTCCATTTCAGAAGCTTTGACATATATCCCATCAACCCAATTAGCTTCCCTAATGGGAAAACTTTAATATGAATGTCAATAAAACAAAATCCGTCTATTTTGTTAGGAGATTTAAGCAAAATGAAGGAAGTATTCCTATAAATTTTTTCAATATTTTCTACTACATAATGCATGTGAAAAAAATATTCTTTCAAACAAAAAATAATTTTTTGGCCAAAATATGTGCTTATTTTGGCTGTAACATCCAAACTATAACACCAATCTGTATGATTGCAGTCTCATTTGATTCGCCGTGAAGTTTGGATCCACAAAATTTTTTTATGTAATTATATGACCACTAAATGGGCCTTAATTTTGAAAAAAGTTGACTTATATTCAATAATTTATCAATTTTTTGTACATTCCGCGAATTCTGTATAACATTTTGCAGGTATTATGCAATCTACTCGCTGAAGTCACTTCGAGAGAACTTTTTTGTAACAATTGTGCTCATTAAAATAATTAGCGTTTTTATAATATTTTTTTTCTTAAAAAGCGAAATAAAAGCGCCATAACTTTTGTCCGCAACAACTAAAAATTGGCTCGCGACCAGATTCGTACTAGAAATCTTTTTCTTAACCTACATATCAAAAATCGTTGATGTAGCGCGAAAAAAAATTATCCTTTTTTTCTGAAATGGGATATGAAATAATTGACAATATTCCTGATATACCCTCGTTAGCATAAATGCTGAGGGTATAAAAATGTAGTAAAATGGGTCACTAAAAAACCTTCGGGTCTAGGCAACACGTAGCGTCGCAGGGCGTCATTTGGAATTTTTTTGTTTGGAAAGTTTTTGCCTAAGGTTACTCAGGACAGTTTCACATACGACCATGTGTTGTGTTGTTTACAGTGACTTGAAAAAAAATCACTTTGCATAAAAAAGTGAATTTACTGGTTTCGGTTTCGAGCCATTTCTAGTTCGACTCAGAATCTGAAGTCGATCTTTTTCACGACTCCAGACCCCGGAGTCGACTCCGAGGTAATTTTCAATACCACCCAAAAAGCTTAAATATGTATCCTACGCCATAATATGAAGGGTATAAGTAAATTTGCCATTCCGGTTGTAAGGCATCGAAATATTCGTCGGGGACCCTATTCTAAGTCGATATAACCATGTCCGTCTGTATGTATGTTGAAATCAAAATACTGCTCGCAATTTTTAAGACTGATCTTTTTAATTTAGTACAGAAGTTTCTATTACTCCTAGGATGTTTGGTCTTGCAAGTGGGCTACATCGATCCACGTTTTTATATAGCCCCCATAGAACGGTACCTCCCGATTTTCGGTAATTTTAAGGTTTTAGCCTCATTATAACACTGAAATGGCTGAAATTTGGTATTTAATTTTCCTTGGGAGTACAAAACTTTCCACCTTAAATTTCTCAGCATAGGTACAGTATAGGTTTTCAAATAGCCCTCATAGAAAGGTACCTCCCGTTTTTCTATATTTTTAAGGTTGTATCATCAATATTCCACTGAAATGTAAATTTGTAAAACTTTCCACCTGAAATCGGTTGGTATAGGTACACGCCTTCATATAGCCCACATAGAATAGTACCTCCGGATTTTCTGTATTCAGAGGGTATACAACTTTTCACCTGAATTTTGTTGGTATAGGTCCACGCCTTCATATAGGCCTCATAGAACGGGATCTCCCGATTTTCGGTATTTTGAAGTTTTTAGCCTCATTGTCAGACCGAAATAACTTAAATTTGGTTTTTGTTCTTCGTTGGGGGTGTATGACTTTCCACCTGAAATTTGTGGATATAGGTCCTCCCGATTTTCTGTATTTTTAAGTTTATGGCCTATTTTCGGTATGTACTTTGAAGATTGTGGCCTCAATTTCCCACCGAAACGGCTGAAATTAGGTAATTAGTCTTCGTTGGGCGTATTTCCAAATGAAATTTTTCGGTGTTGCACCACGTCTTCATAGAACTGCCCATCCAAATTTTCGGTATTTTGAAGATTTTGGCTTCAATATCCCACCAAATGTTTTAAAATTTTATTTAGTCGTTGGAGGCATAAAACTTTCCACCAAAAATTTGTCGGTATAGGCCCACGTCTTTGTATAGCCCCCATAGAACGGTACCCTCCGATTTTCGGTGTTTAGAAAGGTTTAGCCAAAATATTCAAACGGAGTAACTGAAATTTGGTATTTAATCTTGCTAAAGGTTGGATTCTTGTGCTCCCAGAAGATAGAATAAGAAGATTAGGTTTATGTCTAGCCAGTATTGCCCAATTTTATGTATTTCGAGGATTTTTCAACAAATTTTCGAACCGAAATTGCTGTAATTTAATGTTGTGTGTTGCTAGGAGTTCAAAAGCTCAATTCGGAAAATTGTAAATATTGATCCATGTTTTGTAAAGAACTACGATGATGCCCAATATGAGCTCTTTTGAAGGGAGTATTATCAGTTGGGATATACTACTCCTACAATAATAGGGAACGCTTGGTACTTTCATAAAAGTAACGAAACTAGTTGTTCCTATTCACTTCAATACAGTTTTCCGTTCTTACTTTTTTCCTATATGTTGGCTTTTTCATAATATATTCCTTGAGAGAACATTCGTTCTAATATAATGCTCAACTAAAAAACTTGAATAGAAATCCTGAACGTATCCCAATAAAATGAAAACTCAATAAACCGCAGTTATGTTCCACTGGCATCCTTCCCCGTGAGAAAATCTTTAAGCTTTGAACATTGTCAGCTTGAAGAGGCTATAAAACGTTGACCTATATAAGAAACAATATGTCAAACAATTCGGCTTGATAAAATTTCTGCAACGAATTTAAAATTTAAAATATATAATATATATATATAACTTAAAACTCTGCACACTGGTCCCAACCTGCGACAAAAATCGAAAAATCGATATCAGTAAATCTCTGCGACAATTCAGCAAATTGTCTTTAAACATATTATATTTTAATATTCCAGCACTGATTTTGTAACTTATATTAACCAAAACAAAACAGAAGAAGTTGACATTTACGTATGATCTCTTAAAAACTTTAAAAACATCAGTAAGGTTGTGGCTTCTTACAAGGCAAGTAACTCAAAATTGAAAGGATAAAATTATTTTCTTCCAAATGGAAGTTTTAGAACAAGGTTTTCTAATTACTTTTACATAAAAATTTGTACACATTATTCGCATAAAATGTGCTGGAAATCACATTTTTATACCCTCCACCATAGGATGGGGGTATATTAAGTTTGTCACTACGTTTGTAACTACTCGAAATAATCATTGTAGACCCCACAAACTATATATATTCTTGATCAGCGTGCAATTCTACATCGATATAGCCTTGTCCGTCGGTATGTCCGTCTGTCCATCTGTGGAAATCACACTAGCGTCCGAACGGATTGACGTAGGTGGATGAAACTTTGGGAAAATCTATTATATGTACGTAGGACTTTTGGTATTGAAAGCGGGCTATGTATGTAGGTCCACGCTTTCGTATAGCCCCCATACAAAATGACGCGTGACGCGTCGTCGTTTTAAGGAATTTTTAAGATATTTGTCCAATCGAATTGGTTGTAATTTGGTATTTTGTGCCTCCAGAGACCAAAAAACATTCCTACCAAAGTTGGTTTATATAGATCCACGTTTTGGTATAGCCCCCATATAACGCCCCATATAAGAACGCGTCATTTTAATATATTTTGAATGTATTAGTCCCATTTGACAACAGAATCGGTTATAACTTTGTATTTTGTGTTTCCAGAGGCTAAGAAACATTTCTACCATAAAACGTTTATATAGGTCCACATTTTGATATAGCCCCATAGGACGATATCTCCCGATTTTCGGTATTTTGAAGGTTTTGGCCTCATTATCCCACCGAGATGGCCGATTTTCGGTATTTTGAAGGTTGTGGCCACATTAATCCACCGAAATGACTGAAAATTGTGGTGGAGGGTATAAAAAGTTCGGCCCGACCGAACTAACACTTTTCTTACTTGTTTATAATACTTTTTTGTGGATTATTTTTCCAAGTCTTGAAAATTAAAGTTGAGTTTTACTAACTTCGCCATTCTTCGCCACTCTCCAAATTGTTTGAAGAATGTTCGAAATAGTGTCAAGTTTACGAAAAAGTTGGTACCAGCTGCATATATTTGCATTTCCGTGTGTGACATTAAAAATAATGACGAAGCCTCTGGTCGATTCAGTGAATATGCCTTATTACTGTATTCTCAGTTTCTTCTTTGTTTTGTGTTTTAATTGTTTGTTTTGGTTTTTTCTTTAACGATTTAGACATTTTTGTTTTGGGATCTACTTATGAGGATATTTTTATACATTACTATATTTTTGATATATGTATGATGCAACATATAATATGAAAAACAAGTAAAAAATTTAAGTTTGTTCGCACCGAACTTTATTATATCCCCTACCATGAAATATTCTGACCTCAAATGGAATAATTTGTTTCCTTTCCTGTCCACGATACCAGTCGGAGACGTTTTTTGACCACTAAGAACTCCAAATAGCAAATTACAACCAATTCGAACCGAAAATGTAGATAAAAACCTCAAAATAACTGAAATAGGGAGGTGCCGTAATATGAGGGCTATACCGAAACCTGGAGCTAAGACCACAATTTTTGGCGCAGAAGGTTTTTGATCATTAAGAACTCCAAATGGCAAATTACAACCAATTCGGGCCGAAAATGTAAATACAATATTCAAAATACCTGAAATCGGGAGGTACCGTAATATGAGGGCTATTCCGAAACCTGGACCCAAGACCACAATTTTTGGCACAGAAGGTTTTTGATCATTGAGAACCCTAATTGACAAATTACAACCATTTCGGGCCGAAAATGTTGATAAAATCTTCCAAATACCTGAAATCGGGAGGTACCGAAATAGAGGGCTATACCGAAACCTGGATCTAAGACCACAATTTTTGGCGCATAAGTTTTTTGATCATTGAGAACTCCGAAATGCAAATTACAACCATTTCGGGCCGAAAATGTATTTAAATTCTTCAAAATGCCTGAAATCGGTTGGTATTTGTATTTTTGTTTCCACCCAAACATATCTTTGTTTGCACCCAAACATATAAATGTTTGCACCCAAACATAAATATCTTTGCACCCAAACATATATATGTTTGCACCCAAACATATATTTGTTTCCACCCAAACATATATTTGTTTGCAGACCCAAACATATATTATGTTTGGGACTGTTGCAAACATATATATGTTTGCTGCAAAATATGTTTGGGACATATGTTAGAGAGGCCGTTTTTTTTTTTGCGTGCACATGTTTTCATAATTTTTTTATAATATGAATAAACGGACCAACAACATTATTGGTTCGCACATTTTTCATATAAGAATAAAATATATGTAGGAAAAAAAATTTGCCCGGAGCCGTAGTCGAGTTATTTTGACAATTGCTTAATTTTGAATATTGAATCTGAAACGTGAGTATTTGCGCAAGCAGATAACACAGTACTTGTTTGCGTTGACGGTAAATATCAGCACCCTTTAAACCACGAGCTATGCCAACAGCTATATATTTGAAATGGTTAAATGTTACAACCATTGTTTTGGCCAGACAGAAAGGCACAAGAACAAGTAATGCTCATTACAGTACACGCAAAAAAAAACGGCCTCTCTTACATATGTCCCAAACATATTTTGCAGCAAATATATATATGTTTGCAACAGTCCCAAACATAATATATGTTTGGGTCTGCAAACAAATATATGTTTGGGTGGAAACAAATATATGTTTGGGTGCAAAGATATTTATGTTTGGGTGCAAAGATATATATGTTTGGGTGCAAACAAAGATATGTTTGGGTGGAAACAATTTTATGTTTGGGTGCAAACATTTTATATGTTTGGGTGCAAACATTTTATATGTTTGGTTGCAAACATTTTATATGTCTGGGTGCAAACATTTTATATGTTTGGGTGCAAACATTGTATATGTTTGGGTGCAAAAAAATACAAACCCAAAAGGCACAAAAAAAACAAACACATGCACCAGTGGGCGCTTACTGAGAGCAAGGGAGCGTAAAATTCAATGTAAAACACTTTAAAACAATGGTGGGTAAATTGCGAGAGACTCATGTATTTTTTACACTTTTGTGTATGAGGCCGAGCATTTCTACCCAACAGTGCTTTAAAATGTGTGCTCACTTGCTCTCAGTAAGAACTCACTGGCTATCTCTATAGTATACACACAAATGTTGTGGTTTTTTTTTTATTGAAAGGCAAAAGAACAACAAACACATAGGTACATACAAAATTCCAAAGAAATACATAACACACTTTAATAAAAGAAAATCTGACTGAAATAATTTGTAAATAGTCACACTTTTAAAAAGGAAAAATATATAGAAACGTAGTTGAACGCTTCTCCTTAGTTGCGAAATAAAACAAATTGTCCTCATAGTTGAAATCATCAGCGGGGAATCGGCATCTAGAATCAAATGATTATGTAATGTAATAAATAAATATGGATATGCCATATTTCAAAAATGAATAAGTATGTATGTAATTACCAATATTAAATGCGATTTCTTCCTTGTCCAATAAAATATTTCCATTCACCTTATTGATTCAATTATAAAATTTCCAATTATAAAATGTATTGGGCATTTAATTTACTAAAAAGCACAATTTCTTTAAGAAAACACAAAACACTGATTTATTCACTCACTTTACCGTCTTGACTCTACAAAGGCAACTAAAACACTGAAGAAAGAAAAAAATATAATTCATATCATTTCTTATTTTCTTCGTCGCCAGCTATGTTGGTTAACAACAACAACAAAACAAGAAACACGCGAGTTTGACGCATACATGCCACCAAAGCCCCCTCCTTCGCTTCTACGTCTTCTATTATACAATACCCACAGCCGCGAGAGCACTGTTATTACTCTCGTTGACAAACATCCTCTCTCCACCCATGAAAAAAATGTTCGAACATAAAAAATATGTTTTACCCAAACATATCAAATTGAGATATGTTACAACAATGTTGCAAACATATATTTGTTTGGACCCAAACATATTATGTTTGGATCCAAACATATATTTGTTTGCAACCGGTCCCAAACATATATTTGTTTGGATCAAAACATATTTCTAACATAAATTTGTCTGCGTGTAGTCGCAGAGCGGGATGACCGAAAATAGAAAATCAGTTAATCTTTATTATTTCCATTTTATAAAGTTAATTGTGAAATTGACAAATTTATAATAATATTTATACTTTCGTTGCGACAACATAGATATTTGATATCTAATCCATTTGAACTTTTATAAGTTTCCATTAAGATTTTATTGTTACCATTCGATAACTACAACTAATTTCCACATTTTCTTCAAACACCATCCAACCAACACGCATGTACTGACTTCCAAAGTAAATCGTACTCACAATCAAAAGTTGTTGAATAGAATGACACTTGTGACAGGTGTTTACAAGCATTCTTATGAAATGGATTTTTGTTCGGGTTTGTGCTGAACTTTGCTCTGTGACTATATGGTGTGGGTAGTCAATTTTCCAATAATGGTTTTGTGGCAGCAGTAGCAGCAACAGCATGAACAAGGATCGCTCAATGAAAACTATTCATCAGCGTTAATATCCTTAGTAATCCAAAGAAGCTTGTGAGTGTGTATGTGTGTGAGTGGATTGGAAAATAGATTGCTATGAGTATTGGTTTACCTTGTATATATGACGACATTCAGTTGAAGTGTCCATTGAAATTGAAGTTTTGATAAAAGGTTCGTTCATTAGTTAATTTATTGTTTCTTCTTGTTGCCATTGTTCCATCGATATTACCATTACTAATTCTTATTGTTGTTACTGTTTGTTATTTGATAAATTCATTCATGACGATGAACTTATGGTGTGTCGTTGTTGTTTATGGTTGTGGTTCTGGTGGGTTAATGCCTTCAGAGATCGGTTGGTTTTTGATTTTTCAACTGTGGTGAGTAGTAATTAGGATTTATATTAATAATTAATTATATCTAAAGAAATTGACAAAAATATGTAATTTTGGCATCTGTTGGCTTGGCACAATTATGATTTACTTATGTGGCACAATGAAGAAGGGAAACGTTCTTCAAGGCGAAATAAGAAAGGATGTCAATGTCTGCCAACATATGTCTGCTACAGCCGCTACACCGGGCAAAACTTTACTTAACACGGAAAGTATTAGAATACAATGGATTTATTATATTCCTTAATGAGCTTATGATTTTTTGGATGTAAGTGTATATTTTCTATCTTCTGAAAGTTATTCAGTTATAGTTTTTTTGTGGGGGTTTCCAGACATAAACCACTGTAACTTAGCCATTTGTAAACCGATTAAAAAAATAATAACTTGTTTGAAAGATAGTATTCACCCCTTTAAAAGGAAGAAGGATCAATAGAAATCCGTTGTGAAAAAAAGAAGATATGACCGATTAAATTTGAAAATGTAAGAAACCCAGATTTTCACTACTTTTACCGTTATAAAAAAATAAAACGAATTGACCCAAACGAACTAAAGGCATTTTCGTTGTCCATGGATCCCAACACGATAGAATTTTGCATCAGAAAGCTTGAATATTTTTCTGGTCAACTTTTGTAGCACAGTGCCATTTATCGATATTTTCCGAAAAGTTTGCACCTTCTCAAGGCCAAAACTGCCTGAAGGAGCGCTCCAATGATTTTGCGATGTATTAGAGAGTTAATCACTGTCTTGGCTACAATTTTTGTCTTTGTAATGGATCGAAAATCTCAATGATGGTTTGGCCGTTATATGCTAAAATGTCCAAAAAACGTGGATAAGAAACTTAAAGTCAAAATCGGGTGGCTCGATTTTCTCTTTTTTATTTTTGCTCAGTTCAATCCCATACAAATCGCCCCGCCCTAATAAACGCTTGTACTGATAATTATATTCTGGAAGGAGGTACCGTTCTATGGGTGCTATATGGAGACATTGACCTACACCAGCCAATTTCAAGTGGAAAGTTGTATACCCCAAAACTAAAATCCAAATTTCAGCCATTTCGGTGGGATATACCGAAAATCGGGGGCACCGTTCTATGGGGGCTTATGTAAAAACATTATCCTATAATGACAAATTTTATTAAACTTTATATTCCCAACGAAGACAAAATAGCAAATTTCAGCCATTTCGAAATACCTAAAATCGGGAGGTACCGCTCTATTGGGACTATATGAAGGCGTGGACTAATAACGACAAATTTGAACTGGAACTTTGAAATGAGGCTACAACCTTCAAAATACGGAAAATCGGGAGATACCGTTCTATGGAGCCTATATCAAGGCGTGGACCTATCCCGACAAATTTCAACTGGAAAGTTTAATACACCCAACGAAGACAAATTTCAGCCATTTCGGTGGGATATTGAGGTTACAACCTTCAAAATACTGAAAATCAGGACGTACCGCTCTATGGGGTTATATGAAGGCGTGGACCTATACCGAGAAATTTCAGGGGGGAAAGTTTAGTAAAGTAAAGATAGAAAATCGGGAGATTTCGTTCTATGGGACCAATTTCAGCTATTTCGGTAGGATATTGAGGTCACAACCACCAAAGGCGTGGACTTATACCGACAACATTCAACTGGAACGTTTAATACCCCCAACGAAGACAAATTTCAGCCATTTCGGTGGGATATTGAGGCCTCAACCTTAAAAAGGCCGAAAATCGGGAGATTCCGTTCTATGGGTTTATATCAAGGCGTGGAACTACACCGACAAATTTAAGGAAGAATAGTATATACCCCCAACAAGTACTAACTACCAATTTTCACCTATTTCGGTGTTATAGTGAGGCTAAAGCCTTCAAAATACCGAAAATCGGGTATCGTTCTATGTGGGCTATATCAAAACGTGGACTGATATAGCCCATTTTAAATACCAAACATCATAGGAGTAATCGAAATTTCTATATCAAATTATGAAGCTCTATCTAAAAAATTGCGAGCCAAGATACAGCGATCGAACGGATCAACCGATTATGTCCAAAATTTGGCTTTCGTAATATTTTTCCCAAACTTAGTTAAAGTTCGAAGATGGGTTATATCGGTAGACTCCTTCCGGTACTTCCCCCACAAAAGTTCGAAAATATTCGGAAAATTTGTGCGCACGATAACTCTTGAAGGAAGTAACCGATTTGGTCCATACTTTGCACATCGTGCAATTTCTACCAGACTTAGATGAGGTTCCAATATGGACACAATCGATCGACTCCTTCGAGTACCACCCACACAAAATTTCGGAAAAGTGCAGTTTAGAACCTGCTCTCGAATCGTTTTGATTTTTGCTGTAGCAACTTTTATTCACTGCCGCCCATACGACGGTACAAGCTTCACCAGGGGCAAGTCCATACTTCCTGAGAAAATAGCCTGAAAGGTGCAAAAACCCCATGACACCGTGTGTTGTGGTTGGAGCGCAAGATAACTCTCCAACGGATCTGCCGATTCGGTCCAAAATTTTCCCCTAGCAGGTGTTCAACTGTCCGTCACGTCACCGTAGCACCGACATCATCCAACCAACAGTCACCTTTGATTGCTAACGAGGAACCTAACACAGGAAAATCCATTTCCGTCTCCTTGAATGCAGACGAACAATCGACTTTATCGCAAAGAACTAATTCACCACTTGTTAAAACTTTACCAAATAACGAAGACCCCGACCAGTCTAAAAGAAAATGCGAACCTGAACAAAGCTGTAATAAAGAATCCCGAGAAGTAAAGCCAAAACTGAAATGGAAACAGAAACAACAAGTAAGAAAAGCGTTAAGTTCGGTCGGGCCGAACTTTTTATACCCTCCACCACAAATTTCAGCCATTTCGGTGGATTAATGTGGCCACAACCTTCAAAATACCGAAATTCGAAAGGTACCGTTCTATGGGGGCTATATGATGGCGTGGACCTATACCTACAAATTTCTGGGGGGAAAGTTTTATAAGCCTAAGGAAGAGTAAATACCAAATTTCAGCCATATCGGTGTGATAATGAGGCTAAAACGTTCAAAATATCGAAAATCGGGAGATATTGTATTATGGGGGCTATATCAACACGTGGACCTATATAAACATTTTATGGTAGAAATGTTTCTTAGCCTCTGGAAACACAAAATACAAAGTTACAACCGATTCTTTGGTCAAATGGGTCTAATACATTCAAAATATATTAAAATGACGCGTACTTTATAAGGGGTCTTATGTGGGGACTATACCAAAACGTGGACCTATATAATCCAACTTTGGTAGGAATGTTTTCTGGCCTCTGAAGACACAAAATACCAAATTACAACCAATTCTGTGGTCAAATGGGTATAATACATTCAAAATATATTAAAATGACGCGTACTTTATATGGGGCCTTATATGGGGGCTATACCAAAACGTGGACCTATATAACCCAACTTTGGTAGGAATATGTTTTGGCCTCTGGAGACACAAAATACCAAATTACAACCAATTCTGTGGTAAAATGGGCCAAATATCTTAAAAATTCCTTAAAACGACGACGCGTCACGCGTCATTTTGTATGGGGGCTATACGAGAGCGTGGACCTACATAGCCCGCTTTCAATACCAAAAGTCCTACGTAAATATAACATATTTTCCCAAAATTTCATCAACCTACGTCAATCCGTTCGGACGCTAGAGTGATTTCCACAGACGGACAGACGGACAGACAGACAGACGGACGGACATGGCTATATCGATGTAGAATTGCACGCTGATCAAGAATATATATACTTTGTGGGGTCTACAACGATTATTTCGTGTAGTTACAAACGTAGTGACAAAACTTAATATACCCCCATCCTATGGTGGAGGGTATAAAAATCAAGTTTTAGAAGGAAGAAATTCGTATTCTGAAGCTGATTTTATGTTTGCCCTTGGTTTCCCTTTCCGAAGCGGGGGGGGGGAGATGTAACGTGACAATACTATCACGTACATACATAGCACAACAACACAGTACCGGTTACCACCAGCCAGTACGCTGCAGACATATTGAACAGCCATTCAATGGGCAGCAGTCATTACATTCCATCCGTTTACATGTTGTGTTTTAAGATGTAACCCAAATGAGAATTCAATTCCAGTGTAGTTTCGCAGTTACAATTTTAACGCACACTGTGAATAATTCTCATTTACTCTGTACTCCGGGCCACTAAAGTATTTCAGGTTTACTTGAGAATGGCGAGCTTACTACTGCAGGGAGTTTGCTACACGGGCTGGAACAAAAGGTTGTTCTAAGTCCGCCAACTTACGCCTCGGTGCCTAGTGTTGGGAACACTTTTTGAGAGCTACCCATTAAGTTGTGGTGGCTGATACATACACAGGGCCTTCGGGTCAGCTGTTCCACTGGGCCTACGGGTCAGCAGTTCCACAGGGCCTTCGGGTCAGCTGTTCCACTGGGCCTTCGGGTCAGCAGTTCCACAGGGCCTTCGGGTCAGCTGTTCCACTGGGCCTTCGGGTCAGCAGTTCCACTGGGCCTTCGGGTCAGCAGCTCCACAGGACCTTCGGGTCAGCTGTTCCACTGGGACTTCGGGTCAGCAGTTCCACAGGACCTTCGTGTCAGCTGTTCCACTGGGCCTTCGGGTCAGCAGTTCCACAGGGCATTCGTGCCAGCTGTTCCACAGGGCATTCGGGTCAGCTGTTCCACAGGGCATTCGTGCCAGCTGTTCCACAGGGCATTCGTGCCAGCTGTTCCACAGGGCCTTCGGGTCAGCTGGTAGATACTAGATCGTAGCCTAGACTAACTCCCGAACATCAACAGCCGAGCGCCGAAGCCGACACCCATCCTATTCACGAACATCATCAGCCGAGCTCCGAAGCCGACACCCATCGTATTCCCGAACATCAACAGCCGAACGCCGAACCGATCGTGTTCCCGAACATCAACAGCCGAACCCACTGCGTTCCCGATCATCTGTAGCCGAACACCGAATTCATCGTCTTCCCGATTATCATTGTAACAACTTGTATTCACTGCCCACCTTACGACGGTACAAGTTTCATCAGGGGCAAGTCCATACTTCCTGAGAAAATAGCCTAAAAAGTGCAAAAACCCATATGACACGGTACTTAAGGTACCTTCAACACAAAAGTTCAAAACTTTTTACAAAAATAATGATCATGATATCTCTCGAAGATAATATCCGATTTGGTCTGTCCCCACAAAAGTTCACAAGACATAGATCAGGTTCGAATATGGACTACATATGTTGACTCCTTCGGGTACCTCTTACACAAAATTTCGAAAACAAAAATGTAATTTATGGTCTTCTTTCGAATCACTTTGATCTTTGTTGTAACAACTTGCATTCGCTGCCGCCATTACAATGGTACAAGTTTTTTCAGCGGCAAGTTCATACTTCCTGTGAAAAAAGCCCCAAAGCTATAAAAACTCATGTATAGTGGCTAAATGAAGCGCACTAAAATTTGACTTTCGTAATATTTTTTCAAAACTTTGTTTAACTTGCCTCACGCCCAATAATTAAATAACACTGTGAACGGAAATTTTGGGGCAGAGATAATTCCTTTTGGAGATGAAAGCTCTTGGTGAGTATATAAAGAATCCCGAAGGACAGATCCGCCATGAGTCGAACTTCCGAGTTATGGCGTGTGCTGATGATCCTGTAAGGCATCTGAAATTAGCCTTATATCTTTGTTAATTGTTGTTTTAGCTTATTAATGAGATGACATGTCTTCAGTCAAATCGAATGAGGATTATTTTCGTAGGACATTTCGCTCTACTAACTCGCTTCCTTCAATGTCCTTTTCGTTCTTTATTTTAAGAACCGCTATAAAGGTTTTTCAGCTTCGAAATGTCACTCAGAATTTTTTTAGGTACGACATTGACAACTAATCGATACTCACCAAGGGCTTTCATCCCCAAAAGTAATTATCCCTGCCCCAGATTTTCACCTCCATTTTGTGTCCCAGTGTAAATAAATGTCACTAAAGTGCTACACTCTATATCTGGTGAACGGAGCAACCGTCCACACGTTGGATCTCCTAGTATATTGTCGAAACGTAGTTTTACTTCAGAAATGGTCCATATAGGTCTTCACACCATAAAGTTCAACATTTTTTAAGTGCAATTTAGAATCTGATCCTTTGGAAATGTATACCGATAATACTCCTATGGTCCTGTTTACAGCGATATTATGTTTTTCGTGAGCAAAACCATATGGTCCAAAAAAAGGTGAGAACACAACATGGATTTTTGTTGCTTATTTTTCCGCCTCGCTTCAAAGCGCAAAAGTGCAATTGTACTGCTTTCAATAGGACAGACCACAACGAAGCGAGGCTTCATGACACAAAGTTGAAAATTGTTGAAATTTTGAACTCTTCGCCTGGCTTCATTTTTGACATTTCGTTTCAACATTCAATTTGATATAAACACGAGTTCAATCTGGCAAAATGGATTTCGGCTGTAATTATACCCTACACCACTATGTGGGGAGGGTATTATAAGTTGGTTTTGGCCAAAAAGTTTGTAACGTATCGAAATAATGGTCGTAGACCCATACTTATATATACCAAAATGAATGTCTCGACGAGCTGAGTCGATCTGGCTATGTGTGTCCGTCCGTCTGTCCGTCTGTCCATCTAAACCTTGTAATCACGGTACAGGTCGCAATTTTGATCGGATCGTCACCAAATTTTGGATGTTGATGAGGGTCCCGGAGGGGAAGAAGCCTATTGATTTTGGTGATGGTCGGATAATATTTAGGGGCCGGAATGGACAAAAAACTTAGTTGCGGAAAAAGTCAACCTTTTATTTCAAAGCGAATATCTCCGTATCTATAAGGAGTATATTAAAGGCAAAGCCTGCTAATGAAAGCAGAAAATATCACCTTTACAGCGATGTATGGTAGGTTGTCGTAGGTGGTCAAACAACGAAGATATCGCAATAGTCGCTTATAGAACCCAACTTTTCATTTATTCTATTTTAATTTCTAATGACGAATAACACAGCTTTTGTTGGATACTTTCCAAAAACAAAACCTGGCTATGAAAGTAGAAAATCCTGTCTTTACAATGATGCAAAGTAGATGAGCGTAGGTGGCCAAATAACGGAGATATCACAATAGTCGGTAATACATCCCATTTTTCCACTTTTAAAGAAATCACGCTACAGGTCGTAATTTTGATCGGATCGTCACCAAATTTTGGGTGTTGATGGGGGTCCCGCAGGGGAAAAAGCATATTTATTTTGGTGATGGTCGGATAATATTTAGGGGTAGAAATGGGCAAACAACTTTATTGGAGAAAAAGGCAATGTTTTTTTCAAACCGAATATCTCAGCTTCTATAAGGGGTATATCAAAAGCAAAACCTGCTAATGAAATTAGAAAATATCGCCTTTGCAACGATGTAAAGTAGGTTGTTGTAGGTGGTAAAACAACGAATATATCGCAATAGCCGCTAATATAACACAACTTTTCATTTTTGCGATTGTAATAATAATGACGAATATGACAGCTTTGGTTGGGGCCTTCCAAAACCAAAGTCTGACGATGAAAGTAGAAAATCTCATCTTTACAATGATGCAAAGTAGGTCGGCGTAGGTGGCCAAATAACGGAGATATCGCAATAGTCGTTAATACATCCCATTTTTCCATTTCTTTGTAATCACGCTACAGGTCGCAATTTTGATCGGATCGTCACGAAATTTTGGGGGTTATTGGGAGTCCTACATAGGAAGAAGCCTATTGATTTTGGTGATGGTCGGATAATATTCAGGGGTCGGAATGGGCAAACAACTTATTTGGAGAAAAAGTCAACGTTTTATTTCAAAGCGAATATCTCCGCTTTTATAAGGGGTATATCAAAAGCAAAACCTGATGATGAAAGTAGAAAATATCGCCTTTGCAACGATGTAACATAGGTTGTCGTAGGTGGTAAAACAATGAAGATATCGCAATAGCCGCTATTAAAACACAACTTCTCATTTTTGCGATTTCAATAATAATGACGAATAGCGCAGCATTGGTTGGGGACCTTCCAAAAGCAAAGTCCGACTATGAAAGTAGAAAATCCCATCTTCACAATGATGTAAAGCATGTTGGCGTATGTGGCCAAATAACGGAGATATAACAATAGTCGGTAATACGTCTTTTTTAATTTTTTGTAATCACGCTACACCTCGTAATTTTGATTGGATCGTCACGAAATTTTGGGTGTTAATGGGGGTCCCACAGAGGAATAAACCTATTGATTTTGGTAATGATCGGATATTATTCTGGGGTCGGAATGTGATGGTTGGCATACATCCCACTTTTCTATTTTTTTATTTGAGTTATTCTGACGATGCACTTAAACGCGTTTCAATAAAATTGACCTGTATTAATGAAGACATTCAGAGCAAAGGCGCTAAGCTATCCCAATTTTAATATTTTGAATTTTAGCAGTCAAAAGCTTATGCACAGGGGAAGTGGTGTAGGGTATCACATAGTCGGCCCCGACCCGACTATAGCCTTGGATCACTTGTTTTTATATGCGGTACTAATTATTTAGGAACAATTCATATTAAAAAATTGAATTTTATTTGATACTAGCAAAGTGCCCGCTACTTCGTATGCGGAAAGGATATAAAAAACAAATAAAGAATAATACAATATAATGGAAATGGCGAACACTGAAAATTTTATTTATACCAATTTTAATCAATATTTATTGTTTAATATTTTAGTACTGTTCGTACCGCTTTTGTTCGATTTTCAAAAAGATCAGCCATATCTTACCCTTACATGTTAACAGCGAGACCAACATTGCACACCAATACTCACACTAAATCCAAAAAAAAAACTGATTCCAGAACTGTCCCTACACCCAACAACAAATTGAGTGCCATTAAGTACTCTTCGTACCCATAAGAAAGATTTTTCAAAACTATATTAATCCTTCACTTCACCAGTGAACTTAATTTCAAAGAACAGGATTCCAGCGCTATCAGTGCACTCAAATTCAAGTTGTACCATTTGGTGTATTTCATGCCCATAAGTACGAACTTCAAAAACTACCTGCATGTCTCAATCCTACACTCCAACCGTAGTCTTACCAAATTTCAGGATTCTAGCTCTATCCGTTTCCCCAAATACCCACTGTACCAAATTTAGTACCATTTAGTACTTTTCGTACCCATAAGTACGAATTTCCTAAACTACCTTAATCCTATACTCCAATAGTAATCTCAATTCCAAATTTAAGGATTCCAGGTGTATTCGTTCACTCAAATCCAAATTGTACCAAATTTAGTACCATTTAGTACTTTCCGTACCCATAAGTACGAATTTCCAAAACTACCTCAATCCTAGACTTTAACTATAATCTCAATTCCAAATTTCAGGATTCCAGATTCCAAATCCCAATTGTACCAAATTTATTAATTTTCGTTCCCATAAGTACGAATTTCCAAAACAACCACAATCCTACACTCCAACATAAATCTCAATTCCACATTTCAGGATTCTAGGTCTATTCGTTGACCCAAATCCAAATTATACCAAATTTAGTGATTTTCGTATTCATAAGTACGAATTTCCAAAACTACCTCAATTCTGCACTTCAACATTAATCTCAATTACGAATTTAAGGTTTCCAGCTCTATTCGTTCACCCAAATCCAAACTGTACCAAATTTAGTATTTTTCTTACCCGTAAGTAAGAATTTGCAAAACTGACTCCATCTTACACCCCAACAGCAAGTTTATACTAAATTTCATTATTCCATCTCTGTTCGTTCACCCAAATCCAAATTTGGTACTTTTTGTACGAATTTTCAAAACTACTTCCATTTTACACTCCAAATGTAGCCTACAAAGTACTAATTTCCCAATTATCTCAATCCCATACTCTAACATCAATGTTAATTCGCAATTTTAAGGCTACAGCTCTATCCGTTCACCCTAAATTCAAATTGTACCAAATTTAGTACCACTTAGTACTTTTCGTAAGCTTAAGTACGAATTTTCAAAACAACTCCATTCTCCAATCCAACAGTAGCCATTCTTATAATCCAGCAGCAAGTTTATTCCCAATTTCAGAAATTCAGCTCTATCCGATGACCCAAATCTTAATTGTACCAAATTTATTACTTTTCGTAACCCATAAGTACGAATTTCCAAATTATCACCACCCCATACTACAACATCAATCTTAATTCAAAATTTCCGGATTCCAGGTCTATCCGTTCAACCTACCATATGTACGAATTTTGAAAACTACTTCCATTCTACTATCTAACAGTAGCTTTAATTCAAAATTTCAGGTTTCCAGCTCTATCCGTTCGCCTAAGTCATAATTGTATCAAATTTAGTATAATTTAGTACATTTCGTACCCATAAGCACGAATTTTCAAAACTACTTCCATTCTACTCTCCAACAGTAGCCTTAATTCAAAAATTTCAGGATTCCAGCTCTATCCGCTCAACCTAAATCCAAATTGTACAAAATTTAGTACCATTTAGTACTTGTTGTACACATAATTTTCAAAACTGCTTCCATTCTACTCTCTAACAGCAGCCTTAATTCAAATTTCAGGATTCCATCTCTACTCGTTCGCCCAAATCGTAATTGTACCAAATTTAGTACCACTTAGTACTTTTCGTACTCATAAGTACGAATTTTCAAAACTACTTCCATTCTACTATCTAACATCAGCTTTAATTCAAATTTCAGGATTCCAGCTCTATCCGTTCGCCTAAATCATAATTGTACCAAATTTAGTATCATTTAGTACATGTCGTACCCATAAGTACGAATTTTCATAACTACCTCCATTCTACTCTCCAACAGTAGCCTTAGTACAACATTTCAGTACTACAGCTCTATCCGTTCGCCCAAATCGTAATTGTACCAAATTTTGTACTATTTAGTACTATTCGTACCCATAAGTACGAATTTTCAAATCTGCTTCCATACCATGCTCCAACTGCAGCCTTAATTCAAAAATTTCAGGATTCCAGCTCTATCCGCTCAACCTAAATCCAAATTGTACAAAATTTAGTACCATTTAGTACTTGTTGTACCCATAAGTACGATGTTTTAAAACTGCTTCCATTCTACTCTCTAACGGCAGCCTTAATTCAAAATTTCAGGATTCCGGCTATATCCGTTCAACCTAAATCCTAATTGTACCAAATTTAGCACCATTTAGTACTTTTCGTACCCATAAGTACGAATTTTTAAAACTACTTCTATTCTACTATCTAACATCAGCCTTAATTCAAATTTCGGGATTCCAGCTCTATCCGTTCGTCTAAATCATAATTGTACCAAATTTAGTACCATTTAGTACTTTTCGGACCCATAAGTACGAATTTTTAGAACTACATCCATTTTACTCTCCAACAGTAGCCTTAGTTCAAAATTTCAGGATTCCAGCTCTATCCGTTCGCCCAAATCATAATTGTACCAAATTTAGTACCTTTTAGTACTTTTCGTACCCATAAGTACGAATTTTCAAAACTACTTCCATTTTGCTCTCGAACAGTAGCCTTTGTTCAAAATTTCAGGATTCCAGCTCTATCCGTTCGCCCAAATCATAATTGCACCAAATTTAGTACCATTTAGTACTTTTCGTACACATGTGTACACTTTTCCTAAACCACCTCCTTATGTCAACCGTACCTTTTAACCTTGATTCTCACACAAAATTTCAACCTTTAATCTTTATCCGTTCACAAAATACGAATTGGTACCAAATTTAGTACACTTTAGTACTTTTCGTACACTTATAGTTCGAATTTCCAAAAACCCTTTAGCACATCTTTCCTACACTCCATCAGTGACCTTCATCCAAATTGCAATGTTCTAGCTCTACCGGTTCGCCAAATACAAACGGTACCATATTTAGTACCTTTTAGTACTTTTCCCACCCTTCCAGTTCGAATTTCCAAAAACCCAGCCTTATCTGACCCCTTCGGACCAAGAGTGATCCACAGCCAAAATTTCAGATTTCTAGCTTCAGCCGTTTTGTCTGGGCGTTGATGAATCAATCAGTCAGTCAGTGAGTCAATCACTTTACTCTTTTATTAATATAGATATTGAAATAATTATGTTTATAGCGCCCATGAAATTAACGATTCGATGTGTGATACCAAGAAATAAGCGGCCTAGTGTAGACATAAGCTAAGCAGGAAAATTAGGCTAAGACTGTGTTCTCACCTTAAGTTATACGGTGACCAACTGAAATGACTTGTGGGCACAATATCTATCGAATGGAGTGATTCACAAAATAAGATGCACTTCCAAAATGGACTATGTAGGTCCATTCCTTCAAGTATATTCTCCGCAACACTTTTGAGCTTCAAACCAAATATATTTTTGTCGAAAAGTTCATACTTTTAAAATCTTCGTAGCCGGTATTGACAATAGATGAACTTTCATTTCACACAGGCTGAGAGTATGCTTCCCTGTATGGCGGAACTAAGTCAACTAACCTTAACTAAATAAATTCTGCTAATTGCAAACTTGTTGACCAAATCTAGGTTGCTGCGTCAATGTGACGAAGGTTGGTTTTGGTAAAATAGTTTCGGTAAAAATATATTTTTACGACTTTTATTTCAATCATGAATAAAAATTCCGTATCGAATTTGTCCTTTTCCCCAATTTTTTATTCCTTATTCATGCCCAAAAAGTGAATATTTTTTTCGATTCGGCGAGAATATTCCATAATTAAGTTATTCTGGTGATTAATAAATCTGTATATTTTAAATGACATTAACCTTTTAAAGTTACATTCCGTGCGGAAAATTCCGAGGGAAATATTCATGATTGCCTTGATTATAATTTATTTTATTTGTTAATTTAACTTAGCAGCCATACCGTCGGTCAATGAACATCTGCAATTCCACCTTATATCCTTTTGCCAAAAACACGAATTTCTTCCGGTCCATCAAAGAATTTCATTTAGCAAAATAAATTATAACTGCTAGCCTTCAAAATATTCCTTAGAGCAACAACAATTTAAAAATTGTTTCGTGGCACGTGGTCCATTGATCTAGTTAATAAATGAATTGACTTAACTACAACCTAACTATGCCCAAAAATCCAAGGAATAAAATGGAATTGAAACATACTCAAAACAGGAAACGGAAAATAAACACTCAAATAACATTTTACCCCTACTCAACCAGTTAAGGGATGAATGAGACAATAGTCAGCCATTTTTACAATAAAACACGTTAAAGAGCAGCTACAGTAAAAACAACAACAACGACAAGCAAACAAGAGTAAACACTGCACAACTTGTGAGTTTGCAGAAATCTGCAATTGCGCACAATTGCCACTGAAGCGGATGAGTAAACACCCCGCAGTACTCACTCACTCACACACCTCAATGTTTGGATATTGTATAGAATTAACGTTTAACATAACACACAGAAATAACAAAACAACTTTGAGATAATCAAATATTTAAATGTTTTCGCTTTTTATTGTGCGGTAAGCGTAGGACCGACCAGCTCCGCTCACATATTCGCTGGCTGGCTGGCAGGCAAGAAAATTGGCGCAGATCAAATGTTGAGGATGAGAGAACAACGAGAGCGTTTAACAAAACAGTTTTGCAAGCAATTTACAGCAAACAAAGAGACATTTAAATAAAATGTTGTTTTCGTTCAAACCACCAGCAAGGAAACCATCAACAGCAACAACAACAACATTTCAAACCGAAGAGTACTTAAGCCAAGACAATTGGAAGTAGTTGTGCTGGTTTGGTTTGTAGGTATGTTCCATTGTATGGGGAAATGTTTAAGGCGTGGCCTTAAAATTGTTACAACAATTGGCCAATCATTGCGGAACGGAAGGAGAAATATGTCGCCGCATATTAATAGAGAGAAGTACTATAAACACCCTGTTTTTTCTCGAATAGGTTCAGCTGCTTCTACTCCGTTTTCTTTTTTTTTTTTTGAAAATATCTACATATGTAGTTGCAGAATTTCACCGTCGGAAAATCATCTCACAATAATAAAATTTTCCATGGAGTTGAGAGCGTTGATGTGGTGTGGTTTTGACGATTTTTAATTGCATCGAATTCTTTTCTCTTCTTCTTTTTAATTGTCCAATAAATTTTATTTTATAATCTATAGCCGTGTATAGTGGCAAAGGGGCCAACATTTTGGTGTTTCGGAAGGTGATGATTTCTCTGCCCATTATTCTGATAGAAGATTTTGTGGATTAGAGATATAATTTGCAATGTTGTATAGTTGCCACAGTTGACGTTTTTCTTCATTGAGTAAAGTATTCAATGTAATTAGTTTATCTAGAATCATATTGTTGGGAGTTTATTGGAAGTGAACATTCAAATTAAATTTTAAGACAAATCAACGATTTTTTAAGGAAAGTGAGATATGGTTCGGTGACAAGTTTTTCATAGGCGAAACACTCAACAAATGTGGCTGAGTTTTTTTTTAGGATATGTGTCACCGATAAAAAACGTGACTTTCTAATCAGGAGGTCATGACCAGAATAGACCCCTATAGTTTTCGGCGATGATCGTGAAATATTTAGGGCGTGAAATTGACCAATTTTGTAGCAGCTATGTAGGTCACAATGGTAGTCTCGACGCGAAATTTTATGTAAGGTTTGTATTTACGACAGAGAAGTAGCTTGCAATATAACCTGATGATCAGATAATATTTAGCGGGTTAAGCTGACCAGACCTTTTGGGTGAAACTTGGTAAAGTTTTTAGTGAAATGACTATATCCTTATTTCTGGAAGCTATTTTAAATTTATTTTTATTTATTTTTTATATTTATAAGATCGCTTGACCTTTCCATTGATGTCAATTATGTTGATGTACGTGGTCAGATAACAGAGTTACAGTTTTAATTGTGGGTAGTGTAACCTTAATCACGCTTGAAATCGCAGTTATAGTAGGAAAATACTCGGATATCATGTTAAGGCAAAGTTCGGGTCGTATTTCCTGATTTTTCTACCCGATCCTAAAAATAGGTTGTGATTGTGAAGTTATCCAAGTCAAAGGTAAAACCAGGTACTTGGGAGTAGAGATCTACAAAAATTAGAGTTTATAAGGCTCGTACATAGATTTCATTCTTGAACAAGTAAAAAAGTATAAATAACTAAAAAAGTATAAGCTTTGCGGACAGAGATATACCCTCAGCCTATGTGAATTTAAACAATCTTATACGGACAGAAATATATTTTTGACATTTGAACTTGCCGACAAAAATTTGGATTAAAGTTCAAAAGTGTTGAGTTGGAGGTATTTAAAGGAATGGGCCGACTTACTTGGTCCATTATGGAAAAGGATCTAAACTGCAATTAGACACAAATGTTGAACTTTTGTGGGGGAGGTACCCTAAGGAGAGGACCGATATGAGCCATTTTAGAAGTTAAACTAAATTTGGACAGCAAATTAGGAAATCCAAATTTTAGACCAAATTGGTTGTCCCATTCTAGAGATATCGTGCATACCATTTTAGTGAAATTTACAGGAAGGTGCCCATCTTTAAACTGAAACTAAATTTGGACAAAATATGACGAAGGCAAAATTTTGGACCAAATCGGTTGATCATATGGTACATATGGTAGGGGTTTTATTTACACCCTTCGGGTTGTTTTATCGAGAATAATGAGCTTGCCCCTGACAAAAAAAATACCGTCAGCGAATGCAAGTTGCTCCAAAAAATCAAAGTGATTCGATAGCAGGTCTTAAAGTGAACTTATCCGAAATTTTGCGTGAGAGATACCCGAAGGAGTGGACAAATACAGACCACATTCGAACCTGATTTATATTAGGATGTGTAATAGGGTTATGACTTTTTCACATTTTTGCTCAAAAATTATTTCCTATAGTGAGAATGAACATTTGCCTATTAATGCCTAAAATAATCTTAAATACATTTTATTAGAAAAAAATTACCGCACAAACAACTTTGATCTTTTTTTTTTTTTTTTGAAAAATGATTCTATGGGGGGGAATGTAGGAACCCGCGAACCAATACTGATAATTCTCTTCTGGAATATTTTATTACCACATGGAAGACCAAATAACAAATTTCAGTCTTTCCGTGGAATATTGTCGTGACAACCTTCAGAATTACGAAAATCGGGAGATACCGTTCTATGGGGGCCATTTGTACAAAATTCTAATGTCATGCTTTTAGCTGAATTAACATTTAAAAAATTTACAGAAGCCCAGTGTACAAAGCGAATTACGTGAACATTAATGTTGTATTCAAGCTGGCCATAGGCTTTTCAAGATTGCCATTAAAAAGTAGAAATATATCATCCGCAAACATAAATGTGGAACAGTAGGAAGAATTCATATAGAACGGGAGATCATTAACATACATATAAGATAAATAGCAGTGTACCTAGGACTGATTCTTGTGGCACTCCAGAATATAAGGGGAGATAATTTGACTCGATTCCGTTTAGAGCAACAAACTGACTTCTCCCATTCAAGTAAGAAGAAATTAAATCACATGCTGATTTAGAAAAACTAAAATTGTCTTTTAGTTTACATATAAGATGGGCATGATCAATAGAATTGAAGGCCTTTGACAAGTCCAGAGATACTAAAACACTAGTCATATCATTATTTAAGTCCTCTCGAACTGAATCGGTCAGTCTTAAAAGTATATTTTTCAACAAATAAGTGGCACGGTGATCTTGAAGCAACTTTAAATGAAAGTGCTTAGTAGGTTTTTGATTTTTTGAATTTTTTTCTCAAAAATGATTTCCTGTAGTGAGAATGAATGAACTTATGCCTATTACCTAAAATAACATTCATTTGATTTATAAGAAAAGACTTTGATTTTTGTTTTTATAAAATACTATAAAATGAAACAATTTTTTTCTCAAACACTTATTTCCTGTTGCACGAATGAATGACCTTTCTCCTATTAATGACTAAAATAACTTTTATTTCATTTAAATGTTGAAAAAGGTCCCACACAAACCACTTTTAATTTGTATGATATATGAAATACAATTATATCTATATATATATAAAAGGATGATGTTAGTTACTACGCTTATAACTCAAGAACGACTGAACAGATTTGCATAATTCGCACCAATTCGGAATGGTCTCATGGCAGAAAAGGATAAAACCTAAAAAAATCTCGAAAATCTGCGAAAAATTTGCAAAACTATTTTTTACATTTTTTGACACATTTCTGTTTAGCTTCGTGTTAGGAGTATACCGTGACACTTTTTTGACAGTTTTTGCCAAAAATTTTATATGCACCAACTGTCAGGGTCCATTGTACTACTCTGTTTTGTCAAATTCTTAAAGTTGTATAGAATTTTTTTTATTCACAATCAAATCGATTTTCATTTATTTTTAAGCGTCTTTTTAGAAAAACTTTATTAAAAAACTTTATTAAAAAGAGGGAGTTTAGTTTAGAGTTTGTAAAGATTAGTAGTGGTTTCGGTCAGATTACGATTAAAAAGATGAAGATGATAACGCATGAAATTGTTTCCACAGTTTTGAGGAAAAAAGTACCAAATTTACAAAATCGGTGGGTTATTTGAAAAATCTAGATCTTGGAGGTAATTTCATTGGAAATGAGGTTGTGGCATATACATATTTATACTTTTAAACCGTATGTAAAAACATCTTCGAAAGATGAACTTCCGATTTATGTCGTATAAAATTTGAGCAGTACCAGATATACATTGACTGTCTAGGTCCTGTCATGTTACTTAAAATTGATATCCCCACTGAAAAGGAGTACGAATTCAATCAGCTTAGTTCCCGCAGATCTGGAACCCAATTGCAAATGGTCAAATACAAACATATGTATGTATATCGAAAAAGTATGATATTCAAAATTGGGGAAAAAACAAGTAAGAAGGTATCAGTCAGCTGTACCCTCAGCCTTTAACCAAAAACAAAAAAGAAGCAAACACAAGTTTAAACAGCGAGTTTAAACCAAGTTTGGAAAAAATTGTTGAAAATTTTGAGAGTTATCCTTCATACTAGCTGTTTAAGTATGTGGTGGCAGGGTGTCATGGACTTTCTCCGGAAAAACTGTACCGTTGTAGTAGGAATCGTGAAAAAAACCTTCTTCAAAAATCAAATAGATCCGACACGAGTTCTCAAAGTCCACTTTTCCAAAATTAGTGTGGGTACTCCGAAGGACTGGACCGACTGGACTGGATGAAATAATGCGATGTGCAAAGTTTGGACCAATCAGAAACTCCCTGCGAGAGTTATCTTCAGGATTTGGCATTTTAGATGGTGCCGTCAGGATTTCTTGGAGTTTTTTGGGCCAGTATCTCAGGAGGTATGGACTTTCCCCCGAAAAAATTGTACCTTGGTAAAGGGGCCGCAAGGACAATCTGCTGAAAAATTTTCAAAACCATCCGAGAGAAGCTCCTAAACTTCATTTATTCCGAATTTTGTGTGGTAGGTACACGAAGGAGTAGATTGATATGGTCCATATTCAAACCCAATCTATATCCGGAAGTAGTAATACGATTTGCAAAGTTTGGACCAAATCGATTGCGCGCTTCGGTAGTTATCGTTCACACCATTTTACAGAAAAGTTCGAACTTTTGTGGGGGAGGTACCCAAAGGAGTGGACCGATATGGGTCAACTTCAAACATAAACAAGTAAGTAAAGGCTATAGTCGGACGGGACCGACCATGTGATACCCTACACCACAACCTGTAGGAATTAGTTATGTACAACCGCCTTGCACGCTAAATGTCCGGGTTCGATTCCCATAAAAAAAATACCCCTTAGTAATTTTGGCGATATTTCCTGAGTATTTCAGCCATGCAAAACCTCTATACAAGTGGCAACTTAGGACGCGCCGTTCGGATTCGGCGATAAAAATAACTTAATATGAATCCAACAATAACTTAATATGAATCCATTGATATAAGAGAAGCCTCAATTGTCTTTCATGGGATCTTTGTGGAAAAAAATATAAATTATACATTTCTAAAAAATATTCGAAAATTGGAAAATACACATTGATTAGCCCCTCCTGCTACGTCTTCAAATTGTCTTTGAACATCAGGTTCCTTTTTGGAATACACCTAAAATAAATAAATATATATACCACGCAATTTGGTATATTTGATAATTGGGAAAATTGCGAGTTTATTGAAGATATATCGTTCACTTGTACCTCATATATGCTTCGAAAATAGTTCATTGAGTTCATATATTGTGATATCAAAAATATATTTTATACGGGTACAAATAACTAACAATGAATAGAAATTCAAAAATTTTGCATACAAACAAATTTATAAATCCCAAAATTATTCACATTCAATGACACACCAAAGAAGTTATTATAAGTCAGCTGCGCTAACGGTGATATACCCTCAACCTCTGCCGTATAAACGAGTTTGCTTCAAAATACGTGGAATCTGTAGGTATCGTAATGTGGGGCTACACCAAATCAATTTCAGTAAGCTAACTTCTGAGTTTTGGAAAAGTTTGAGAATTATTTTTTCAGATTAGTAATTTTAGTTGGAGCCGGGGTTTTTGTAACCTCTGGACTATTATCTCAGGAAGTATGACTTACCCCGGAAAAGGCACCAGAATATTGACCGTGAAAAGAACCTTCTTCAAAAAAAAATAAATAAATAATAATAATAATCAAATAGAACCGATGCGGGTCCTCAAACTACACTTTTCCCAAATTTTGTGTGGGGGGTATTCGAAGGACGGACCGATATAGTCCAAATTTTGTGTGGGAGGTACCCTAGGGTGTGGACCGATATAGTCTTATCCGATCTATATCTGTAAGGAATAATAATATATGAAAAGTTTGAAGCAAATCGATTGCTCACTTCGTTATCGTTTACATAATTTTTCGAAAACAATTTTGAACTTTTTTGGGGGAGGTGTGGACCAACATAACCTATATTCGAACTTAAAAAAATTTTGGGCAAAATATTACGAAGTATAAAATTTAGTTCTAATCGGTAGATCCGTTCGAGAGTTATCGTGCGCACCAGCCAGCTAGACATTAAGAGAGACAGATGAACGGACAGGGCTAAGTAGACTCCAAATTCTCTGAAACGAATTTCGTCCAAACATACTTGGGGTATAAAACCAATATTTCGATGAGACACATCTTTGGTCGTATTTTGTTTGTATCCCTTTATCCTAAATCCTGAGGTATAAATAAAATAGGTGGCAAGATGAGCCCATGTTGCAATATTTGTATAAAAACTCCAATTTGACAGCTGATCTGATTTTGGGAGGAAATTGTGGTTCTCTACACAAAACCCATTATATTTTAGGCAGTAGGCCCGTTATCTACACGCTAAAAAAAATCAGACTCTCTAACATATGTCCCAAACATATTTTGCAGCAAACATATATATGTTTGCAACAGTCCCAAACATAATATATGGGTGGAAACAAATATATGTTTGGGTGCAAACATATATATGTTTGGGTGCAAAGATATTTATGTTTGGGTGCAAAGATATATATGTTTGGGTGCAAACAAAGATATGTTTGGGTGGAAACAATTTTATGTTTGGGTGCAAACATTTTATATGTTTGGGTGCAAAAAAATACAAACCCAAAGGCACAAAAAAAAAACAAACACATGCACCAGTGGGCGCTTACTGAGAGCAAGGGAGCGTAAAATTCAATGTAAAACACTTTAAAAATGTGTGCTCACTTGCTCTCAGTAAGAGCTCACTGGCTATCTCTATAGTATACACACAAATGTTGAGGTTGTTTATTGAAAGGAAAAAGAACAACAAACACATAGGTACATACAAAATTCCAAAGAAATACATGACACACTTTAATAAAAGAAAAACTGATTGAAATAATTTGTAAATAGTCACACTTTTAAAAAGGAAAAATATATAGAAACGTAGTTGAACGCTTCTCCTTAGTTGTGAAATAAAACAAATTGTCCTCATAGTTGAAATCATCAGCGGGCAATCGGCATCTAGAATCAAATGATTATGTAATGTATTAAATAAATATGGATATGCCATATTTCAAATATACATAAGTATGTATGTAATTACCAATATTAAATGCGATTTCTTCCTTGTCCAATAAAATAATTCCATTCAACTTTCCGATTCAATTATAAAATGTATTGGGCATTTAATTTACTAAAAACACAATTTCTTTAAGAAAACACAAAACACTGATTTATTCACTCACTTTACCGTCTTGACTCTACAAAGGCAACTAAAACACTGAAGAAAGAAAAAAAAATATAATTCATATCATTTCTTCTTTTCTTCTTCGTTGGTTAACAACAACAAAACAAGAAACACACGAGTTTGACGCATACATGCCACCAAAGCCCCCTTCTTCGCTTCTACGTCTTCTATTATACAATACACACAACTCTTTATTATAAAGCAGCATTCCACAGCCGCGAGAGCACTGTTATTACTCTCGTTGACAAACATCCTCTCTCCACCCATGAAAAAATGTTCTAACATAAAAAGTATGTTTTACCCAAACATATCAAATTGAGATATGTTACAAAATGTTGCAAACATATATTTGTTTGGACCCAAACATATTATGTTTGGATCCAAACATATATTTGTTTGCAAACGGTCCCAAACATATATTTGTTTGGATCCAAACATATTTCTAACATAAATTTTTCTGCGTGTAGCAGACACATTATTGCAATTTGCATCAGGGGAAAGGTCAGTAGCTATTATTCCATATGTAGGCTACTTTGCCGGTATATGCCCTCCAGGAATTAAAATATGGACCAAAAATAAAATTTGTAAATTTTTCATACAAAAGTAATGGTCTATGTCACCCGCTAAGTAATATCAGATCATCATGCAAAATTATAGGCATTTTCATCTACCTAAACTCTTACCTAGTGCAAAATTTCGTGACTATTGAGCTATAATTGCGACCTCTAGAGTGTTAATTACTGCACTACAAACAAAAAACTGTATATATTAGGCTGGAACTCTGTTATCTTATCATGTATACGAACATAATTGACATCAATAGAAAGGTCAAGCATCCCTCTTCCAAGTATAGCTTACTTGCCCAGAATGTCTCTTCCAGGAATAAAGATATAAGCTGTATATTAAAATTTTTTTACAATTTTCACACAAAAGTTTTGGTCCATTTAACCCTCTAAATATTATCTGATCGCCATCTCAAATTGGAAGCTAATTCTTCATCATATACTCTTACCTTATTTAAAATTTCGAGGCGATCTGACTATTATTTCGTCTTACAGAGCATATACAAAATCGGATAAAAATTATGTTTTTGGTCCATTTCACCCGCTAAATATTTCACGATCATCACCAATTAAAATAGCGATCTATTCTGATGTGAAACCGACCTCCATACCAAATTTCGTGACAATCGGTCCATAATTGCGACCTGGAGTTTGATTACAATTTATAATGGACAGACGGACACACGGACGGACGGACGGACACACATCTCAAAATCGCTTTATCTCGCCGAGATATGAAGATTGGTATACCACATTGGGGGTCTCCGACGAATATTTCGCGGTGTTACATGAATTTTTACCAAAACAAACTTATAATACCCTTTCCACATAGTGGTGTAGGGTATAATTAAGTTTGGCCAAGGTATCATGAAATTCAAAATTAGAGAGTTATCGTGCACACCAGCCAGACAGGCGGGCAGACAGGGCCAAATCGACTCCAAACTGTTTGAAAGAACTTCGTCCAAACACTATTGGGGTCTAAAACTATTATTTCGATGAGGACATTTAGCCTAAAGGATGAGAGTATAAAAATCTAGAAATAGGCGGTACTGTAGATGTTTTGATCGAATTATGGACAAATATTCTGTATCGGGCGACATAATAATTTGTGATATTGATACAATTACCGCAGTTGTAATTCATAGATGAACAAGAAGAGTGCGCCCCTCTAATTTAAATTAGGATTCTGCATAAAAATGCACTCTCCGTGTTCACCTATGATTTATTAAACAGAGAAGTGAGAAAGAAAATCAGACGAAGATGGTAACTTTTAACAAGTATCGGAGAAATCGGATCAGTCTGTTCGAAATAGGATAATTGATTAAAACGCAAACTTAAACGAGATCTAATAAACCAAATTCTTCAACTGTGCGTCGCAAAATATGTTATTTGTTCAATAAATATATCTTAGTCCCGATTTACAGTTACCCAGTTTATGGGACAGAGATTCGAGGAAAATAGAAACACTTTGCCCCTCAGAAGCCTTTTTCTTCGACAAACTGGCATCGAAAGTACAATTATCGAATGTGCATCTGCGTCAAAGATCGTCCTAAAAAGTTCAAAACAAAGAAACATAAAAATAAAAAACAGTTTGTACAACCCAACAAGCAGAAGCAACAATTCTTCCAAAAACAGAAAAGTGTTTTAATATTTATAGCGGTAACTCATTAGAAGGAGTACTGTTGGAGAATATGTCGAAATCTTAACTGGTGATGGGAAGACAAAAAAAAAACGCCTTTAACAGCAGAAGCAGAAACAGCTCAGATTAGACTGAATAGAGAGCGGAGGAAACAAACTCAGTTGCGATTGAATGTAATGAAGAATTTTCATAAAACGTATCAAGGCAATGAAGTTCTTTCTATTGTTTTACACTAATAATAAATTCATTTTATTATACCCTACACCACTATGTGGGGAGGGTATTATAAGTTGGTTTTGGCCAAAAAGTTTGTAACGCATCGAAATAATGGTCGTAGACCCATACATATATATACCAAAATGAATGTCTCGACGAGCTGAGTCGATCTGGCTATGTGTGTCCGTCCGTCAGTCCGTCCGTCCGTCCGTCTGTCCGTCTGTCCATCTAAACCTTGTAATCACGCTACAGGTCGCAATTTTGATCGGATCGTCACGAAATTTTGGATGTTGATGGGGGTCCCGGAGGGGAAGAAGCCTATTGATTTTGGGGATGGTCGGATAATATTTAGGGGTCGGAAAGGGCAAAAAACTTAGGTGGATAAAAAGACAACGTTTTTTTCCAAAGCCAATATCTCAGCTTCTATATGGGGTATACCAAAAGCAAAACCTGACAATGAAAGCACAAAATATCACCTTTCTAATGATGTAAAGTAGGTGCTCTTAGGTGGTCAATCAGCAGAGATATGGCAATAGTCGATAATGCATCCCATTTTCCGATTTTTTTGTAATCACGCTACAGGTCGCAATTTTGATCGGATGGTCACGAAATTTTGGAGGTTAATGGGGGTCCCGAAAAGAAAGAAGCCTATTGATTTTGATGATGGTCGGATAATATTCAGGGGTCGGAATGGGCAAACACTTATTTCGAGAAAGGTCAACGTTTTATTTCGAAACCAATATCTCTGTTTCTTTAAGAGGTATATCAAAAGCAAAATCTTTCAAGGAAAGTAGAAAATATCACCTTTACAACGGTGTAAAGTAGGTTGTCGTAGCTTCTCAAAAAACAGAGATATCGCAATAGTCGGTAATGCATCCCATTTTCCGATTTGTTTGTAATCACGCTACAGGTCGCAATTTTGATCGGATCGTCACGAATTTTTTGGGAGTTAATGCGGATAATATTTAGGGGTCGGAATGGGGAAAAACTCATTAGGAGACAAATTCAAAGTTGTATTCTTTGTTAATATATTGGCTTCTAGTAGGAGTATTCCAACGGCAAAGCCTGTCAATGGAAGAAGAAAATATTACCTTTACATTGGTGTAAAGCAGGTTGGCGAAGGTGGTCAAACAAGGCAGGTACCACAATAGTCGGTAATGCATCCAATTCTTCCATTTTTTGCAATCAAGCTACAGGTCCTAATTTTGATCGGATGGTCACGAAATTTTGGTTGCTCATGGGGGTCCAAGAGACAAAGAGGCATATTATTTTTGGTGGTAGTCGGTTTATATTCCCTAAACGAAATGTTTACCAGTGAAAAGCTTATGCACAGGGGTAGTGGTGTAGGGTATCACATGGTCGGCCCCGTCCCGACTATAGCCTTTGCTCACTTGTTTATTATATATTTTGCAATGGCCATCCTAAGCACTGCATCAAAATAAATGCTTTGGATGCAAATTGGACTGCATCCTATTCTACCCTAAAGGGTTAGTTAAAATGCAGTGCTAAGTTCATCTTTCGGTAGTCACACTCTTGTAAAAATTGTGAGTGAAAATGCATAATTTGATGTCATTCCAAATCACTTTTACATATGATTTAACTGCATCGTTTTAAGCAAACGTTTTGTTGGGTATATAACGGTATGCAGTGTTTTCTTACTAATTTTCTCAGATATTTTTCAAAAATTAAAATTGTATATTTTCATTCTGAAGTGCATTTTTTGTTCAGGTCCACATAAAAATCTCCCAGTTTTATTTTAATTTTCAAAATATGTGGTATCCCCACAAATTGCCAACATCTTGTTTCGAAATATTGAGCAGAGTAAAGTTGTAGTTTCTCTACCTCTGAGAGCATGTAACGAATTATTTTACCCTATAAAATACTACTTTTTCTACTCATCAGATGATTTGTGTGTAAACGTAACTGGTTGTGTGTGTACAACCCAACGGATATGAGGGATACCACCCACCTCCACATTTCCACCTACAACAACACATTTGTTGTCGTCAAGTAGAAAAATGCGTTAAAGTTCATGCGCAATTACATTTATCCTGTTTATGAAATTGTTTCTTGTTAAAAATGTGAGAGAACCTACGCAGGAAGAACACACACAAAAAAAGAAGAAAACGAAACTCACATACATTCACACTTGCAATCATTTATACAATTAAATGTAGAAACATTTCAATTGCTGGCAGACACTTTGTGCGACAGCCTGATTCCTCGAATCCGCACTTGCTCTTGGAATTCACCCATACAACCTCTTCACCAATGCTGCAGGACTTTCGCAATCATCACCCAGTTACTTCTCTACCATGCAAGCTGTGAGTGTTGACTTTGTGCAGACTGAGAATAAATATTATCTGTTTTGCTTCGACGTTGTCGTCGGTTTTTTGTCATTGGTAAATTTGTTTGCTGCCATGTACATGGAAAGTTCAAAAGGTGTCACTTAGGAAATGCCACATTTTAATCTAAGGTTTGTGTCTGTATATCTGTCTGTCGGTGTGTTGGTTAAAATGCTTTTACAAATTCACTTCACCGAGGGGGTTTTATTTACTTTTATTTTTAGTGTTCTTCATTCTTCCGTTTTTTTGCAATGGAAACTGCCAAGTAATTGAGTGCTAGGTAGGTTGGAGCAACAGAAACAGTTGTGGGAGTATTCATTCTTGGCATGATTTGTGGTTGTGTTGCTATTCAATTTTTAAATATATTTAATTTCCAAGCAATTACTTTGATTTGATAGAGTTTTACAATGATTTGTTCAATGGCTGGTGTTGTCCTGTGGTATCTGTAATGCAAAATGATTTCAATCGTATCTTCGTGAGTGATAATTTATTCTATGGAGTTCTTTATAGGGGTTTTCATGGTAATTTTGGAGTTATCAGTTTCTTTCATCGAGTTCTAATTTTAATTTCTAAAAGAGAAATTTACTAATCTAATGAGAAATAATAAATTTTTCCTTCTTCCGTCATATTCTGAACATATGAGAATTATGCTCAGTATACGCCCAGTATATATTCATCTTCTTGGAGGTGTTGTATTGGAAAAATTACATAATTGTATAATTTTAAACCCTCAGCCATTAGGCTAAAACAATGATAGGACCACAAATTTACCTCAACGAAATAATGAGTTTAGATCCCAAGTTTGTACGAAATCTGTTTCAGACAATTTGCAGTCGATTGAGCAATGACCGTCTGTCTGGCGACGATTTTAAATCGGACTTTTCTCACAAGAAAACAATATTCTCATTGGCAACTCTGGTGTTACAACAATAAAAAAATACTATTGTATCCTTTTTATAATCTCATACAAAGTGGCTTTTAAAATCATGGAAATACCAAGGGAAATAAAAGGAAACAACAACTATACGAATGAAATAAAACAGGAAAAATAATACAGCACAACAACAACATAAAAACCACATTCCAGACAGTATCAATAAATGACCATTAACAGCAGCACCAAACCCACCCACAGTTGTGAATCAAACGAAACACAAACTAATTTGAAGAGGAGAGATTTAGAAATTAAACGCTGATGTGGATGGTAGGACTAACTGGTCCTCAAATTCTCAAGATCCCTTCTTTTAGTTATTTAAATTTTATAGTAAGTTTTAAAATAAAACAAGTATCGGTCGGTATCGGTACAGAGGTATACATACCCTCAGTCTGTGCGAATGGAAACACATTTTTCCCAAAAAAAGGAAGGAAAATATGTGATAATCTGTGTAGGTGGTACCATAAGGAATGTACCGATAGGGCCCACATTTGAACATAAACTAAGTTTGGACAAAATATTTCGAGATCCAAATTTTGGACTAAATCGGTTGCTCCGTTTATGAGATATTGCGCTTACCATTTTAGCGAATATTTTCGAACTTTTGTGGGGGAGGTACCGCAAAGAGTGGACCTATAAGCACCATCTTCGAATTTCATATAATATTCTAAAAAATATTACGATATGCAAAGTGTGGACCAACGCAGTATTCGGTTCGGGAGTTGTCGTGTGTTGGGTGCCACCGTGGTGCAATGGTATGCACACCCGCCTTGCACGGCAAGCAACATCAAAATTTTAAACGGTGGCAAAATACCCCTCAGTAATGGCGACATTTCCTGAGTATTTCAGCCATGTAAAACTTCTCTATAAAGTGGTGTCGTAAGACACGCCGTTCGGACTCGGCGATAAACAGTAGGTCCCATATCATTGAGCTAATATGAATAGGGGTGCACTCATTGATATGAGAGAAGTCTCCCCTGTCCCGTCTGGGATGTTTGTGGAACAATTATATTATATACATATAGTTGTCGTGCGCACCCACCACAACGCGCCATTGGGGGGTTTTCACAGTTTCGGGTCATTTTCTCAAGAAGTATGGACTGCCACTTAAAGAATTAAAAAATATAAAATAACCTCAGCCTATGTCTGGGGTCTTCTCAGAATTTTGTGGTCCTTTTTTGACATTTGAACTTGCCGACAAAAATGTTGATTAGTATGAAAGTTAACAAGTAAAAAAGTATCAGTCGGCTTTGCCGACAGAGGTATACCCTCAGCATGTGTATATTGAAACTATTTTTTCCTAAAATACGTATGTATGTAGGGGGTTTTAAAAAAATTGAGCGTTTGAACCGACAAAAATGTTGATTAGGATTAACGATCAAAAGTTTTGCGGAGGAGATACTAAAAGAAATGGATCGACATTGACCGTTATGGAAGTGGATCTCCAGCCACAACATATGGTGTCATAGGGGGTTTTTACACTCTTCGGGCTGTTTGCTCAAGAAGTATGGACTTGCCCCTAAAAAAAACTTTTAATATCGTAATTGAGGCAGCGAATGCAAGTTGCTTCAACAAAAATCAAAGTTAATCGATATTTGGTCTTAAAGTGAACTTATCCGAAATTTTGTGTGGGAGGTACCGGATGGAATGGACAAGCATAGTCCATATTTGAACCTGATCTATATCTGGTAGATATATTAGGATGTGTAAAGTATGGACCAATTCGGCCACTCCCTTCAAGAGTTACCGTACGAACAATTTTTCCAAGCATTTTTGAACTTTTGGGGTGGAGGTACCTGAAGGAGTGGACCGATATTGCTTATCTTCAAACTAAAACTATGTTTGAACAAAATATTACTAAGGCCATATTTTGGACCGAATCGGCACATCCGTTCGAGAGTTATCTTGCGCTCCAACCACCTCACAGGGTGTCATAGGGGTTTTTTTTGCAACTTTCATGCTATTTTCTCAGGAAGTATGGACTTGCCCCTGATGAAACTTGTACCGTCGTATGGAGGGCAGTGAATACAAGTTGCTAAATCAAAAATCAAAGCGATTCGAGAGATGGCCCTAAACTGAACTTTTCCGAAATTTTCTGTGGGAGGTACCCGAAGGAGTGGACCTATTGAGACCATATTGGAACCTCATATTACTCTGGTAGAAAGTTTACGCTATACAAAGTATGGACCAAATCGGTAACTCGCTTCAAGAGTTATCGTGCGCACAAACTTTCCGAACATTTTCGAACTTTTGTGGGGGAGGTACAGGAAGGAGTAGACCGATGTAGCTCATCTTCGAACTTAAACTAAGTTTGGGCAAAATATTACTAAAGCCAAAATTTGAACCGAATCGGTTCATCCGTTCGAGAGATATCGTGCGCTCCAGCCAGCAGGACAGACAGACAGACGGACGGACATGGCTAGATCGACTCCAAATTGTCTGATACACATTTTGTCCAAACATACTTGGGGTCTAAAACCATTATTTCGATGAGGCACATTTTCATCGTATCAAAGTGTATATACCCTCCTTAGCCTAAAGGCTGAGGATATAAAAAGAGTTGCAGAGGAGGTACTTGATGGAATGCACCGACATAGTCCATTATTGAAGTGGATCTTATTTAGGGAGTCATATCTTTTCAATAGATATTGCGACCACTAGTCATTTCAGTGGGTCAACGTATAAATTTTGGACCAGTATGCCAGGAATCATGGACTTGTCCACGGAAAACATAATATCGTTCTTAACAAGACCACAACGAACACCATCGGTCTTCGAACAGGTGTCAGTCACATGGGTTTTTTTTTAGCACCTTTCAGGCTATTTTCTCAGGAAGTATGGACTTGCCCCTGATGAAACTTGTGCCGTCGTATTGGAGGCAGTGAATAAAAGTTCTTACAGCAGAAATCAATGCGATTTGAGAACAGCTCCCAAAATGATTTTTTCTGAAATTTTGGTAGGTACCCGAAGGAGTGTACCGATTGGGTCTATATTGGAACTTCATCTAAGTCTGGTAGAAATTTCACGATGTGCAAAGTATGCACCAAATCAGTATGGACCAAATCGGTTCATCCATTCGAGAGTTATCGTGCGCACCAGCCAGCCAGACAGACAGAAAGACGGACAGCCGGACGGACATTGCTAAATCGACTCCAAATTGTCTGAAACGGATTTCGTCCAAACATACTTGGGGTCTAAAACCATTATTTCGATGAGGCACATTTTGCCCGTATGAAAGTGTATATACCCTCGTTAGCATAAATGCTGACGGTATAAAAACTTGCACCATTGTAATAGGAACCTTGAGGGCAACCAGTTACAAGAAAAATCAAAACGATTCTGGAGGAGGTCCTAATCTGCACTTTTCCGAAATTTCAGATGGGAGGTATCCGAAGGAGCTGACATATGTATATAACCCATATTCTAACCTGATCCATGTCTCGTAGAAATATTTCGTTGCCCAAATGGAATATGGAACAAATCGGTTACTGCCTTCGAGAGTTATCGTGCGCTCCATTTTCGCGAAAAGTTTTGAACTTTTGTGGGCAGGTACCCAAAGGCCGGTCCATTCCTTTGGGTACCTCCCCACGAAGTTTCAAGAAGCTCATCTTAGAAGTTGATTTAACTTAGGGCAAAATATTACAATTCTCACACTTTTGATCGAATCTGTTTATCCATTCGAGAGTTACCGTGCGTTCCATCCACAACACATCGTGCCGTAGCGGGTTTTTTATAGCTTTCAGACCATTTTCTCAGAAAGTATGGACTTGGTAATGAAAAAACTTGCACCGTGGTAATGGGGGCAGAGAATACAAGTTGTTACAGCAAAAATCCTAAACTGCACTTTTCAGAAACTTTTTTGTAGGGGTACCCGAAGAAGTGGTCTGATATAGTCCATATTCGAACTTGATCTATGACTGGTCGAAATATTACGATGTGCAAAGTACGGAGCAAATCGGTAAGTATCTTCAAGAGTTATCGTGCGCATAATTTTTGCGGAAATTATTGAACTTTTGTGTTCTTTTGTGGGTCTGTACCCGAGTGAGTTGACCGGTATGGCCCATTCGAACTTAAACTAAGTTTGGATAAAATATTATGAAAGCCAAAATTTGAACCAAGTCGGTTAATCTGTTGGAGAGTTATCGTGCACTCCAAATTGTCCGAAACGGATTGTGTCCAAACGTAGGTCTAAAACCATTATTTCAACAAGTGAGCAAAGGCTATAGTCGGGACGGGGCAGACTATGTGATACCCTACACCACATCCCCTGTGCATAAGCTGTTCAAGCTGTATTTTAGGGAGATATTCCAAATATCCTAAGGCGAACTGAACCAAAATAATTAATATCAATTTTATATTTAACTACTATTGACATCTACTTGGTACTGATTGAAAGCTTTGCTGGTCTTCTTGATTACCATTTTACATGTCTTTAATACAGCAAATAGAAGCAGAGGTATTTTTCACTAAAGTAAAAACTTCAAAATTTTAAAATTGTGATAGCTTAACGCCTTTTGTAATAACTCTGATATTTTACCATAAATGCCACATGTTGTATTAATTTGAAGCTCAGATTGTTTAGTTTCATTACCAAGCTTTTTCCTTGGAATATGTCCAACAGAAGTAGAAATATCTGACATGAAAATAAAATTCCATAAATTGGAAGTTAGAATATCCCAGCGACTTTTTCAACATCACAATGGGAATATTTTGAAGCTCAGAATGCCTAAGGCCGGGTGTCACCTGGGGAGCTGCCTTTAAACCCGTTTAAGGTAGTGAGCTGAACTATAAAACTTGAGATTGGGCGTCGGACTAGTAACTAACCTCTGCCAAAAAGCATCCTAAATAAAGGAAAATAAAATAAAAAATACAAACTGAAATCTAACCCCTCTAAAGTTAATGACCCCCGAAATCGTTTTAAGGGCCATGATCTGCGAATCTGCTAAAGTGGGTCTGGCGGTAAATAGTTGTTGTTGTAACAGTGTTTATTATTATGTTTGTATGTTCGTTCATCTGTTCAATCTGGCTCTGGATCTATCTCTAGTTCCAGGAAAGTGGCTGCTTCGATGGAATGTAACCACAGACCCACTGGAGTTAGATGAGTAGGTTTGGCGGGGCAGTTGAAAAGGTGTTTTGTGTCGTGCATGCCGCGTACTGGGCAGATGTCTTGCACGGCGCGGTCGATTTCCGCCCAATAAAAATATAGGCGACTGCAATATCCCGAGCGTAGTTGAGCCAAAATTACTCTGGTTTGTCGTGGGGGATGTACTCCGATTACATTATTCACACTATAGTTGCTTATGGCCTTAGCAACTGCATCCGTGTGAATACTATTTAAACCTGCTGGATATGCCTGTTGATCTAGGGGTTCTCTCCTCTATTGTTGGTCCTCCCTCTCAAAGCATCTCATTGTGTTGCTTTACTGGAAGAATCTTTGTCTCCTCATGTAGATGGTCCACTGAGGACTTGAGGAGGCACCCTGTTGCTGTTCTCAGTGCAGCATTCTGGCAGGTTTGAATCTTTTTCCAATTCGTATCACATGCCGACCTAACGCGTTATATGTGGTCAACAAGGTTTCTTTATCTGCACCCAAGTGCTATCGCGTTATATATGGTCAACAAGGTTTCTTTATCTGCACCCCAAGTGCTGCCTAGGAACTTGAGGACGTTGTTCCTACTTTTCAGTTTGTCGCAGATAGCTGTGGCGTGCGCGCACTACTTGAAAGTAGTGTCAAATGTGACCACTACAATTTTGGGGCAGTTTGTGGTCGGAATTCTGCTACCGTCGACCACGACATTCAATTCTCTTCCAAACTGCGCTGTCCTTGTGGTGAACAGAGTTGCTGTAGATTTTGTGGCGGAAATCTGCATATTCCTCACGTGGAAAACTGTGGTAAGATCGGTTAAAAAGGGAAGGTACCTGACGCCAGGATCGTGCAATCATCCGCATACGTTACGATCCCGAATACAGGAGAGGTTAAACAGTTCCGGAGATATCACCCGGAGAACTCCCTGTTTCACTCCACGGGGTTTGGACTTCTTGTTCCAGAATTCCACGTACGACTGGCGTCCACACATATAATTTACTATCCAACGTTTCAAGTTTGGCCCATACGGGTCAAGAGAGACTTCTCTCATATCAATGAGTGCACCCCGATTCATATTAGCTCAATGATGTGGGACCTACTGTTTATCGCCGAGTCCGAGCGGCGTGTCTAAAGACACCACTTGTAGAGAAGTTTTACAAGGCTGAAATACTCAGGAAATGTCGCCACCATTACTGAGGGGTATTTTGCCTTCGTTGAAAAATGTTTGATGTTGCCTGGCCGGGGAATCGAACCACCGACCTTCTGTGTGCAAGGCGGGCGTGCATACCACTGCACCACGGTGGCACTGTATCAAAGCCTTTGGATAAGTCAAGCACCACCATCACTGTTCTATCGCACGGCCGTCTCTGGTTGAGTCCTTGATAAATGTGTGTGGTAATTGCGTGCAGCGCAGTTGTCGTGCTGTGCTGCTTACGGAATCCATGCTGATGATCGGCAACTTGATAGCTATTTCTGATACTGGGGAGGACTAAGGCCTCAAGGGTCTCTGCTACTGGCGACAAATCGGCCTGTACTATTCACTTTTGCTGGTATCCTTGCCGGGCTTCCGTAGTGGGACCACCCTGCTCATTTTCCAGATTTCAGAGACAATGAGGGTGGATAGCGACAAGTTGAGAACTTTAGTGAGATACTCCACTCCCGGCTCATCCAGCTGCTTCAGCATTACCATGGAGATTCCATCAGGACCCAACGCTTTGGATGATTTAGCGTTCCTAATGGCATTGGCAACATCATCCATTGTAAACTGTGGTGGTTCATCCTCGGCAGGAAGAGATCTAATGCGACGTAATACTCTTCTCTTCGCCCTGTCACTCTCGGGGTGCTCGACAAACTGTCGATTGAAATAACTTGCGCACCTCTTCGGGTTAGTCAACTTAACGTCGCCAAACGTGACTGAGGTCCTATCCTCCCCTCTTCCAGGGTTCGAGAGTGATTTAACCGTTGCCTACAATTCACCTATACCAGCTCCAATGCTGCAATTCTTCAGATGATTTAACCACTTGCTCGCCGACCAGCCTGTTAACTTCCAGTGTCAGCTCCCTGACTCTCGGGTCATTGGGGTTGGTTCGACGAAGCTCATCACGCTCATTTGCTAATCCCGCCGCCTCTACTGGGAAGTTTGGTCTTACTTCGGATATTCGACCAGCAGGGATATGGCGAGCGGCTGCAGCAGTGATGATGTCTCGGAACGTACTTTCCGCTACCCGAACATCAGAATCTCTGAAGCGACGTAATACTCTGCTCTTCGCCCTGTCACTCTCGGGGTGCTCGACAAACTGTCGATTGAAATAACTTGCGCACCTCTTCGGGTTAGTCAACGTAACGTCGCCAAACGTGACTGAGGTCCTATCCTCCCCTCTTCCAGGGTTCGAGAGTGACTTAACCTTTGCCTACAATACACCTATACCGGCTCCAATGCTGCAATTCTTCAGATGATTTAACCACTTTTTTCGCTTATGCTCGCCGACCAGCCTGTTAACTTCCAGTGTCAGCTCCCTGACTCTGGGGTCATTGGGGTTGGTTCGACGAAGATCATCACGCTCATTTGCTAATCCCGCCGCCTCTGCTGGGAAGTTTGGTCTTACTTCGGATATTCGACCAGCAGGGATATGGCGAGCGGCTGCAGCAGTGATGATGTCTCGGAACGTACTTTCCGCTACCCGAACATCAGAATCTCTGAAGCGGTTATTGGTGAACTCTCTGAAACCCGGCCAATCAGCTTTCTTATGATTGACGAATGTGCGGCGTTCAGAGGTAATGAAATCGGGTGGTCTGCTAATGGAGACAATTATGGGAAGATGGTCTGATCCAAGGGAAATTACGGGTTGCCAGGTAACGTCATTTGTCAGACCAGGTGACACGATGGTTATGTCTGGCGAGCTGTGACACTCTCCTCTAATTCTGGTGGGGGCGTCCTCATTGACCATGCAAAACGTAGAGCTGTCAATCTGCTCAGCTAGCGCTGTTCCTCTCAGGTCGCTTCCGAGGCCGAATGTCCCCCAGGACCAGACAATTATGACCTTCCAAAAGCGGGCTAATGTTAGGCACGTAATCTGAGATACAGCTATTTCTCGGCGGGATGTATACGTTCAGCAACTCTATTCCATGGTAGTGTTGGGCAATCTCGTTCATTGAGCGGATCGATCTTTTTCATTCCGTTCACCAAAAAGATCCGGGTCTTTTACTTCGTTCGTTGGTTCTTTTTCGTTCAACAATACATTTGACTGTGTTATTTTCTTTTGAAGTCGTTCGTTCTCTGCTGCATATGACTCCGTCGTTCTTTTAACCGAATCGTTCTTTTGAAAATGTTCGTTCACGAATGACACATTGTGTGCTAATGGGGGTGGTTTTGTTTCTGAACGCAGTGGTGGTGGTTTTGATATGAAAGAACCAGATGAACGATTGATGCAAAAGAAAGATATGACAGAGAGATGTACTACTGAATGAGGTGAGTTACTGAGCGAGAGTAACTCTCTGAATCATTGTTTGTTTTGTGTGGAAATTTGTGCTGCTTTCGCTAACGCAGAGTTTGTTTAGAGTTTGACTGCAAAACCAATGCTGCTAATTTTGTAAGCAGCAATGACTCGTCCATCGGGGATCTAAATGAACGAAATAAAAGAATGAGCTGGATACGGATCCGTTCGTTCTTTTCACGGACTCGTTCCTTTGAGCCGGTTCGTTCATGAACGACGCAACTCTATTCCATGTACGGGTCATTAGAGACAGGCTCAAGCGAGATAGGTCTGTATTGGACAGACATTGCACCAGTCTGTCCAATACAGAAGTAATCCCTAGACATCGGATTTTGCATATTTGCATATTTTTTATTAATAAAGATACGAAAATTCTGATTGGACCAAAATTCGTTTTGAAGAAAACTGAATGCAATGACAGGCTCATATTTTTTATTTTTTTGCATATTTGCATATTTTGCATATGCACAAGATATGCAAAAAATATGCAAAATATGCAAAAAATATGCAAAATATGCAAAAAATATGCAAAATATGCAAAAAATATGCAAAATATGCAAAAAATATGCAAAATATGCAAGTAATTTTTTTGACAAAAATCATCAAATTAGATTTGGAAAGTCATCAAAAAGTGTTCTAAATTAAGTTTATTGCCGTTAAACGTCGATTTCTTAGCAGATTATCATGTTATTAATTATTATTCCGCCACATCAATAAATTTGGACTAAAAGACTTAGAAAATTTCCTATAACCCAGTCAGCATTTTTTGAAAATTTTAATCAAATTCGAGTCTTTTTTGATCCGACTGCACGATTATTTATTTATGATCATTTTCTGATCATAAATGACTCCTTTGTCGGTAGAAAAACATAACCTCAGGCGACTCTTCTAAACAAATCACAAATTACTCTTTTTCGAGTCGTATTTCAATCATTTATTGGTGTTTTGTTGATTAATTTCGGACCCTTTTTCGAGTCTTTTTAGAGTCATGTTTATAATCATTTATGAGTCTTTAGGGAGTCATTTATGAGTCTTTTTGTTAGACGAAATAAATTAAAAAAATTTCCTTTTTATTCTTCTTTGTTTCTTTCCTTTGTTTTATAGTCTTTTCTGCTTTGTTATGTCTTTTAATTATCCTTTATGTTGCTTGGTGGTTAGTATACTGCTTCTTCATTTCACTTGGCAAAACCTGTTGTGTTGTGTTTGTCTGTACCTTTAATATTATACGTTACATTTATATCAAAATTTTGTAGAAAGTATATATGAGAATTTTATTTTTTTATTTACAACCAAATAAAAATAAAACAAAGCAATCAGTTTTTAATCACCTAACTGTTCAAAATATGATCAGAGTATACATAATTATAATCACTTTTCAAACACCTGCATGACCCTTTTTTGATTAAGCATTTTTCAATCTTCCAGATGATCAAAATGTGACAATAAATAACAAAAAATTGTCACATTTTAAACACCTCAATGATTTATTTGTGATTGCTACACATTTGTTGTTGTATTTTAAATTGAACTCTTTTTAATCATTACAGGGAGTCACTTTCGAGTCCCTTTCTGATCACACAAGCGACTTAATCAATTTTTGATCACCAAAAGGACTCTAAAAAGACTCCTCAATGTGATTTTTGAAAAAACAGTCTTCTAAATGCTATCTGGGAACCCAGCCTTCTTTTTACAACATAAGTTGCTTTCTAATACAAATTTGTTCAAAAACTCAATCAGAAATGTCAAAATGTACGTATCCAAATATGTTTGGTTTGTTCCAGTACTGCAAGAATCTACTAATTTTTACTATTTTTTCCGATAACATAAAGGAAAAAATGTTATCGTAGTAAAAAATAGTAGCTTCTTGCAGGTTCTGGAACAGAGCAGTTGATAGTTTCTGCTCGGCCAAAATTGTCTGCAGAATAACAAATGAGCTAGAAATTAAGACTAAGAAAATATTGAATATTACATAAAATCTTGCATATTTTATTAAAAGCATAAAAAAATATATACGGTGCCATATTCATTCCCTCTGAATTTTCCACACGGAAAATAATTTTAAAAAGTGAAATTCTTTTAAAATCAATATTTGTTAAAAGTTGAAAACTACTAGATTCGCTTCATTATGGCGTATTCTAGTCGAATCGACACAAATATTCCCTTTTTGGGCATAAATACGGAAATAAAAAATTGTGAAATTGGGGAAAGGAAACAAATTCTGCACGGAATTTTTATTCATGATTTCACTGAAAACTATATTTTAATACCCTAAGGGTATTATGCCTTAGTGAATGAGTTTGCAACATGCTAAATGAAACGAAATAGACCCACAGTTCCTTTTGATGATCTGCATAGATTCGCACTTATCCATCTCGCCATGTCTTTTTGAAAACAAAGCACAGGTCACATTTATAGAGCACTTCGCATAAAAATTGGGGATTTTTTGGCCCTAGGTCGATCCCTATTTTGGTAAGAATCGATTAAGATTTGGATATTGCTCCCATATATACAGTACATTCGCGATAATCCCTACACCACAGGTTCCGGCGGTATCCGAATTATCAAATTGTTCGGATTAACGAATTGTAAGGAAAATAAATTATTTTATATGATTAAATCACTCGTGGAAGTTATATAATAATACTTTTTTAAATTGTAATTGCTAATAACGAACACTTATATAAAAGTGCTCTACGTGTAAAAAATAGTGAGATTTTTCTACTCGACAATCCGGAAAAAGAAAAAGCCAATCAGATTGTGAAAGTAGTGCTAAAAACATGGCGCTTTTAAAGTTTACATCAGGATGTAAGCAAACCCAGAGACAGATGTGGAATTTCATCGTTTTGTAAATTAATATTCCTTGAAATCTTTGCCTTTTAGGTATGTATAGTGCATTTGGCAACTTTAATGACAATATTGCGGCGAATATTTTTCTTAATATATTTATTTATATCCTATACAACAAGACTAATGTGTTTGTACTCGATAATTTTTACTAACTGTTGCTGAAACAATTTTTTACCAACTTCTACATTAAACAACTGTCAAAATTCGAAAAATTGGTAATAATTAGTACAAATTATCGAGTACACGGACAGGTATAAATTAAACAATTGTGTATACAAAAGTGTTATGACTTTTCGACTGTGTTATCAAAATTGTTTTCCTTTAGCAGGAATGAATGAACTATATTTTTTAGCATTCCAAATACTTTTCTAGCAGAAATATGTGAGTGGTGTTTCCATTTTAAAGACAATTCCAAGGTTTTTGACTTATTTTACCACTACCACTCTATTGTGTGGTTTTTCTAAGTGATGTCATTTTGCACTAATCATTGTGCGTTCTTCATTTTGCATATTATTCATCGTGGATGGGTATAACAATAATGCATTACTTTTCGCCCAGGAGTGAACATTTTCCAATTCTGCATTAAGCGGTTGTATGCGTACAATATAGATCGATATTATAAAATTATGTAAAAGTTATAAAGTTATGTAAAAAACGAACCCTTTTTCCAAAAACTGGAAAAAATTGCGCTTTTATCTAAACAAAAATAGCGATGACTAACTCTAGCTCCTTTGTTTTTCTGCTAGACAATTTTGGCCGATTAGAAACTATCACCATATTTGGACATGTTGATTTTGACATTTCTGATTGAGTTTTTGAAATTTTTCCATTATCTATCTACATTTGTATAGGAAGCAAATTATGTTGTAATAGAAATGCTGGGTTATTTGACATTTTCTCACCTTGTGAAAACTGATTTAAGTCTTGTTAGTCTAGATTTATTGCTGTGGCGGAATATCTGGAGAGTCTCAATAACATAATAATCTGCAAAAAACTATGTTAAACGTCAAAAAACTTAATTTAGAATGCTTTTTTGATGATTTTTGTCAAAAAAACACTTGCATATTTAGCATATTTTTTGCATATTTTGCATATTTTTTGCATATATTTTGCATATTTTTTGCATATATTTTGCATATTTTTTGCATGTTTTTGATATGACCCCAAATATCGAAAAATTGACCCTCAAAACGCCTAGATCCAAAATTTGAGTCCAATCGGATAAGAAATAAAAAACATGCTAAAATCCGATGTCTAGTAATCCCCCACCACCACTTCTGGTGCGATTCTTCCTTAGCGCGTTGTAACCATCACAACGTTGTAAGCTACAGTTGTTGTTGAGCTTGGTTTCTTGCACCGCAGCGACCTTGATATTCTTCCGACTCATGAAATCTACCATTTCCTCGATCTTACCTCAGAGTCCATTGCAATTAAATTGCAAAAAGGATGAATTTCCGGGATTCGGACAACAACGGTTGGTGTTAAAGGCTGCATGTGCGGTTGTTGTCGAGGAGACTGCGGGGGAGTCTCATAATCAGACGACGAGGGAGTCCCTCACGTGGACAAGTCCAGAACAACCCCTTAGATGCACCAACTTCCGACATCTATTGCATCTCATCGAAGGCTGAATGTGGGTGTTATGTGCCGATTTATAATAACCATGTATTCTAGACCTTGGTTGGCATGTTGGGTTTTCATCGACTAGCTCTTGTCGGAATGGCGTGGTTCTTACATGGACACACAGCATAGCAAGAATCATCATGCCGTTATAAATCACCATATAATTCTCTAAGAGAGCAAATTAAATTCACTACTTTGGCATTTTTGTAGATCATTCATACATATATTCCTCTATAAATATTTAAATTAGCAATTCATAATTATAATAATATAACTACTTAAATTTAGAAATAATAGTAATAATACATTCTTAAATTACAATATAAATTCAGTGATTGTAATATGATACTTATTCATATATGCAGAGAAATGTTTTCTGTGATATTTTCTTACAAAATTTATCGCATGCGAGTTTTTTTGTTTTCTTTAACAATATCTTTTCTCAAACGTAGCTCAACAAATTATTAGTTTTGTTATGATCTAGTTTTTAATTATGTTTGTTTTGATTTTCAAATTCTCTTCCAAGTGATCTGATGCTTCTTCTTCTCCAGATAACTGAGATAATTAGTATAGATAGGAACAATAGGATTAAAGGAGAAATGCAAATTACGAAGAAAACAATAATAAGTGATCAGTTGAAAGACAAATTAAAACAAGTAAAAAAGCGTTAAGTTCGGCCGGGCCGAACTTTTCATACCCTCCACCATAAAATATTCGGAACTAAAATGGAATAATTAGTTTTCATTCCTGTCCCCAACTTTAAGTGGGTGCGTTAAAATGTCAGATAATGTACAAAAAATGCTTCATTCGGGAGGCCCTTTTTCATGGTGTCTATATCTAACTATGTATGTTGACAATTTTTGGTGGGCTAGAAAATGGGAGGTACTGTTATATAGGGGTTATAATAAAACATGGACCTATGTTGACAGTTTTTGATGGGAGCCTTTAATGTCAAATAGCTCCTAATTCGATTAAAAATTGCAGCTAGAATCCTCAAAATGCCGAAAATCGGTACATAACGTAGGAACTTCAAATGTCATTAACAGCTAGTTCGGAGGTATGTGGGCTATACGAAAATATGAACTTAAATGAACAATTTTTGTTGTAGAATTTTTGTTGGCTTTTAAATTTCAAATTACAGAAAGTTCATCCAAAAAATAAAGCTAAGGTACGGAAAATTGGGAGGTTTGTTTTGGGGCTATACCAAAACATGGACCTACGTTGGTTAAACATTTTAAGTAAAATCCTCAAAGTACCGAAAATCGGAAAGTATCGTTATATTGGGGCTATGTTGAAAATTGTTGATGTAGATGTGTGGTGACCACTACAACCTTCAAATGACAAATAAATGTTAGTTCGGTTAAAAATTGTAGCTAAAATTGCAAAATTACTGAAAATTGGGAGGTACCGTTATATGGGAACTATATAAGAACATGGACCTATGTTGACAATTTTTGATGGAGAGGTGTTGTGACCACTAAGAACTTCAAATGTCAAATTACTGCTAGTTCGGTTTAATATTGTAGCTAAAATCATCAAATTACTGAAAATAGGTACCGTTATATGGGGGCTTTATCAATACATCGACCTTTCTCGACAATTTTTGGTGGAGAGGTGTGGTGACCATTAGGAATTTCAAATGTCAAATGTTCAAATTACAGATAATTCGGTTAAAACTTGTAGGTAAAATTCTCAAAATACCGAAAATCGGGAGGTACCGTTATATGGGGCTATACCAAAACATGGACCTATGTTCATAATTTTTTTCGAATATAAGTTTTTTAGTCACTAAGAACCCTAAATATCAAATTATAGCTAATTCGGTTTAGAAATGTGACTTAAAACGTCAAAATACGTGAAATCAGGCGGTAACGTTATATGGGGGCTATTCCAAAACATGGACCTATGTCCACTAGTTGTATAAGTTTATTGACATTTAAGAACCTTAAATGTCAATTTATAGCTAAGTCGGTCTGAAAATGTAGCTAAAAACCTCAAAATACCGTAAATCGAGGGGCACCGTTATATGGCGGCTATACCGAAACGTGAACCGATATAGCCCATCATCGAACTTGACCTGCCTGCAAACAAAAGACGAATTTTCCCAAAATTTCAGAGAATTTTGGTGGAGAGGTGTGGTGACCACTAAGAACTTCAAATGTCAAATGTTCGAATTACAGCTAATTCGGTTAAAATTTGTAGGTAAAAATCCCAAAATACCGAAAATCGGGAGGTACCGTTATATGGGGTTATATCAAAACATGTACCTATGTTTATAATTTTTCGAATACAAGTTTTTTGGTCACTAAGAACCTAAATATCAAATTATAGCTAATTCGGTTTAGAAATGTGACTTAAAACGTTAAAATACCTGAAATCGGGCGGTAACGTTATATGGGGGCTATTCCAAAACATGGACCTATGTCCACTAGTTTTGTTATATAAGTTTATTGACACTTAAGAACCCTAAATGTCAATTTATTGCTAAATCAGTCTGAAAATGTAGCGAAAAACGTCAAAATACCGTAAATCGGGGGTACCGTTATATGGGAGCTATACCAAAACGTGGACCTATGTCCGCAACTTTTGTTATATAAGTTAATTGACACTTAAGAACCCTTAATGTCAAATTATAGCTAAATCGGTCTGAAAATGTAGCTAAAAACGTCAAAATACCGTAAATCGGGGGTTACCGTTATATGGGGGCTATACCAAAACAGTGGACCTATGTCCACAACTTTCGTTATATAAGTTAATTGACACTTAAGAACCCTAAATGTCAAATTAAAGCTATATCGGTCTGAAAATGTAGCTTAAAACGTCAAAATACCGTAAATCGGGGGTACCGTTATATGGTGGCTATACCAAAACGTGGACCTATGTCCACAACTTTCGTTATAGAAGTTTATTGACACTTAAGAACCCTAAATGTCAAATTATAGCCAAATCGGTCTGAAAATGTAGCTAAAAACGTCAAAATACCGTAAATCGGGGGTACCGTTATATGGGGGCTATACCAAAACGTGGACCGATATAGCCCATCATCGAACTTGACCTGCCTGCAAACAAAAGACGCATGTTCCCAAAATTTCAGCGTCCTATCTCCATTTTTGTGGATGCTAGAGTGATTACCACAGACGGACGGACGGACGGACGTGCACAGATCGACTCAGAATTTTACCCTGATCAAGAATATATATACTTTATAGGGTCGCAAATGAGTATTTCAATGCGTCACAAACGGAAAAACAAACTTAATATACCCTCCATACTATGGTGGAGGGTATAAAAAATTGTGTTTAATAATTTTGTGTTGGATTAGATTAAAATGTGTGACAAATTGTATTTCAATTTAAAACATTTGCGTGGAATAATTTAAATATAATGATTAAGTGATCAGAAAAAAAAGAATGATAATAAAAATCGAATAATAGTTGCAGATTTAGGAAAAAAATTGTGGTACCTGGCTATCAAGCTTTGTCGCTAATGTTGTTTTTGTACGAAGTGATGAATATATGTAGCTGTTTGTGTGTCGCTTATCTGTTGTATTCCTTTTTGAGGCAGATTATGCCTCTCGTGGAACTCCTGTGTGTAGTTGGAAAGAGGCGCCGAGGTCTTCACATTGACAGAGTTAACAACAGGTATGTAAATACAGCATGCATATATTTTGGTAAATTAAGGGCCTTTACTCTGGCGACAAGAACCAAATCCCTGACCAGTTCCCTCTGCTCAGATTTGAATAACCTTATTTCCACAAAAGATTGTATTTATTAGAAGATTCCGCGCGGGAACTTCTCGGCAAGAAAGAATGTATCGTTTCCAAATATTCAATGGATTTTTGTTGAACAATATTAAGAAGTAGAAAATGTTTAACTTATTTTCAAAATAAATATTCGGAGTTTAAGTAATTATTTAGTTTAACTGGTATAAAGGAATTTAACAATTATTCCTTTTTATTCAATTGTGGATCTTTGTGAGTATTCCACAGATTTTGGACTTGATGGTACGAGGTTTAAACAAGAAAGAAGGAATTTTGGTGGTAGTGGCGGAAATGATTTGCTAGAGGTGACATTTATTTGGTAGTTGACAAACAGGCAGAATATTTGTTTATAAACATTACAACAAGTCATATGTTGATTAGTTACAGTTTGGAAACCACTGTGATTTTGTTGTAAAATTCCGTTACAAATACATATATTCAATCTGTTTATCAAAACAAAAAAAAAACGTACTCATAGATATTTTTGGAAGGTTATAAGAATTTATTGGAAAATGTATCTCAAAACTCTTTGTGAGAATTTGTTGCGTATGTATCAAAAAAAATCTACAACATGGGTGAAGATGCGGATGTGACAAACCGAGCACAAATATATTGGTCCTGGGTTTTCCTCCGTCCCGACACGGACCAAAAGAATACGGAGCAGACATTCCGGGATATGCTGCTCGCAATACAGAAAAACGAAACGAATACAAACAACTGCAACTTTGTCAAAATTGAGTTACCAGATTTGAAAAGCTAGATAAATAAAACAATATAAAAACACTGTAAAAATGGACCAATATTGGTTTTTATTTCATATTCATGTATTGCCATCCAAATCTGAAAAGTGCTCAAAGGTTTAGTGCGATCGGTTAACTGCAACTGTGTTAAAAATGAGTTACCAGATTTGAACTAAACGGACACCAATAAACACTGTAAAAATAAAAGAAATCAAAAACCACTTTTTGAAAGAGTGTTCGATTTCACTCAGAGCTCCCCATATATACCCAAATATATTTGATTATTGTCTAACAATAAATTATTAAAATCAATTAAGAAAGAATATTTGATCAGTTTTTAAAAATTCGTATTTTACAAAATTGCTTATGACTGTATCAAAAAATCGTAATTTTTTGGGTAAAAATCGTCAAATCATCATTAATAAATTATTGACTAAAAAATCGACAAAATGGCGATAAATTGACAAATCTGGCAGCAACCGTCAAATCGGCCCCGTCTGAATGTAGTCCTCCCTTACTTATTTTCTTAAAAAAAATGTTCAACTTATTGTCCACATTTCATTTAATTACGAAGTATATACTATTCAATACAAATTTAGCGGTTTAGCGTTTGATATCCTGAATATGATTCACAGCATTTCAAACATCGATAAAGAAGAAATATTGATGTTCACCACAAAGCTACTGCACACGGAATAATATTGCTAAATAATTTACCTTTTAATCATAGTATCTAACCTTTCAGAGACAAATGCTATAGACGGCTTTTCATTTTAGGTCTAAAGAGGATGTGGTTTTGCGAGACTGAAGGGTTACTGGTCAAAACATATTCTCAAATTAAAACAATACACTATAAATTCTTTAAATTTTCTATAAATTCATATGATTACTTAAATCCTTAATTAATTTTTCTCATAGGTTAATTTCTAAATTCATTTTTCACAAATTGCTACAATCGGAACCTTTCAGCGTCAATACAACCCCATAAAATCCAGCAAATTATACACAGACACAAAACATTTTTTTCTATATATATACAAACATATGTATGTGTTTATTTGTCGGTGATTTTATATTGAGACAGAAGGCAAATGGACTTAATTGATGTACGAGCATCCGGAGAGTTTTTCCTGTTAAACTTTTTAACGTTTTGCCATTTGAACATTGTGTTTATAGTTTATATAGAGTGTTGTGGTTGTATTGGCTTTTATGTTTCAACATACAAACACATGCACACACACACATTAACAAAAGGTAAATAAATGTGTGTGTGTGTGTGTGTGTGTGTGTGGTGCGGTGGTATACTTATCATCATAAAGGATTTTATTGCCTCCTAACTTTATACTTTGTGGTAAACGCGCTGAATGGAGGAGAGTTACGAAGAGGGACGGAACGAAATGAATGTCTATTTTTATTATAACTTGAAAGTTTTCAAATACACTTTATCGATAAACAGACACTAAAACAAACACTGAAACAACACAGCAAGCACGCCATACTGCTGCTGCACAGTTAGTTAGCAGGGCCAAAGCCAATAGCTATAACGATGCTCAACTAAAATCTACTCTACACAAATTATACAGTGTGTACCATGAATAGAAAGATGAGAGGTCAATAAGTAGAAATTAGTTTTGAGAACTTGTAAGTGGTCTCAAAACTGTGTCGCCTTTAAATGTTCATATCTTGATAGTTGTAAGTGAACTTTGGATTGAGTTGTAATTTTAAAGAGGCCTTTTTGGTGGAAACTTTTATTGAAATAAAAAAATAAATGTAAAATGTATCCCTATTTAACCAGTAGAGAAAGGATCAAAGTCGGAAGTGGCCGACCACGTGATACCCTACACCACTTCCTCTGTACACTGTTTTCCACGGATTTCTTTATTATTGCGACAGGTTATGTTATTGACATAATTAATTGATATGTTTGCATAATTTATTATTGATATAATTTGCATCAAAGGCGAGGTCAAGAGTTGGTTTCCAAGTTTCGTGTTCAAAATTTGTCAAATTTAAAATTTGGACCAACATTTAAATTTGGATATTTTTCCCACAATATTGATCATTGCATTTCACCCGTTAAATAGTATCCGATCATTTTTGAAAATTATTGGAATTTTCCTTGACCTCTTACTTCGTGGAAAAATTTGTCAGTATTAAAGTATAACTGCGACCTCTAGCGTGATTATGGTTACACTACACAATTAAAACTGTGGGATCCCTATTATACTAGGCTGTAACTATGTTACCTGACCACGTACATCAGCAGAGTTGGTATCAATGGAAAGGTTAAGAGTTCCTCTTCTAAATGTAACTTACGGGAGTAGAACGTATCTTCCAGGGATTAAGATATAGTCATTATACTAAACATTTTAGATTACACGTTTTTTCTTTGTCGTAAACTCAAAACTTACCTAAAGTTTTTGCGTCGATCAGACCAGTATTGCGACCTACAAAATCGAAACAAATATTTCACGATCACCACCAAAAACTAATCGTTTCTATTCTGGTGGGAACGTTTGGTCCATAATTGCAACCTGGAGCTTGATTACATTTTAATGGACCGACGGACACACATCTCAAAATCGCTTTATATCGTCGAGGCATGGATTAGAATGCCCTTTCCAATATGATGGAATTACTACACGCACAAAAAATGTTAGAAATATATATGCAACCAGTCCCAAACAATATTTGTTTGTTTTCTTTTTTTTTAATTTGTGTCCAAACAAATATATGTTTCCAACATTTTGTAACATATCTCAATTTTATTTGTTTGGGTACCAACATATTTATACCCTCCACCATAATATGGAGGGTATAATTAAATTTGTCATTCGAAATATTCATCGGAGACCTATAAAGTATATATATTCTTGATCAGGGTAAAATTCTAAGTCGATATAACCATGTCCGCCTGCCCGTCCGTCCGTCTGTTGAAATCAAGATACAGCTCGCACTTTTTAAGATAGAGCTTTGAAATTTGGTAAAGAAGTTTATATTACTCCTAGGATGTTTGGTATTGCAAATGGGCTACATCGGTCCACGTTTTGATATAGCCCCCATAGAACGGTACCACCCGATTTTCGGTATTTTGAAGGTTTTAGCTTCATTATCACACCGAAATGGCTGAAATTTGGTATTAAGTGTTCGTTGGTGGTATAAAACTTTCCCCCAGAATTTTGTTTGTATGGGTCCACGCCTTCATATAGCCCCCATAGGACGGTACCAGGTCCACGCCTCCATATAGAATGGTACTTCCGGATTTTCGGTATTTAGAAGGTTGTCACCTCAATATACATCCAAGGTGGCTGAAATTTATTGTTTAGTCTTCGTTCGGGTAATAAAACTTTCCCATAAAAATTTGTTGGTAAGGGCCACGCCTTAATACAGCCCCCATAGAACAGTACCACCTGATTTTCGGTATTTTGAAGGTTTTAGGTTTTCACACCGAAATGGCTGAAATTTGGTACTTAGCCTTCGTTGGGAATATACAATTTCCCCCAGAATTTTGTTGGTATGGGTCCACGCCTTCATATAGCCCCAAAGAATGGTACCTCCCGATTTCCGGTATTTTGAAGGTTGTAGTCTCAATATTTCAGGATACAGCTTGCAATTTTAATGATAGAGCTTTATAATTTGGTATAAAAGTTTCTATTATTCCTAGGATATTTGGTATTGAAATGGGCTAGATCAGTCCACGTTTTGATATAGCCCCCATAGAATGGTATTTCCAGATTTTTTGGTATTTTGAAGGTGTTTGCCTCATTATCACCACGAAAGGGCTGATATTTGCTATTTAGTCTTCGTTGGGTGTATACAACTATCCACCTGAAATTTTGCGGTATAGGTCCACGCCTTCATATAGCCCCCACAGTACCTCCCGATGTTCGGTATTTTGAAGTCTGTGACCTCAAAATCCCACCGAAATGGGTGAAATTTTGTTGTTAGTCTACGTTGGTAGTATAAAACTTTCCACTTGAAATTTGTCGGTATAGGTCCACGCCTTCATATAGCTCCTATAGTGCGGGACCTCCGGTATAGGTCCAAGCCTTCATATAGCCCTCATAGGAGATACCTTTTAATGCTATTTACAGCCTATTTCTCTATGTCGAAACGAAAATGTGTGCGAATTAAACAATACCTAACTTGTGTGTTTTCCAATATGTTTTTGTTTCGAAGCAAAAGCAAAGTTAATAATATTTCGAAAACTAAAGTTTGGGTGTGTTTCATTCGCACACATTTTCGTTTCGACATACAGAAACAGGCTGTACGTTTTTATTGGGGATATATAAAAATTAGATAGACGTTCTTGTACAGCTCTCATATAAGGGTAGCACAAGGATACAAAAGCTCCTGCAAGGAATAGGAGGAAGAACTTAGTTCACTAATTGTTCCTATTTACTTTCAACAGTTTGTGGTGGAGGGCATAAAAAGTTCGGCCCGGCTTCCTTACTTGTTCTTATCTCATTTTCTTCCAATACCTCCCTCGTGCGCTAAGCGTTGCTACTGATTATGAAGTAGTAGTAGCACGACGGTCATTCCATGAGTTCCTTTGTGGGGGTCTCTGGTATACAAGTATACGGTTGTTCGGTACGCAGAAACATGTTGCCACTGTGCTGATATGTTATCGAAACGAGATGTGATTTGATTAAGCAATTGGGATAGTTGAGTGGAATATGCTGTGGCTATCTGTTGTGATTGAAGCTTACCGATATCCAACTTTTCGCTTAAGTGAACTTTAAAGACTTTCTATGATTGTTTTGAAGTTAGTCCTTATGATCAGATTACAACTATTTATCGCCCGCAAGTGCTTTTTACTTGACGTAATGTCCCAAGAGCTCAAAAAACCCAAAGCTAAACAACTAAACCGGATACAATAAGTATCGAAAGGCATAACGCGCAGGGTTCAACACCTTTGAGCTTTACTGCAAATCAAATTTATTAAAAAATTGCATTTGTTCGAAACTTCCACAATTAAGATAAATACCCCAAAAATGTTTAATATCGCACCTGTTCAACAAAACGATAGTAACTCATAATTTTCTATTTTTCAGTAGAGACAAGAACCTGTTGATACATTAGTAGTTACTCTGAAGAAGTTAAGAGTGACATAACGGTATTTGTTGACAAAAGAGTAGAAAAATAATTGGAGATTTTTACAGTGCGTGCAGTTGATCATTATGTATCGTTTTTTAATAAAAAAAGACAGCCGAGGCACGGGAGAATGGAGCTTTGTTAAAAACAAAATTCCAATAACAACCTCACAGGCAACAGTGTTGGTGTTCTTTTCAACTCACAGAATTCGAACAATTCTTAGTTGATACGTGCTGACATGTTGCAAAATATTTTGATTTTGATGTGTCTTTTGGAAAAGCCGAAAAGTGAATGTGATTCTCATTCATATGAGAATACTAGACACTTAAAGAGTTCGGTTTTTCGCTAAAAAGGCATCATTTCAAAAACTGAGAAGCCAATTGACAATTCCCTTCGCCGGGATGAAATCATGATATTGGTAGCGATCAGTAAAATTCTGCAACACTGTCAGTTCGTTTTGAAAAACATTACTCTCTGTAATAGAGGGTAATAAATGAAGTTGAGCCAATGGGGGAATACTCCACTCAAGTAATCAAAAAAAAAAAAAATGTCAAAATTTTGAGTTACTGCCCTTTTGTTGAGCAAGTCGATATATTTTTGTCGGCAAGTTTTTTTCTGAACAACATATGTTAGAACATATTTTTTATAGGTTTCGAGACAATTTTTATCAAAGAGCGTAACAAGGGGTCTCGCGCTTATTTTATAATAAAGATTCCATTTGATTCCAGATCAATGGTGGGCTTTCACACACGCCAGCGTTGATTGTCAAACCTCACGCAATCTTACGCTCCCCGAATCAGTTGCTACTGAGAAGCCGAAGAAAGAGAACAATAAGCGTTCAACGATGTTTCTATATTTTATAATTTACAATTATTTGTTTTTCTTTCAAAAAGTGTGACACTACATTATTATTTACTTTTTTATATATTATTCCATTCCGTTTTTCTTTTACTAAAGTCGGTTATGTACTTTTTGTATTTAAACTTTTGTATGTACATACCTATGACTCTGTTGTTGCTTTTGTGTTTGGATTTTCTATGCATTTCAATAAAAGAGACACAACCATTTAGAAATGTGTGTGTATTTGTCCATTTTTCTTTTTGTGGATTTTGGGTTTGTATTTATATTTCATCCAAACAAATATTTGTTTGCACCCAAACATATATTTGTTTGCACCCAAAAATATATATGTTTGCTGCTAAATATGTTTGGGATATATAGTCTCAATTCACACAGGCTGAGGATATATCTCAGTCGCCCAAACCGACTAATTACAAGGTACATTGTATACAAAATGGAGGGAAACGTATTAGCCTGTATTATCTATCTACCAAGGCGTTTTTATCACCGCATCTCCCTCAATCCTTTTTAAATTGCTAAAAATGTCTAATGTATTTGAGAGACAACAACAACAACATTTAGCACAACAAACGCTCTTTTATGGACTTTGGGGATATTTTAGTTTTAATGGTCCACACATTATTGTGTGCTTTTAAGGAAAATTGCTATGGTTGAGAAACTATTCTGTGAAAGCAGTTTGAAACTATCAACCAACAACAACAACAAAAGCACCATCTGTAAATAGACACTCGGTAACCTGCATTTAGCCACACAGTTGTCTTAATACTGAAACTATTCTTTCAATTTCTGGTTATTCGTTCAGTTTTGTTTTTGTTGTATGTATATATTTTTAGTTTTGGGTTTAGTCAGCATTGTGGCCACCAACAATATCGTCATTATCATCATCTTGATTTTTTTCATTATTACCATTGACTAATATCGGCTTCTCCTTACCTTGCAGATAATATTTGCTCGACTTAACTGCAATTAGTTTGCAATTTAAGATTATTTCTTTGCGTTTATGTTTAGCTTTGGTTCTGCGAATATTTGCAATATAAAACATGGAAAATTGTATATAAAACAAAAAACCAAAAGAAATAAACCATTATAAGTCTTCTTAAAAAAAACACATTTTATTTATTGACCATTTAGTTTGTTTTATTTTTCTTTTTCTGATATTGTGTGCTAAATGCTCACTGGTCTTATTGTGTTTGTGTGTGTGTGCGGGCATTTTACAAATAACAACAATATATTTTCTTAATTTCCAAAATAAAACCTGCCCAAATACCCTGCCACAAAATGCCAACAATAACCCAGAAAATAGCCACACTAAAAAAGTTTGCAAAACTTTACTTTCGTTAAAGTTCTTGGCCGAAATGGAAAGTAATCAAAAAGTTGTTAATCTAAAATGCGTAACAGAATAAGAAGATAATGATGAATATAAATAAGTGAAAGGTAATTACAAAACCATAATCTGATAATATAGTATGTAAAACGCATACATACAACATGCGTGTATTGAAAAATAATATATTGGAATTAAAACAAGTAAACAAGTATCAGCGGGCTTTGCAGACAGAAATATCTATCTGCTCAGCCTGTGTGAATAGAGACATTCATCTATGGACAGATCAAATACCGGCTACGCAGCCTAATTTTTTTCTCCAAAAATTATGTATTTAGGAGGATTTAAAAATTTTGTAGCCTTTATCCCGACAAAAATATAGGGGCTTTTGGAACATTTGGATAACTAACTATGCCAATAAATTTCATAGGGTAATTATACTAAAAAATGGAACAATATGAATTTTTTGGGGAGATTACCTGTCCACACAGAACTCGAAAAGCTTGGAAGCTACACCAAACCACAATATTACAATATTTGGTAAGCAGACTTCTGGTTCATAGATAAATGTCTAATAAAAGCTAATTTGCATGACTTTCTTACCTAGTTCGTCCTTTGCATATGTTTTGACCATTAAATTATAAGGCGTTTTATGTATTTTTAAAATTTTTTCATAATTCTTGTTGGATATCTTGTCTAAACTTATTATTTTCTTATACTTGAAGCATTGAACTATAAATAATTGCAAAAAATACCTGAATTGTCTTTCAAAAAAATATTTTACAGAAGTTTTTCTAAAACGTGCAATGTATTGGCCATCACTGTATATCGTCACCATAAATGCTCTAAGATGTAACCCACAAAACCAAAACTTTACAGGAAAATCAAAAAACGTTAACAAATGAAAAACTGTTTTATAGAATATCAATCTTATGAGGGCAAGTATTTGGAGTATTATCAATCATGTACGAATAGCAGTAAGTAATGAAACTAAAATCGCGAAAACGCTTGGTTTTGGGCTCCGTTATTGAATTCTTGAATAGGATCGTTTTTTTTAACGTAGAAGCATGAAATTTGGCTAGAGCATTTATTTTAGATTTATGTATGAGATTTCATCAAAAAACTAATTTCGATTTTCATGTGGGTTACGCCTTCAGGCATTTATGGTGACGATATATGAGGCGCTCAGCGCCAAAACGGCCTAACCCACATTTTCAAAAAAAATCAAACTGACTATGCTGGACGAACCGGAACCTTTTGTAATATATACTAAAAAAATCCCCAATTGCATAGGTTAACCCTATGTTATTCTACATCCCGTAAACTGTTTTTCCCTTACTGAAAGTTTGGAAAAATGTGGACGCCAAAATGGCCTAAGCCACATAGGCAAAATCGAATATTGGAAATAAAAAAATGCGTGTGGGTTAGGCCAAAAACGCATGTTACGTTTTAGTCAGGAGTATATTTGAAAAATAATATAAAAATATATTTTCGAGAAGAATTTGTAAGTAAAAACCAAAGGCTATATAATAAAGTTGACTTACGCCCTGGCGTCAATGTAGAATGTAAAAAGTTAATAATGTATCTCGATCAATGTGGTGGCCAAAACCGTAACATATGAATGAACACTATTTGCACATACATGGTCAATAATTCAGCCTTCTCAGTGGAACGGATAGACCACAAATTTTTAGTGTCTGGCCATTCATGCCGACCATGCGAACAAGATTTTGGTCTCATTGAAAAGAAAAAAAAATATTATAAGGGCATTTTTACGCCTGATGATTGGGATCGTGTAAACCCCACGGCAAAAAGGGAACCATGTCACTTGGTAAAGATGACGACAGATGAAATAAAAAGCATATCCTCAATTGAGAAACTAGTATCAAACAAAAAAATCTCCGAAGAATGGCGTAAGATTCAGTGCCTTCGATTCCAAAATACGAAGCCATAAAATGGCCTAACCCTCAGTTCCTAAAATGGATGCCAAAACGGCCTAAGCCACTTTAATTTTTTTATTAACTGATTAAAACAGTCTATATCTATGTAAACTAATACCTAATGAATAACCTAAAACAAATATTACAACTAATATGTATTTATGATTGATAAAAAAATTATAAAAATATTTTAAAAACTTGTTTTCTTTCAACTTCGTTTTTCTCAGAACCATTTCTATGTGGGTTAGGCCGTTTTGGCGCTGAGCGCCTCATATGTATGTACATATATGAAAAATTTATTAATGTTATTACAACATCCCCGAATGAGCATAGGGGGACGTCTCTCATATATATGGTAACATGGGGCGCTCTCGCCACTGGGGCAGCTACGCCAGCGCCGATTTTATCGTAAACTATAAGTGCTAGAAAAATTCCGTTAAAAATGTGAGTTTAATGAAGATCTATCATCTCCTAAAAGTTAGCAGTTGTGTCACAGGTATGATAGCGGACGCACGCGGTTTTGTGTTTTTAGGGTATTGGGAAAAATAATTACTACAAGAAAAATAATTACTAAATTATAACTGACGAGAAAATGTTGATGTCAAGGATTGAACAGCGGACCTTCTGAGTGCAAGGCGGACGTGTTTACCACTGCACCCCGGTGGCTATGGCAGTAAACGGGGTAAAACTAAGTTCATGGTATCAATACGTAACTACCTATATAGTCTATGGAGCCACATTCAAACCAGAACTGTCCCAGTAGCACCCTAAACCGACTTGAAATTGAAATGGAGCTATATCCAAATATGAACCGATTTCGATGTAATTTGGCACATTTATTTTTAGAACGAATTCAGTCACACATTCCATTTTTCTTCGAAATTAAACATATATAGCGTGTTTGGTGCAGCAAATACCTGAAATCGGGCGAAAATATATGTGGGAGCTATATCCAAATCTGAACCGATTTGGCACATTTATTTTAAGAACGAATTCAGTCACACATTCCATATTTCATCGAAATCAAACATATGTAGAGTGTTTGGTGCAGCAAATACCTTTAATCGGGCGAAAATATATATGGGAGCTATATCCAAACCTGAACCGATTTCGATAAAGTTTGGCACACTTATTTCTAGACAGAGTTCAGTCACACATTCAACTTCATCAAAATCGGACGTATATAGCGTGTTTGGTGCCGCAAATACGTCAAATCGGCTGATATATGGGAGCTATATCCAAATCTGGACCGATTTTCACCAAAAGCAATAGCGTTCTTCCTATGGCTAAAAAAATATATTCCCCAATTTTCATCTGAATCGGACAAAAAATGCGACCTGTACGTTGCGAACAAAAATACATGGACATGCATAAATCGACTCAGAAAGTGATTATATGTATATTAGGCCGGGGCGATTTTAAAACCTTAATGGGCCCTTCGCGTTTCTTATTCCTGGGATTGAACTGAGCAAAAAAGTCCACTAGACCATAGGTCTACGGTGAAAACCGAGCCTCCCGATTTTGACTTTAAGGTTTTTATCCACGTTTTTTGGACATTTTGGCATGTATCAGCATAACCATTGAAATTTTCGATCGAACACAAGGGCAAAAATTGTAGCCAAGACAGTAATTAAGAACTCTCTAATACATAGCAAAAGCATTGGAACGCTCCTTCAGGCAGTTTTAGCCTTGAGAAGGTGAAAACTTTTTAAACAACAACAATTAAAAAAAATATAACAACTTATTCACCCCTTTAAAAGGAAAAAGGATCAGTAGAAATCCGTTGTGAAAAAAGAAGATATGTCCGTTTAAATTTGAAAATGTGAGAAACCCATATTTTCACTACTTTTACCGTTATAAAATATAAAACGAAGTGACCCAAGCAAACTAAAGGCACTGTCGTTGTCCATGGATCCCAACACGATATAATTCTGCATCGGAACGTTTAAATATTTTTCTGGTCAACTTTTGTGGCACAGTGCCATTTATCGACATTTTTCGAAAAGTTTGCACTTTCTCAAGGGCAAAACTGCCTGAAGGAGCATTCCAATGATTTTGCGATGTATTAAAGAGTTCTTAATTACTTTCTTGGATAAAATTTTTGTCCTTGTGTTCGATCGAAAATCTCAATGGTTTGGCTGTTATATGCCACAATGTCCAAAAAAACGTGGATAAAAAAACTTAAAGTCAAAATCGGGAGGCTCAATTTTCAATTTTCTCAGTTCAATCCCAGGAATCAGAAACGCGCCCATTAAGGTTTTTTTTTCTTCCAAACAAATGACCCCGGCCTATTGTATATCCCCAAAAGGAATTATGGGTCTATTTCGTTTCCTTTTGTATGTTACATACAAATGCATAAAGACATAATACCCCTTACCACATATGTACAAGTCATGCACGCAGGCCACAGCTATCTGCGACAAACTGCCGGCAGCACTTGGGGTGCAGATAAAGAAACCTTGTTGACCGCATATAACGCGATAGGTTGGTCTGTGGTAAGCTATGCGGCGCCAGTTTGGTCCCCGGGATTATGTGATACCATCACCATCTGCTGGCTAGGCCCGACACATTCAGGCATATCAGGAAGGATATTCATGCTCTAGAGAGGGAGGTCCAACAATATAGGAGAGAACCCATAGATCAACAGGCATATCAAGCAGGTTTAAATAGTATTCACACGGATGCAGTTGCTCAGGCCATAAGCAAATATAGTGTGAATAAAGTTCTCCGAGTACATCCCCCATCTATCGCAGCTGAGGAGCGTCAGCTGCCACGACAAACTACTCGTAGAGTAGTTTTGGCTCAACTACGCTCGACATATTGCAGTCGCCTTAATTCTTATTGGGCGGAAATCGACCGCGCCGTGCAGGACATCTGCCCAGTATGCGGCCTTTTCAACTACCCACCAAACCTACCCAGCAAAATAAATTGGAAGTAGTGCAATGTGGACTAGTTCTGTCACGGCATGTTTTGATGCAGTTCAACCGGAGTCGTGAAAAAGGCACTCCAGTCCTCACATTTTAACCGCATTTGGATGCAATCCAAAGAATCACATCCACATGTCACATTTTAACAACATCCGGATGCAGTTCAGCGGAGTCGTGAAAAAGGCACTCCAATTCCCCACAATTTAACAGCATCCGGATGCAGTCCAAACGGAGTCGTGAAAAAAACACTCCATTCGCTACATTTTATTAGCAGTTGTTAGAGATCCCTACATGTACATAAATCAGTTTGTACATCTCTACAGGCAGCGGAATAGATTTTCCAAAAAGAGATAAGCGTGTTAACCTTTCCAAACATTTGTTAATGCAAAATAAAAAGTATTTAATTTGGGAACATTTTCCGGTAACTCACGAGGAGAAAATTTCCGAATGGAGTGCTGTTGGAGTACATGTCGAAATCATAACTGGTGATGGGAAGACAATCCATTTAGCAGATGAAGCAAAAACAGTTCAGCTTGGATTAAATGGAGAGAAGAGGAAACACGCATGTTTGCGATTGAATTCAATGGAGAATTTTCATAATTTGTGTTAATGTAATAAAGTTCTTAATATTTTTGTTTTACACAAATAATGCATTTTATTTTTTCTGGCATATTTTGTAATGGCTTGCACAATTTCCGCAGAATGCCTGTATCAAAACACGTGCTTTGGACTGCCTCCTATTCTACCCCAAAGGGTTAGTTAAAATGCAATGCCAAAGGGTCGGTTAAAATGCAGTGCCAAAGGGTCAGTTAAAATGCAGTTCCAAAGGGTCAGTTAAAATGCAGTGCAATGGAGTGCCTCTTTCCGTAGTCACTCTCTTGTAAAAATCATGAGTGAAAATGCATAATTTGATGCACTTCCAGATCACTTGTACATATCATTTAACTGCCTCTTTGGAGGCAAACTTTTTGCTGGGTACTCATCTAACTCCAGTGGATCTGTGGTTACATGCCATCGAAGCAGCCACTTTCCTGGAACTGGAGATAGACCCAGAGCCAGATTGAACAGAAGAACGAACATATTAACTTAATAATAAACACTGTTACAACAACAACAACCCCTTACCACAGTGTGTTGTAGGGTATAAATAGTCCAGAGTGCACAACAGGCCTACTCTGGCTTAAGTGTATGCCACTTACATGGGAAGGTGTGACAAAAATACTACTAAATAATATATCGAACTGAAATTGTTATCAATGGGTCTTAGTGGCCTAAAATAAGTTATTTGTTAAAGTGAATACCCCCAAATCTTTTTTCTTTCGCGAGCTTTCATTACAGCTCTAAGTTACCATGACCACACAAAATCGCTAATAACACAAAAAACATTATATTGAAACTAAATGTAAGAACGCATAATAAAATTACTTAAAAATATTTCAAAACAATATAAATTCAGCAACTAAAAATCGAGTTAAACTTTTGGTCAAAACTGCCAAAACCGCAAATTTCCGCAAAAGTCTATACAGTTTTGAAATCTACAGGCGCTAGGCTTCAATTTGGTACTAGTGGTCATTCTTGCTAATTTTTGGAAAGTAACTTAAACTTTAAGGAAATCCATACATATATATTAAATATTTTCATTTTGACCGATATTATAACCAAAATATATAGCAACCCTTGCAATTTAGAGGTATTTTCATAACTAGAAAAATTAAGGTAAGCCAATTTTCTAAATGATTCAACTTAAGTTAAGGCGTTAATAATAGTCCTTTGTTTCATAAATTCGCTTAGAATATAACCATTTTTTCTCATTGTTAAATAAAATTTTTTCTGTAAAATTAGACATGTTTGTGAGGCTTTTTCTCCTTAAGAACCGCCGGAAAACCGGAAAAAAATAAGTTGAGTTTCGAAAACTTTGGAATATTTAGAAGCGATTTGCATTTTTAAAAGGATGTCATGATTTTTTTTTTTGATTTTTGTCGTTGGGCGCATCCACTGTGGCATGTGACGATTACTCGCCCCTCTTTTCAACCTAACCTAATCTAACCCATTATAATTTTATCCACACGAAATTTCAAAATAGTTTAGAGCTTGAGACATAGAAAGATGCTACATATAAATGATTCAGCGCCGATAATGCTTTCTCCAGAATTAAGCCTAAAAGTAAACATTTTTACATTTTCATACTCGAGTAACTGCACTTGCAAACAACACCAAATCTTTCCCACTGCTATGCGTTCGTCGAGTCTCGACGAAAAACACATAACTAATTTGTTGGTATTGCTTATTACAGCAATAAACCAGATCAGAGTGTTTCTTTGGACGCGTATCTATTTGAGCGAGCAATTGACACTTGGGTATAAAAAAGTTCTTGTTGAAAAACAAGAAATAAGGGAACTGATGAGGATCTGTGGCGAGATCCGAAACTATAGTCTTCCCTGCCTTACCCCTTGGTAAACATCGTAAATTTTTCCCACTAGTAAATTAAAGTTGTTTTAATAAAATAATAAAACAACGACTTAGGATTAAGCTTGACTATTGTGAAAACCATAAAAAAAAAATTCTCTGCAATCTTCATAAATTTCCATCAGTTCATAACATGAATTGCATTGGAATTGTTTTACTTCAGTGGGAAAATTATTCTCATTCGTTTCCTTTTGCTCCCCATATAAGTATTTCGGTTTTCGACAACAGAAGTGTGGCAGTGACCACAGTCCACCTGGTACCCAACATAGCCGAAGCTTCCTGCGACTCGTTCGCTATCACACCAAGCCGACGACACTTAGGCGAACATCATCAGCCCGAGCCGAGGGTCATCAACACGAATACACTAAGCCGAGTACCATCCACCCGAATACGACAAGCCGAGTCGATTCAACACGACTACTGCGAGCCGAGTCGCTTTAACCCGAATACACCCAGTCGACTATCATCAACCCGAATACAACCAGCCGAGTCGATTCAACCCGAATACCGCTTCAACACGACTACACCAAGCCGAGTATCATCAATCCGAATACAATAAGCCAAGTTGCTTCAACAAGACTACACCAAGCCGAGTACTATCAGAACGAATACTACGAGCCGAGTCGCTTCAACACGACTACACTAAGCCGAGTATCATCAACCCGAATACAACAAGTCGAGGGTCACAACACGAATACTCTAAGCCGAATATCATCTACCCGAATACAACACGTCGCTTCAACACGACTACACTAAACCGAGTATCATCAAGCCGAATACAACAAGCCGAGTCGCTTCGTACAAGTACTACAGTCGAGTACCAACACATCAACCACTACCAATGGGTACGAGCATCGCCGAACCACTACCACAACTTTATCAACATCCCTTTCTCTCTCCTGTCACCCGAAGACGATTGACTGCGAGCCCACAATAAGATTCCCCCAGCTGAGACGAACAATCAACATACATATTTAAATATATCACCATATCACGTAAATTTCCACATGTTTCTCATACTTTAAGCACCAAGAGTTGATAATAAAGAATTGAACTGTCATCACTCGTGTTTTCACTTAAGGTTTCGTGGGTCCTTGAGGTGGCCCTGGCAGCGACTGAACTTACCTCAGCCTTAGACAAAACCCTCGTTATTAATTCTTGAGGGGTTTTAAGCCTTTGTTTGGAGAACTTTTGTGATACCCTTCATGTCCAATTACACTATTTCAATGAGTTAAAAAACACCGCCTCTAGCTAAATATAATATTTTTTTTAACAAAAGAGTATTCAACACCAAGTTCGTCTTAGCGCATCGTTAATACATAAATGGATATCAATTAAATTAATTAAACGGCTAGGTATCACTTGAAGTATAAATTATAATATCGGAATGGGGTGCCCACTTCAAGAATATCAAATTCCACCAGAATCCGACTTTGAAGTTCCTTCTAAATAGCAATTAAAATTATTATCATTATAACCGATACCTATCTTCAACATTGGGTGAACGAACATATGAATAGAATCAAATAAATTCGATTACAATTATTATAAGAAACAACCCAAAGGATTTACAATTACTAAGCGAATGCTATGCCAAATTGTTGTTGTTGTGTTATTGCAAAGCATTGTAAGGCTCATAACAAAAGAATAGCGTCCATTCAAAAAAAAAAAAACCGTTCAAACATTTAATGGCCATTGTACCATTATTATGTGTAGTGGCTTCCAATGCCACATCTCTAGGTCCCTCTTATCATCAAACTAGAAATAATGACGCACTTGTCGATTATTGATTTGTTGTCGGTGGGTTAGTTGAAGGCTTTTGTTGCCGAGTCTGACTAAACTAATATCCTTTTGTATTCAGGACGGTGTTCACATTTGTGATTGGTTTTGTTTGTTGTTGAGTTTTTATTGCAAATTGGAAATTTTATACTGTTGGCGGCGGTGTTGTAAAGATTGATGAAAGTTAGTGGTGGTTGTGATCTCTGATGCTCCATTGTCTAGTCTGGACTTTGGAGTAGCAAAAGGATTCTTTACTTAAATCTATGGGTGATTTGATTTAGTTTTAGAAGCAAAAAATTAACAATGGTATGCCGGTAGATTCTTTTTGGTGATGTAGAATGATTTTTGTTTTGCAGTTGATGGTAGTTGTTGGCTGGTGATGTATGATTGACTAATTTATACTGTACCTGATAAATAATTTAAATCAATAAATTAAAGTGGAAGTAATTTTGATTAGAAGTAAATTTTTGTAGTAAATACAGTGTGCATATATTTTCCTGTGTAGTATTTTGAATCCCGTAAAATTAATTTTATTTGGTTTTAGTCTTTCTGGTTGTATCAAAAGGTATGACATTGTTGGTAAAATCACATGTACGACCAAAAATGTCAATTTGCTGTTGCTCCGTTCATTTGTAAAACTGTAATAAAAACACACTTAAAATAGCCTTATAAATCAAAATGTTTCATTGAAAATCCTCTATTAGAAGATCTACATTTACAACCCCTTAACGCATACACATACATATGTACATATGTTGCTTAAAAACTGTTTCGTATTTCACAGGGCAACGTGAATCGATGTATGAGTCGTTCAATAAATGTTTAGAAACTAATTTTTATACCCTCAGCCTTTAGGCTAGAAAGGGTATATACACTTTGATACGACCAAAAATGTGCCTCATCGAAATAACGGTTTTAGACCGTTAGAATATTTGGAGCCGATTTAGCCATGTCCGTCCGTCTGGCTGGTGCGCACGATAACTCTCGAACGGATCAACCGCTTCGAACCAAATTTGGCTTAAATTTCCTTTAGAGGCACCATAGGTAGTCCTTTCTATTCTGATTCCAACGGTGTATAACTTTTGTCCCGGAAATGTATACTTCCCGGGATATAGGCCTCGAAAGTTCCACCAAAACCCCAAGTTGGACTTAAGTTAAACACTTTTATTAAACTCAATTCGTGTTAAAAAGTCTTAAATCCCAGGCCCAAGGCCGGCTAATTAGAGAAAAAATTGAAAATTTAGGAGAAAATTTTGTTCCCGTTCCCGAGATTTGCACCTTTCCATAAGAGAAAGTCTAAAATCCCCGGCCGAAGGCCGGCTATTTAGATAAAAATTGAAAATTTAGGAGAAAATTTTGTTCCCGTTCCCGAGATTTGCACCTGTCCATAGGAGAAAGTCTTAAATCCCCGGCCGAAGGCCGGCTATTTAGACAAAAAATTGAAAAAAAAAAAAAACAAAACAAAAAATTCAGTGACCTATTTCTCGGGAAATGTGGACTTCCCCCATATAATTATATTCCTGTGTTGGGGGAGACGAGACTTACCAGTAATAATAAAATTTTCATACGATACGAGTTTAGTAAATATGTTCAACTTAAGTCTAACATAGGGATTTTCCGGAACTTTCGAGGCTTATATCTCGGGAAGTATATATTTCCGGGACAAAAATTATACATCGTTGGAATCAGAATAGAATGGGCTATGTGTGGGGAAAATGCCGATTTCTTCCGCCAGGTGCCTCTAAGGGAAATTTGTTCCCCAAATTTTTGGTATCGTAATATTATGTCCAAACTAATGACCCAAAAGCTCCAAACCCCTGCCGACCTATACTAAAATCGCACGGTACGCCTTAAATAATTTTAAATGTAAGGTGCTTACAACTGGGAAGTTTTTACGGATTCTGAAACTACAATGTCCATAGATGAAAAAATCAAAAAACAAAAATAAATTGTCCATGGGATTTTCAAATAAATCGTGGTCAAAGTTCAAATTTTTAGGGCTTCATTATGTTCCGACGATTTTGCTTGAAAACCGCAAGTCCTATCAAAAAGGGATTAGAGAAAATATTGTAGCAGTGAAAACTCTCTACAAGATTGACCTTAGATTCACTTTGGCAGTTTTGTTGAGATGTGTATTTTTTTATTCTTGTAAAATAATTCCACCACAATCTCGGGTTTTGTTGTTTTTAAATTTTTAAAAGGGGTTGTAGTTAAAATTTATTTAATTTCGGGAAAGGCAAAGAATACGAGTTTCATCCAACGCTACTTGGACTAATCAGTTCTCTTAGATCTTTGTATTGAAACAAAGAGCTCTTCCCCAATTTTATGACGAAATTAAATCAATTTTGACTACATCCCAGTTTAAATAAAACTTGTTGTTTTAAAGATATAAAAACAACAAAACCTGAGATTAGGCTGGAATTATTTTTCAACAATAAAATTGACCTTAATAGTATTTTCGTATGTTTTACACTTTTTGAGATATAGAAGTACAAATTTGGACAATGCACTGACTGTATTGTTTAGGAATAATAGGGATATATTTTATATAAGGTCTATATAAAAATGGACCGAATGGAAGAATGGACGATTTTTTCAAGAAAACAGTTTTAATGCTGCAATTGGGCCACAGTTATTACCTGTGGTGAAGACATAAAAACCATTCAAGACCAACACTTAAACTGCAGTTGAACAAAACAATTTGATCTCCTTGGGTTGTACATCAAACTTTTCAACGGTGGCAAAACCCACAGCAAAATGTTTCCGGTTCATCGCATTTCCTGTAACGCTATAATAACAACCTAGTGCCTTCCATCAGAACCTATGCTTTGGTTTCTTTTTAAAGTATCCCGGAAGATTTGCAGAACATGACCGTTAAAATTGAGGTTGTACTGAATTTGAAATGGTATTACCATTAATAAGAAGATTCTATACAATTAAGCTACAACAAGAATTTAACACAGGTTATTTCGTTTTGAATGGCCCAGAATTATGTTCGAAAAAAGTGTTATTTTGTTTTACGCACAACTATTGTTTCTGAATGTAGGTAGCATAAAAGCAAATTAACTCAAATCTTTGTGATAGACCATCGACTAAAGAAAGTGTAGACGAAAAAATCCTAGCAGTGAGTATGTTCGAATTAGAGCTGACAAAAAATCGATGGCGGGTGATGTAGGTGATGAAAGATACCAAGGAACGGCCCCGAACGGCTTTAACATGGCAAAGTCCAGGTTCTTGGTCCCTCTTTCATCTCAAGTAGACACTGACCTCCCCGTGGTGTCACCTGGGGAGCTGCTCTTAAACACCCGTTAAAGGTAGTGAGGTAACATGTGCCGCGCGTTCACCCATAAGAACGTTTAAAACTTGGGTTTGGGCGTCGGGTTAGTAACCCTCCCCTGGAAAAAAACATTCTACTATAAAAAACGAAAGAAAAGAAAAACAAAACCCTCTAAAGTTGACGAACCGCGCAAACGTTAAAGGACCATGCTCTGCGAATCTGCAGCTGGAGTGTTCGCACTCTTTATAGAGAAGGTGAAATACGATAAATTGGGAAAGACGTCACAACAACACCTGAAGGTGACGCACTGTATTATAGCTGCCATGACACATAGCAAGAGTTTGATTGCGGATTTTTAGTTGGTCGGAGATTAAAACATCTGGTCTCCAGCTTGACCCCAGTGAATGAAAGACTCACAACAATTCGATTAAAAGCAAAACTCTTGAACATTAGCTTTATTTGCGCTCATGCTCCCTCTGAAGACAATGATAAACAGACCAAACATGTATTATACTAGCGCTTAGAAGAAACTTATGACTAGACATCGGATTTTTGCATGTTTTTTATTTCTCATCCGATTGGACTCAAATTTTGGATCTAGGCGTATTGAGGGTAAATTTTTCAATATTTGGAGTCATATCAAAAATATGCAAAAAATATGCAAAATATATGCAAAAAATATGAAAAAAATATGCCAAAAATATGCAAAATATGCAAAATATGCACAAAATATGCAAAATATGCAAAAATATGCAGAATATGCAAAAAATATGCAAAATATGCAAACAGTTTTTGGTCGAAAATCGTCCAAAAAGTCGTAAAATGTACAATTAAAGTTGGAAAAAATCATCAAAAAAACTTTAAAGTGTCCTAAACTAAGACAGTTGGCCATTTAACGTCGATTTTTAGCAGATTATTGTGTTATTGATACCTCTTACGACGGTGTGGTGTAGGGTATATGGTATTGTAATACTATTTTTATTGTTAAACTATGCAAAAATATAAAATTTAATAAAATATTATGCATTAAATTAAAGACCATTCTGTTTATTTTATATTCAAAAACAAAATGCGTAAGTATTACTGAATTCGAGATAGAAAGCCAGTGTCCCGATTAACGTGACTACGTACGCCTTAGGGCGAAAATGGAGCCTATCTGGGTATAGCCGACTACTTGGAGAACGCATTGTTTTATAAAAAAAACAACTATAGTTGTTCGTCCTTTGTAATTAATTGGTTGTAATCTGTGATGAGCTCGACTCGGAGTTAATGTGACTTTTTGTTATGAATTTCGAACAGTTGTTCTTTTGTAAATTTCGGTCGAATATTTCCGGAGAAGTTTCCATCCTCACTTTGTTAAGATTTTTGTCGCCATTTGACACTTTACGGTGTTTTGCACTGTCGGATAAACCAATGCCAAGCCAACAAGTTCAGGACTAAGATGCCACAGGTGATTTATCCTTTTGTTATTTCCCTTTTCTGTCTATGTTTTCGTATTTCAATAGATTTTCAATGAGGTCTATGTCTTCTTTTGATGCTAAACGCTTCGTAGAATCTGAAGAACCATCTGTCCCGAAAATAATCAAGCGCAGCTTCAACAAAAACTCCTAACCATGAAATTGTCATTGCTGCTGGATCCCTGTAAAGTGTCCTATAGGAACGTTAGTCGTATCATTTTTTCTACAGTAGAAGCTCTCGGAGAAGACCCCAACAAATATATGATCTTCAGAAGCTTTATCCGCTTATTCCGGAGAATAAACAGTGAAAAATACTAGCAACAACTTCAAGGAAGATACCCCAAAACAAGGCTATTTGCGTGCACTGGCATGGAAAACTATTACCAGGTATTCCCAAAACAGTGCAGAAAGAACGGGTTGCTGTTCTGGTATCATCTGGTATGGGGGTAAAGAACAACTCCTGGGCGTTCCTAAAACTGACAGTAGCTCAGGGGAGAAACAAGACTTAGCAGTGTACGAATGCCTAGAATAATGGGGTCTTACCAGCTTGAGCAGATGTTAAGTCGAGAGATTCTGTACCTGCGTACAGATTTATAAGAAGTATTGTTGAGAGGGATTTTTGACTGCAAGTTTGGCAGCACGTCCGGACATCAAACAAACATATTCACGCGATTTCTATAAGAATAGTCTGCGATTGACAAATCCAAGTTCGATGTAGGCGAGAATGTTTTAAAACTACTTCCCAGCTGACTTCCCAAGAACAAGAGGTTGTAGAAGCACTTTGTGTTTTCATCTTTCGAGCCCGGTGTAACGCGCCCAGAACGTTTCTTATTTTGTTTATTTATTTTGTATCAAAGGACAACAACTGAGTGTTATAAATGAGAGTGTGGGTTATTGATTTTACAAAACCTATAATGAACAAGATAATGGTTATGTAGATATAATATTGGATGGATTGGGTAAACATAATCAATAGGTTGGAAAGGATTAGAGATAATAGATTGAGTTTAATACAACAAATAGTGAAAGCGAAATTCAGAAATATTTTTTAGGTCCAAAAAAAAGACCTAAACCGCATTGAAGATTCATTGAAATACGAAACAAATATCAGATAAAGGAAATAACAAAATGATATATCATCTGTGGTATCTGTGGTTGTTGCATCCACACTGATGATAGTTAATGGAGAGCTGCTCGCAATAGAAATATATCTTTAAATCTTTTTCAAAAATTTTGGAAAAATTTTTTTTGTTTTTTTCACTGGAAAGCTGATTTGGACTAACACAAGGAAAGAAAAAAGTAAACAACATCTGTGCTGTTCTTTCAAACAAGTCCTACAACACCTGTTAATAGATATTTTGGTTTATTATCGTAATCGAAAAAACATATGGTTCGAAGCATTCACTGATGAGTACTAAGCGAACGCTATTATCGACATCGCCCGACCAAGTAAACAGTACGCCGAAGAAGTATTCTCCTTACCAAAATATGAACTCCGATAAAACTAACGATGTATTTTCATGGAGTAAATTGGGAGATCTGTTGGATGATAAGTTGAAGGATGTTGCAAAAAAAAGAAGATGTTGCCGCAATCAAGCAGGAAGTGGAAGATTTAAGGGCAGAAAACCAAAAACTTAAAACTGAAGTTGAGAAGCTAACGACCCGTATTGAAGCTATTGACAGGCGAAGTAGGTCCTCAAATGTTGTGGTGAGTGGGCTAATCTGTAAAAATAATGTGGCTGCCAAGTTGAATTTTATCAACTTATGTCGAGAAGTCTTAAATGTGGAGATAATAGTAATATATACAAGAACGTTACCATCTGGAAAGTCCTATGTTTTTACCCTAGATACACCAGGTCAAGCTCAATCTGTTATTGATGTAAGGCGAAAACTTGTGGGTAAAAATATTTACATACAGAAGGATTACACTGCATTGGAACAGGCTCAACGATACAATTTAAGAAAAGTATCTAAAATTTTAGCGAATAGCAAAACCAAAATCAAGGTTCGGTTACGAGAGTTTTGTCTATATGTAAATGATGTTAAATATGTATGGCATAATGATAAAATATTATCCCCATCTCAGAGGGACACAGACTTTCTTTCCAATATTTTAATTGAAGTTGGAAGCTCAATTGTAGTATATTGTAAAAACTCAGTCAACACAAATATTATCAATACGAAACCTAATTCACAATAGCAGATCCATTCGTGCCATATAATATCTTATAATGTGTCAAACCTTCAAAGTTCCATGAATGTTGGCAACTTTGTTCCTTTTTTTAACGGTTTCGATATTTTCTTATTGTTTGAAACACATGTTATTGCCAATAAACAGTCAAATTTTTCATCGTATTTTCAAAATTATTATCTGCATTGGGTAGATGCCATAAAAGCAAATAGATTCGGCAGAGCTAGTGGTGGCTGTTTATATGGCTATAAAAAAGAAATAAAATCCATTTTTATACCCTCAGCTTTTAGGCTAGAAAGGGTATATGAGGAAAAGTCAAAATTTTTTAGTTTCCATGAAGCCAAGGTTTGCACTATTATAATACGCGAACTATTGTAGTTTGCCAGTAACTATGACTATTGATGGATTAATTTAGATGTTTTTGTACAAAGCTCAAAAATTTAGCAAAAAAAATTAATTTACGTGGTAGTTACGACCGCGTAAAGGAAAACCATAGGTAAAAACACGTTGAATCTAAACAGGTTTTTTACATTGCTATTCGATTTCTGATTAAAATATTCAAATGACGGACATCTGTCCAAAGTAAAAGTTGGAGAATACAAAATGAAGATTACACTTCTAATGTATCACTTTCCAAAATTTCCACTGCATCCACCTTTTATGGATGCTGACATTTTGAAGCCGGATTTCAGGTGTTTTTTGTATTTTTTATGTAACTGGGACGCGCATTCGGATATTTCGAAAAACAACTATAGGATTAAAGAACTCGCGATTTCGCATAATCTGATATGTATATTGAGTATGTAGCCCACACAGCAGCAGAGTAATCTACTGCCAAAGGCCAAAATTTAGTGTGATATTTTTTCTAAAAAACCTATTTTTTGGGTACAGTATTTACAATATCGTTTTGAGTGTGCTGGCACCCCGCGATATTTTAGTTTTTCGACGATCCGGATCATATGAATCACAGATCGTAAAAATCCATCTACTAGAACGGCGGAAATGGCTACTGCAAAAATTGAAAATTTTGCAAAAAATGTTTTTCAAAATATCGCTGACTAATTCGCGTTTTATGTGGATCGTTTCCATTTCAATGAAGAAAGTGAATCATCACTCGCGTTTGTGCGAAAACAGCGGTGTGAAAAATTTAGTGGCATGGGAGCTGTATCCAATTTATCCAAAAAATACTGTGTGATGCTACATCCACGGTTCTTGATGGATTTTATTGAAATATGTTTAGATCGATGTATTTTTTCACGGTTGATAGTGAAATCGGATGCGCATAAAAAGTGTATGCACTTTGTGCAAAATATAAGCGTAATACAGTTTGTTGCACACTAAACTGCAGACGATGCTACATCTTAGCGGCCAAAGTAAATCCTGGCAAATGTGTACAAATTAAAAGAGAAGAATTCGCTGTATTGGTAAACCGCATGCGCATCAAGTGATTTTGAGGATTTCGCGATTTACACGCATTTCAAAATGAACATTACCCGATACAATTTTATTTCAAGATTATACCCCACTTAAAGGAACCCAACATTTATTAGAAAGATATACATATCTTCTGCTAGATGTTAGCGTATTTTCGAGAAGTGATTAGAATAAAAAATGTGATTTATTGCGTGGAATTTAACTAAAATAGAAGAAAAACTCCGACCTATTTTTCTTACATTTTGTTCAACTAACTCACAAAATAAATTTTAATAAATATTTTCTCTTACAAAAATTTTATAAATTTCCTCAATATATTTTTTGTTTTTTGCTATAATATGCAAACCGCTAAACGGATTTGTATAGTTTTGGTTTCATTTGAATCTTCGCGATGTTTAGATTACGTACATATTTTTTATATATTTTTCAGATGCATAAACAGCTTGAATTTTATTAGAACAAGTTGTAAACTACCAATTGTGTTGAATGCTTTCCTAATTTCCGCGAAAATTTACAACTTTTTCACTAAAGTTATGGGACCTCAGTAACCATATAGTATGTAGGGAGCCCCTAATTATGAGAGTTTCTCAATATAATGATTAGAGTCTTTTAAAGATTTTTTTCTTTTTATCAGAATTGAAACCGCCATAACTTTTGCGCGCAACAACCAAAATTAGTATCACGAACAGATTTAAGAATGGCATTTTTTTCCCAATCTATGTACCAAAAATCTTTCATGTAGCTTAAAAAAAAATTTTTAATTTTTTTTTTATGGAAAACTAAAAAATTTTGTCCTTTCTTCATATACACTTTCATACGGGCAAAATGTGCCTCATCGAAATAATGGTTTTAGACCCCAAGTATGTTTGGACGAAATGTGTTTCAGACAATTTGGAGTCGATTGAGCAATGTCCGTCCGTCTGTCTGTCTGTCTGTCTGGCTGGCTGGAGCGCACGATAACTCTCGAACGGATGAACCGATTCGGTTCAAATTTTGGTTTTCTTAATATTTTGCCCAAACTTAGTTTAAGTTCGAAGATGGGCTATATCGGTCCATTCCTTCCGGTACCTCCCCCACAAAAGTTCGAAAATGTTCGGAATATTTGTGCGAACGATAACTCTTGAAGGGAGTAACCGATTTGATCCAAACTTTGCCCATCGTGGAGCGTGTACCAGACTAAGATAAGGTTTCAATATGGACTCAATCGGTCCACTTCTTCGGGTACCTCCCACACAAAATTTCGGAAAAGTTCAGTTTAGGGCCATCTCTCGAATCGCTTTGATTTTTGTATTAGCAACTTGTATTCACTGCTCCCCATACGACGGTACAAGTTTCATCAGGGGCAAGTCCATACTTCCTGAGAAAATAGCCTGAAAGTTGCAAAAAACCCCTATGACACCGTGTGAGGTGGTTGGAGCGCAAGATAAATCTGGAACGGATCTGCCGATTCGGTCCAAAATTTGGCCTTAGTAATATTTTGTCCAAACATAGTTTAAGTTTGAAGATAAGCCATATCGGTCTACTGCTTCAGGTACCTCCCCCACAAAAGTTCAATAATGTTCGGATAAATTGTTCGTACGGTAACTCTTGAAGGGAGCGGCCGAATTGGTCCATACTTTACACTACCTAATATATCTACCAGATATAGATCAGGTTCAAATATGGACTATATTTGTCCACTCCATCCGGTACCTCCCACTCAAAATTTCGGATACATGTTCACATTAAGACCTGCTTTCGAATCACTTTGATTTTTGTTGAAGCAACTTGCATTGCTGCCTCAATTGCGATGGTAAAAGTTGTTTCAGGGGCAAGTTCATACTTCTTGAGCAAACATCCCTGAAGTTCTAAAAAACCCCTATGGAACCATATGTAGTGGCTGGGGATCCATTCTTTTTAGTATATCCTCCGCAAAACTTTTGATATTAAATCCTAATCAACATTTTTGTCAGTTCAAGCGCCCAAAATTTTAAAAACTCCCTAAATACATGCGTTTTTTGGAAAAAAAATTGTTTCAATATACACAGGCTGAGGGTATATCTCTGTCGGCAAAGCCGACTGATACTTTTTTACTTGTTGAGATATAGAATTTCAAATTTGGACAAGGCACTGACTGCATTGTTTAGGAATAATAGGGATATATTTTATATAAGGTCTATATCAAAATGGACCGAATGGAAGAATGGACGATTTTTTCAAGAAAACAGTTTTAATGCTGCAATTGGGCCACAGTTATTACCTGTGGTGAAAACATAAAAACCATTCGAGACCAACACCTAAACTGTAGTTGAACAAAACAATTTGATCTCCTTGGGTTGTACATCAAACTTTTCAACGGTGGCCAAACACACAGCAAAATGATTCCGGTTCATCGCATTTCCTGTAACGCTATAATAACAACCCAGTGCCTTCTATCAGAACCTAAGCTTTGATTTCTTTCTAAAGTGTCCCGGAAGATTTACTAAACATGACCGTTAAAATTGAGGTTGTACTGTATTTGAAATGGTATTAACATTAATAAGAAGATTCTATACAATTAAGCTTCAACAAGAATTTAACACAGGTTATTTCGTTTTGAATGGCCCAGAATTATGTTCGAAAAAAGTGTTATTTTGTTTTACGCACAACTATTGTTTCTGAATGTAGGTAGCATAAAAGCAAATTAACTCAACTCTTTGTGATAGACCATCGACTAAAGAAAGTGTAGACGAAAAAATCCTAGCAGTGAGTATGTTCGAATTAGAGCTGACAAAAAATCGATGGCGGGTGATGTAGGTGATGAAAGATACCAAGGAACGGCCCCGAACGGCTTTAACATGGCAAAGTCCAGGTTCTTGGTCCCTCTTTCATCTCAAGTAGACACTGACCTCCCCGTGGTGTCACCTGGGGAGCTGCTCTTAAACACCCGTTAAAGGTAGTGAGGTAACATGTGCCGCGCGTTCACCCATAAGAACGTTAAAAACTTGGGTTTGGGCGTCGGGTTAGTAACCCTCCCCTGGAAAAAAAACATTCTACTACAAAAAACGAAAGAAAAGAAAAACAAAACCCTCTAAAGTTGACGAACCGCGCAAACGTTAAAGGTTTTTTTTGGTTTTTACTCAAAGGGAAGAAATCGATGTCGGATTTTTTATAGGCGGCACCGCCTGTTTACTTAGATTAGATTTTAGATAGATTTAAATTAAGATTGCCAATTGAGCACCATTGGAATAAGTTAACACGTGCTACTGGAGCCTCCCGCCGACCCATATCTGTGGAACGGTTAAAGCTATTTTCCCGTATTATGCATTAAATTAAAGGTCATTCTGTTTATTTTATATTCAAAAACAAAATGCGTAAGTATTACTGAATTCGAGATAGAAAGCCAGAGTCCCGATTAACGTGACTACGTACGCCTTAGGGCGAAAATGGAGCCTATCTGGGTATAGCCGACTACTTGGAGAACGCATTGTTTTACACGCAGAGAAAAAATATGATTGATCCAACAATATTCGAAGAGCAAAATATGTATTGTAAAGATATTGTTAAATTCCAAATGTAGTATTGTGATTCCAACAATTGTGTTTTGTTAAATCCAAAAATAGTTTTTGTCAACTGGACAATAGTTCTCTCTTTTCTTCGACAATTTTTTCTCTTCTCTCGCTATTCGATGCCGTGTTGAAAAAAACAATTATGGTGAGTTTTGTTTGTATGACATGATGCCTTTATCTTTGTTTTTGTGTGTATGTATACCGACAATGAGGATCTTGTTTTTATTTGTTTCTGTTTTGTTTCATTCTTCTATCTTCATTGAGCTTTGAGGTTTGGTGTTATACCGGAGTTTGTTATGGTGTTTAATTATTCCTTATGTTGTGGTGGGTGCTTGTGGCTTTTTGTTTGTCTTTCTTGTCAGCCAATGCAGCAAACCATGTGTTCATCAATGATTGCAATATTATACGCGACATTTATATCCAAGTTATGTGAAAAGTGTATATGAGAAGTATATACACTTAAATCAAAAATTTCTGGGCTGGTTTTCTGGGTTGACAATACTTTTTGTAAACAAAATTAGATTATGATAGTTCCTACAATATTGCGGAAATTCGAAAGTCGTTTTTGTTTTCTATGTTTGGAACAAAAGATGGTATTTTTGGATTTGGATTACAATGTTTGAACAAAACAAATACATTTTTGGAACCAAAACAGATATTTTTCTTCCAACAAAAGCGAAAAATATTTTTTCTCTGCGTGTAGTTGTTCGTCCTTTGTAATTAATTGGTTGTAATCTGTGATGAGTTAATGTGACTTTTTGTTATGAATTTCGAACAGTTGTTCTTTTGTAAATTTCGGTCGAATATTTCCGGAGAAGTTTCCATCCTCGCTTTGTTAAGATTTTTGTCGCCATTTGACTCTTTACGGTGTTTTGCACTGTCGGATAAACCAATGCCAAGCCAACAAGTTCAGGACTAAGATACCAACGGTGATTTATCATTTTTTATTTCCTTTTTCTGTCTATGTTTTCGTATTTCAATAGATTTTCAATGAGGTCTAGGTCTTCTTTTGATGCTAAACGCTTCGTAGAATCTGAAGAACCATCTGTCCCGAAAATAATCAAGCGCAGCTTCAACAAAAACTCCTAACCATGAAATTGTCATTGCTGCTGGATCCCTGTAAAGTGTCCTATAGGAACGTTAGTCGTATCATTTTTTCTACAGTAGAAGCTCTCGGAGAAGACCCCAACAAATATATGATCTTTAGAAGCTTTATCCGCTTATTCCGGAGAATAAACAGTGAAAAATACTAGCAACAACTTCAAGGAAGATACCCCAAAACAAGGCTATTTGCGTGCACTGGCATGGAAAACTATTACCAGGAATTCCCAAAACAGTGCAGAAAGAACGGGTTGCTGTTCTGGTATCATCTGGTATGGGGGTAAAGAACAACTCCTGGGCGTTCCTGAAACTGACAGTAGCTCAGGGGAGGAACAAGACTTAGCAGTGTACGAATGCCTAGAATAATGGGGTCTTACCAGCTTGAGCAGATGCTAAGTCGAGAGATTCTGTACCTGCGTACAGATTTATATATCATCTGTGGTATCTTAGTCCTGAACTTGTTGGCCTGATCTGATAGTTCAAACCACCGTAAAGAGCCAAATGCGACAAAAATCTTAACAAAGCAAGCAGAAGAAGATGGAAAAAACCAAACTAATAGAACGGCTACACTAGAGTTTTTTTGCCGGGTTAACCCACTTCGAGAGGATTTATTTGACGTTTGCGCTATGGAATTGACATTTGAAATCCAAACCCACTGGGTTAATCCGGCTAAGTGTAACCGGGGTATAACAAAAGAACAACTGCCGAAATTTCCAAAAAAAAAGTTTACCAGGCGTAATTACAGGGTATACTTACTTGTTGTTCAAGAGATTAAGCATTAACTCCGAATTTCTTGAAAAAGATCCTGTAACTTGACCGCAGAACATCAATTACCAGGAAGGGTAAAGGACGTTAAACAAGTTGCAGGGCATAGCCGAGCAAGGATTCGAGTTCATCACCAAGTAGTCATCTTTACTCAGATGTCTCCAAAATCACATTATGTCAACCCCTTAAATAAATTTAAATATGAGCAAAATGTAAAAGACATTTGTTTTCATTCCCAAAAATTGATAATATGGGAAGAAATAAAAAATAATTTAAAAAATTAACTTACAATGTTTTATTTATAAAAGCACTTAAAACTAGAACATAATTTTTAATGATGGATTCTCTCAAATAAAACGCTGGTGGCCGTTTAATATTGCCACACTTTTTAGTTCAAATGCAAGCGTTTTGTTTGAGAGATTTAATCATTAAAACATATTTTCTAGTTTTAAGTGCAATTGTAAATAAAACACTGTAACTTATTTTTTTAACTATTTTTTTTATTTTTAACTTTTCAGCATTTAATTTTTTTGACCACTGGGAACCTCATAACAAAATTATAGCCAATTTAGGCCGAAAATGTAGATAAAAACTTTAAAATACCTGAAATCGTGTTGTACCGTTATATAGGGGCTATACCATAACCTTGACCTGAGTCCAACATTTTTAGTGAGGAAGTTTCTGTACCATTGGGAACCACAAATGCCAAGTTATAGCCAATTCGGCCTACAAATTTAACCAGAATCCTTAAAATACTTTAAATCGGGTGGTACCGCTATATGGGGGTTCTAAGAAAAAAATGGACCCATATTGGTTTTGGTTTCATATCCATGTATTGTCATCCAAGTCTGAAAAGTGTGCAAAGTTTTAGTTCGATTGGTCAACTACAACTGTGTGGAAAATAAGTTACTAGATTTGAACTAAACAGACACAAAAGCAAGTTAAATTAAACACTGTAAAAAGGGTTTTTTTTCACAATAGACTCCATTTTCACCCTAAAGCGTTTTCGGGACATTGGCTTTATTATCTTGAATTCAGTATTACTTACGTATTTTGTTGTTCGGCAAGAAATATTAAGAATAGTATGGCATTTAATTTAATGCATAACACGGCAAATAGTTTTAACCGTTTCATAGATATGGGTAGCTGAAGTCGTCAAATAGCCAAAAAGTCGAGATTTTCATAACTACGAGGACCCAGTGGCATGTGTTAACATATTCCAATTGTGCTCAAACTTTAACAATCTTAAAATCTGACCAAACTAAACACTTTAGGGGAGTGCCGCATAAAAAAATTCGACATCGATGTTTTCCCTTTGAGTTAAAACCAGACTAATGCAACAAATTAAGACAAAGAAAATATTGAATTTTAAATAAAATATTTGACAATTTAACAAATTTTATATTTTTTAATAGGTTAATAATAAAAAATGGTATTACAATTTACATATACCCATTTTTTATATCCACACTGTGGTAAGGGGTCTCAATAGTATGTATATTAATCTGCTAAAAAAGCGACGTTAAACGGCCAACAATTTTAATTTAGGACACTTTGATGATTTTTCCCAACTTTAATTGTCAATTTTACGACTTTTATGACGATTTTCGGCCAAAAACTGTTTGCATATTTTGCATATTTTTTGCATATTTTGCATATTTTTTGCATATTTGGCATATTTTTTGCATTTTTTGCATATTTTGCATATTTTGCATATTTTTTGCATTTTTTGCATATTTTGTGCATATGCAAAATATGCAAAATAAATACAAAATATGACCCTGCCATTGAATTTAGATTTCTTTGAAACGAATTTTGGTCCAATCAGAATCTTCGTATCTCTATTATTAAAAAATACGCAAATATGCAAAATCCGATGTCTACTTATGACCCTTGCCCTGCCCATGACATAAAAATTATTCTAGGGGATTTTAATGCCAAAATTGGAAAGGAGAATATTTTTGGTCCAACAGGCTACTCTACAATCAGTTGCAACGCGTAGCGCACGAGAGAGGTATAGGGAGAAAGCGAGAGAGGAGAAACGTCTTTTCCGCAGGAAAAAGAGGGATATGAAAAAGCGGGATTGTGAAAAAAATCGAGATGTACGGGAGCCAGAATGAAGTCCGAAAGTTCTACCAAAGAGTGAAATATCAAACTGATGGCTTTGGTACAGACACATCCTTCTGTAGAGACCAGCAAGCTAATTTGGTAACTGATACAAATAGTGTGCTCAGGATATGGAAAGAACATTTTTCTCTTGGTATTCAATTGTAGCGAAGACGGCGAAGATACCACAGATCCAATCCCAGAAGATGGTATTGAATGTATACCGCCCAGCCAAGATGAGGAAAAGACAGCAATAAACAGGTTGAAGAATAAAAAGGCAGCAGGAGCCGATGGCTTACCAGCCGAGCTGTTCAGAACCGAACTGATAAGGCTAATTAGCACCATCTGGCAGGAAGAACGAGTAACCGAAGATTGGAATCTGTACATCCTGTACCTGTCCACAAGAAAGGAGATAAGACTGATAAATTCTTACATAAGATTAGATAAAATCTTAATTATAAGGTGATTCAAAGAAAAAAACTCACGCACAAAGTAATTTGATATGAGCTGATATGAGCTTTTTGACAAACTTTTGAAATCACTATAACCAGATATGTAACTGAAAATAAGCTTTTGAACCACACGACATAACCAAAATTGCATAACCTTTGCAATTTTATATCATTTATATATGCCGCAAGGAAAATTGCCTAATGTAAATAAGGACTAATGAGTTTTAATGACAACTTTTTATGGACTTTATGCTTGACAATTCAAAAATTGGTATTTTCTACCTCACTTCTTTGGTTCATTGTCAAACCGAGGAAGATTTTAAATATACATATCTACAGATTTTGTCTGCAACCTTTCTGTTCTCATACGGACTTTGTCAATTTTTTTCGACCATTGTTGTTTGGGATTTATTAAACGGTCCATTACACTTGAACCGGACTATATACATACGTTTGTAACTATAGGCAAAATGGAGTAAAATGCACGCAGAGAAAAAAATATGTTTGATCCAACAATATTCCAAGAGCAAAATATGTATTGTTAACATATTGTTGGATTCCTCATGTAGTATTGTAAATCCAAAAATAGTTTGTGTCAACTGAACAATATTTCTCTCTTTTCTTCGAAAATTTGTTTCTCTTCTCTCGCTATTCGATGCCGTGTTGAAAAAACAATTTTGGTGAGTTGTGGTGTGTTTGTATGACATGCTGCCTTTACCTTTGTTTTTGTGTGTATGTACTTGTGAGACTCTTGTTTTTATTTGTTTCTGTTTTGTTTCATTCTTCTTTCCTTTTCATGTTTGTTATGGTGTTTAATTACTCCTTATGTTGTGGTGGGTTCTTGTGGCTTTTTGTTTGTCTTTGTTGTCAGCCAATGCAGCAAACCATGTATTGTCTTCATCAATGATTGCAATATTATACGCGACATTTATATCCAAGTTATGCGAAAAGTGTATATGAGAAGTATATGCACTCAAATCAAAAATTTCTGGGCTGGTTTTCTGGGCTGACAATACTTTTTGTAAACAAAATTAGATTATGATAGTTCCTACAATCGGTATTCTTAACGATTTTAACAATATTGCGGAAATTCGAAAGTTGTTTTTGTTTTCTATGTTTGGAACAAAAGATGGTATTTTTGGATGTGGATTACAATGTTTGAACAAAACAAATACATTTTTGGAACCAAAACATATATTTTTGTTCCAACAAAAGCGAAAAATATTTTTTCTCTGCGTGTGGCATGTTTAATTTTTATACCCTCCACCATAGTATGGAGGGTATATTAAGTTTGTCATTCCGTTTGTAACACATCGAACTAATCATTTGCGACCCTATAAAGTATATATATTCTTGATCAGGATAAAATTCTAAGACGATCTTGCCATGTCCGTCTGTCCGTCCGTCTGTCCGTCCGTTGTAATCACTCTAGCGTCCGCAATAATTGAGATAGAGTGCTGAAATTTTCCATAGGCAGGTCAAGTTCGAAGATGGGCTATATCGGTCCACTTTTTGGTATAGCCCCCATATAACGGTACCTCCGGATTTGAGGTATTTTGACGTTCTTCGCCACATTTGCAGACCGAATTAGCTATAATTTGGCACTTAGGGTTCCTAGTGATCAACAAACTTATATCCCAAAGGATATGGGCATAGGTCCATGTTTTGGTATAGTCCCCATATAACGGTACCTCCCGATTTTCGAGAATTTTAGCCACAATTTTTAACCGAACTACCTGCAATTTGACATTTGAGGTTCTCAGTGCTCACGAAACATCTCCACGAAACATCTCCACAAAACATCGTCAACATAGGTCCATGTTTTGGTATAGCCCCCATATATCGGTACCTCCCGATTTTCGGTATTTTAAAAATTTTAGCTACAATTTTAACCGAACTAGCTGTAATTTGCCATTTGAGGTTTTCAGTGGCCATGAAATATCTCCACCAAACATCGTTAACATAGGTCCATGTTTTGGTATAGCCCCCATATTACGGTACCTCCCGATTTTCGGTATTTTGAGACTTTTAGCCACAATTTGTAACCGAACTATCTGCAATTTGACATTTGAGGTTCTCAGTGGTCATGAAACATCTCCACCAAACATCGTCAACATAGGTCCCCTTATAACCGTACCTCCCGATTTACGGTATTTTGAGCATTTTAGTTACAATGTTTAACGGAACTAGCTGTAATTTGACATTTGAGGTGCTTAGTGGTCATGAAACATCTCCACGAAACATCGTCAATATAGGTCCATGTTTTGGTATAGCCCCCAAATATCGGTACCTCCCGATTTTCGGTATTTTCAGAATTTTAGCTACAATTTTTAACCGAAATAGCTGTAATTTGCCATTTGAGGTTCTCAGTGGTCATAAAACATCTCCAACGAAACATCGTCAACATAGGTTCATGTTTTGGTATAGCCTCCATATAACGGTATCTCCCGATTTTCGGTATTTTGAGAATTTTAGCTGCAATTTTTAACCGTTCACTGTTGCTTAAATGCTCTACAAAAACAACAAACAAAGATATAATGCTAATTCATGATGGCCTACAGGGTCTCTTGCAAAAACTTCATAACGCCACAACGCGGAAGTTCGACTCACGGCGCATCTGTCCTTCGGGGTTTTTAATATACTCACCAAGGCCTTTCTTCCCCAAGAGGAATTTTTCGTGCCCCAGACTTTCACCTCCATTTTGTTGCACAGTGTTATCTAATCTCAAAAATGTGTTCAGCTAGGTGAAAGGTACCATCTACGGGGCTATATCAAAGAGTCAAAGCAGGGAACTTCAAGAGTCAAATTAAGGGTAGTTTCATCAAAACAATGTAGACCCTCAAAAATGGACCCATGTTGACGAATTTTAGTGAAGAAATTTCGTGACCACTGAAAATTCCCGAAAATCGGGAGGTAACGTTATATGGGGGATATACCAAAACATGGACCTATATTGACGATTATTTTTGAATAGACAAAATTGTAGCTTAAATTCTCAAAATTCCGATCATTGCAGATAGTTCGGTTAAAAAACAAAACATTTTATTCTATATCATTGTGCGAAACGAACAAAATTACAAACAATTTACGAACAAACCATATTCTGACACCGCAGCAAATATAACGATTAGAAAACAATAAGCCCCGGAAAGTCGTCTATAAATAAAGGGCTTTTTGGATCACGAGGCATTCTTGAAAATTTTCTGAAAATTGCATGAAATTGGGTTCAGCAGTTTTCAAAAAATAATGCATTGAAACGAGTGGTCGTGGTGCATAAGTTTTCAATATATAACGTATTTAAATAGTGGGAGTGGTCCTGTAATTTGGCTACCAATACGTACTTAGTATACACGCAACCCCATTGTCTACCAAAATTTATGCTGTAACTGATATAATCATAGTTTTGGCTTACACATATAGTGTTTAAAAATGCGTGGGGAAGGTATCTCATAATATATTTAAAAGAGATATAACATATTTAAAAAACAGGCGTGGTCGAGTCTTTAGGCCCCAAAGAAGTACCTGGATTGTAGCTTAGTTCGTAAATGTTTAAAAAGATACATTCGTAATATAGCGTTTTTTGAAATATCGCATAGGGGAGGTACCGCGCCCCCCTGTGCAAATTAATAAAATATGTATCCTGTTTCGGGAACCATTCCCGTACATTCCCTGACAATTTCAAGAAAACTGGTTCAGTAGTTTTGTAGATGTAACCTTCCGAAATTCAAGAAAATATGTAGCCTATTTTCACCGGGAGTCATCGCTGACAATTTCAAGAAAATCAGTACAGTAGTTTTTGTAGAAAAGGTTAAATTTGAAAATTGAAAATAGTGGGCGTAAATGTGGACGTGGTCAGGTTTCTTTGCATAAAAAACGAACAATTCAAAAAAAGAATTATCAGAATCGGCCCAGCCATTACCAACGAACGGCATTTCATTGTAGCCTTGGGTTACTAACCCATAGTAGGCTTGGGTTACTAACTCGACCCCGTCTATCTAGTGTTTCGCTGCCAGAACAAATTTTAAAAAACTTTATGTAGATAACTTATTTTGCCTTTTAGCCAGTCAACGTGTTACACTCTAAATGATTACGAATGGTGGGTCATAAATAAAAAATTGATTTAAATATATTGTAAAGGGTAATGCTATATTTTATCATTTGTGCTTACTTTTATTGCGTTTTATACACATTTGTTAATACTACACACATACATTTGCAGCCACAAAAGCAAGCGAAAGCTAAAGATATTGGCAGTGTTTATTTATTCGACAATTTAACAGAAATTTTGATCCTGCTCCTAATTTAATATTCTTTGCAAAGTAAATTTGCGAAATAATAACAATTGAGAAATACATTTAACATTACATAGGTATTCATATACTCATAAATCTGGGCATCGGAGACAGGCTTAACTATGGAGTGATAATTTCTTCAGTGATGGAGAGAAAAATGTATTTTATGTTCATCGAATTAAAAAGATTTTGTGTAAACATTACGCCGGAGCCAGAGAGTATAATACGAAAGAAAAATAATTGAATTTGATTTTATTACATTGCCAAAACATATAATCCAACTTTAACAAACCGACAGAGCGACCAACCAGCCAAGATTCACAATTTCCTCCCCCAACAATATGTGGACAGTTATATGGAGCTCCGAATAAATAGAATCAAAATGTAATGGCAATACACAGCCAAGGCGGCAAGATTTTTGATGTTGAACATAAATTAAGTTGCTGTTACAACCACCACCGCCACCACGTCTACAAATCTCTGCAGAATACACAAAGAGCCATAAAAACGCGAAATTGCATTTTCATCTAAAGTCATTTTCTGTTCTGTTCTGTTTTGTTCATTCACTTATTTTACGTATATTACGGGTGAATGCCATAGACGCTATGTTTCTTGCCAAGATGGAATTGATGGAGCTCTAAAGTGGAAGATGGAGAGGGAGGGGGTGGTTATGGCAAAAACCAAAAGTGCAAATAACTTGGCTTTCAATGTGATTTGCCAAAAACAAGAAATCTTCCATTATTCGCGTAATTTAATTTGTATCTTATGCTCTTTTTGGAATATACATTTGGAGTGATGTTGCACGTAGAAAATGGAAATATTAAAAGATTTGTTCATTTAATAAGACTACATGACATTGGATAGTACATTACTTTCTTCTGTAGTCTGAAACATTCCGTCGAACATCGGGAAATCTCTATAAATAAAAATCAAATGTCGTTCGTTGGTACGGTTGGACCGTTTTGGATAATTAATTTAAATAATTATTAATAATTATTTGAAATGTTCGTCATAACCCAACTTAGGTTGTTATGCAAAGAAAATTTGACCACGCCCACTTTTTTCAATTTTCAATTTGAATCTTTTCTGAAAAACTTACTTACTTACTTAGTTGGCCCATTACAGAACATTTGTTCCATAGACCGAACTAAGAAAAGATCTCCATTCCGCCAATACCGCGCCTTTTCATTTCTTCATCCACTTGTATGCTCCATCGAAGCTTAGACCTGCCGATTTTGCGTGCACCGCCATGTGGCATGTATTCATATGCCTTTTTAGCGGGTTCATCATTGTTCATTCTTGTGATATGGCCTAGCTAACGCAATCGTTGCATCTCTATACGTTTAACTATATTCATGTCTTTGTATAGCTGATATAGCTCGTGGTTCATACGACGTCGATATTCACCGTCAACGCAAATCGGCTCGTAGATCTTTCAAAGAATTTTCCTCTCAAACACACAAAGCACTGCCTAATCTGCTTGCGCAAGTACCCATGCATCGGAGCCATACAGTGTTACAGTGTTATTTTTGTTTGACGAGATGTGGCTTTGTTTTTAAATTGCTTACTTAAACCATAGTAGCATCTGTTGGCCAATACAATTCTTCTTATTTCACAATTGATGTTGTTTGTTGTTTTTATGACAGTGCCGAGGTAGACGAAGTCTTTAACTACCTCAAAATTGTGGGTACCAACTTCCACAGTTGGTCCGAGCTCTATGGACGCTTTGCGCGTCGACACCATCAATTTGGTCTTTTCGCCGTTTATCGCCAGACCCACTTTCGCAGATTCTGCTTCGACCTTCCTAAAGGTATCAGTTACTTCCTTTACTGATCGTCCCATGATGTCTATGTCATCAGCATAAGCAAGTAACAGGCTATTGGTGTAAATTGTGGCATTTCTTTTGACATTTGCATCTCGTATTACCTTTTCTAGCAAAATGTTGAATAGGTCACACAAAAAGGCTGTCTCCTTGTCTGAAACCTCTTTTGGTACAAAATTCTTCGGAGAGGTTCTTTCCAGTTTTCCAGGACCTAGTATCAGTTAAAGTCATCTTACAAAGCCGGATGAGCTTTGCGGGGATACCAAATTCAGACATTGCATGGAATACCTTTGATCGGAGTGGACTGTCGAATGCTTGCAGCCTATCGATGGCCAACTTCCGCGTTGTGTCTGTTCGTGCTTTATTTGCAACGTTTAGACGGGACGTACCTTTGCTGCAACAAGGTAGTGGTCCGAATCAATGTTTGCGCCTCGGAACGATCGTAAATCCAACACGCTGGATGAATGTCTTCCATCTATCACAACATGATCAATTTGATTACTTGTTTTCTGATCTGGAGACAGCCAGGTGCCCTTATGAATATCTAGATGATTAAATCTGGTACTGCTAACTACCATGTTTTTTACAGCTGCAAAGTCTATCAGCCTCATACCATTGTCAGATGATTCACTGTGGAGACTGAATTTCCCGACTGTTGGGCCAAAGATATTCTCGTTTCCAATTTTGGTGTTAAAATCACCTAGAATGATTTTAATGTCATGAGCAGGGAAACGGTCATATGTTTCTTCTAAGCGCTCGTAAAATATATCTTTGGTCTGTTCGTCCTTTTCTTCAGTGGGAGCATGAGCGCTAATAAAACTGATGTTGAAGAGTTTAGCTTTTATTCGAATTGCAGCAAGTCTTTCATTCACTGGAGTGAAGCTGGATACCAGATGTTTTAGTCTCCGACTAACTACAAATCCGCAACCAAACTCATGCTTTACGTCATGGCAGCTATAAAACAGTGCGTCAACTCTAGGTGTTGTTGTGACGCCTTTCCCAAGCCATCGTATTTCCTGTATGGCAGTAATATCGGCCTTGTACTTTTCAAGTACGTCTGCCAATGCGAAGACTGCACCTTCTCTATAAAGAGTGCGAACATTCCAGGTGCAGATTCGCAGATCATGGTCCTTAAAATGTTTGCGGGTTTCGTCAACTTTAGAGGGGTTTGTTTTTCTTTTCTTTCGTTTTTTCATAGTAGGCTGTTTTTCTAGGGGAGGGTTACTAACCCGATGCCCAAACCCAAGTTTTTAACGTTCTTATGGGTGAATGCGCGGCACATGTTAGCTCACTAGCTTTAACGGGTGTTAAAGGCAGTTCCCCAAGTGACACCACTGGGAGGTCAGTGTACACTTGAGATGAGAGAGGGACCAAGATAAATGCCATGTTAAAGCTACGTCAACCTATTTCGCTTTGTGAACTGTTTTGGAAATATTCGATGTACGATTAGTCGTGAACCTCGCATTTTAGGTATATAGTGTCTTTGGCAATGTTACTGAAAATGCTCTGAGGAATATTTTTGTGGTATACATTCCTGAGATCAGTATGTTCAAGTATTTAAATTTGTAAAATACACTATTTTGCTTTTAGAATATGATTACTCCTACAATATCTCTTCTCTGCGTGCAGAAATAGAGAGGTGTACCGTTTAACACAGAGATTACATAAATTAAAAGTAGCGGAAGCATATCAGATCTCTTAGTAATATTTAGCAACATCTCTGATGTTTGAAAAGATATATTAGGGAAATTATATTTAAACCAATGATAGTTCAGACAACTGTTCTGCTCACGGCATTTTGCTAATGTTGTTATTCTACTCGACTGTGTATTTGTGTTTCCTCCAAATCGGAGACAATGGTTGTGATAGTTTATATTTCAAAACATCCACAGGTATATAATTAGCAATAACGGTTACAAATAAAACCGCTTGTTTGATTATATAGTTAATTTTATGATTTTCCACATGACTTCGAATGAAACCAAAAAACGTAGACAAAAGAAAACAAATTCGATATTTTTGCTAAGACGGTGCTAAATAAAGGATATTCCACTCGACACACATTTCATGCATCCCTGAAAAGCATATGGTACGGTGTTGACTACTATTATTTTATGTATCTACCCGTGTACGTGTTCACGTACTTTTAATTCGGTCGGATGGGTCTTTCATTTGTAAATTTAATTTTATCCACAATTACTTTTATTTCTTTATTTGGCAAAACAGAAATCACATTCGCTTGCTCGCCCCTTCCCTCTACTCATAACTCTCCTTTAGATGAGTCAGAATAAACCAAGGAAAACAATCCAGCATCAAAGGGAAATAATCGGCTTGTCCACATGAAAAGGAATCAGAACAAAAATGTCTGCAGCAAAAGGGGAGTTTGCACAAAACAACAACAGCATCAACCAAATAAACTAAATACGGAAACAAGAACAACAAAAACAAATAAACAACGGCATTCTGAAAGAAACGTTAATTTTTCTAATGTTTCCTCCGCAATGGTGCGACTAATGTTTTTGTTGCAATTGTTGATCTGACAAAAGCACAGCGTGCGGTAGTGTAAATTCTGCAAAGGATCTTAACGTACAGGACCACCTGTGGAGAGTTTTGATGCGGTGGTTTGGCCAAGCACTTGTATGTATTTATCTACTTAAGAGGAGTTGAGCGGTTGTTATGGATGATGACGTGATGAGAGCGTTTTGTGTCAATGTGAAATCCTTTAATTATCAGCGTAACATCATTATTATCACCGCCAAACTATGTGGGCTATGAATTCAGATTAGTAATTTGTGTTTTCAATGGGGATGTACATAGGTTTTAGGGCGTGTATCTATTTGGTGGCAAAAAGAGGCGTTTAATTTTGAAAGGTCATAATGTGGGAACATACAAATACGTACGTATTTGTCGGTTATTTTTATGGATATAAATTTGCGATTTTGACTAGCATGTGCCCGCTACTTCGTTAGCGAAAAATTCACATTTATAGAAAAGGTAATGCAAACAGAATTTTTCTTTACCCCGTTCGTTTTTAAACATTTACAATTCATAAAGTAAAATTACAAAATTCCATTCCTAACCTACCTAATATTAACGGTGCAACATTTTCGTACACTTGTGACCGGTTTCAATTTCTATTTGTTTTGTTTGACTGAAAAGAAAAATAAATTAAATATTTAAAAAAGGAGAAGTTTGGTAGTAGTTCGAACAAATTGGAATTAGAATATTAATCCTCTAAGTAAACAGGCCATTAAAGCAGTTTGAATTTCCAGAATTATATTTTCATCTTAAAATATTACATACACAGGTCTTCACCCCACAATTTAGTAATTTTTACACATATAGTATGCATTTTCCCCTTGTCCCGCCTGGAATGTTTGTGGAACACTTATTATAGTAGGCATTTTCCACATCTATTCCTTCACCCAATACTACATGAAGTACCATGAATTACATTTTGTATGGTTATAGCTCCAATTTCCAAAGCCACCTATTTATCTCATCCATAACACCAGATTTTAGTATTCCAACTCTACAAAATTTAAGAATACAAGAAAGACTCAATACCAATTAATTTTTTGTACGTTTTTAGTACACTTTTATAAAACCAGCTCCTTATCTCAACCCAACACACCAAAACTGACCCTAAACTAAATTTCAGAAGTATACCTCTATACACAATACCAAATTTAGTATCACTCAGTACTTTTCGTACTCACATATTAGGCATTTCCAAAACCACCTACATATTTTAACCCAGCACATCAACTGTGACCCTAATGCCAAGTTTCAGAATAACACTTTTGCCCATACACTCCATTTTTCAACCCTACACAACCAACAATGTCCCATATCCATACAACCAATACCAAATTTGGCACCATATTCTCAATTCTACACTACAACAGTAATCTTAATTCCAAATTTCAAGATTCCAGTTCACCCAAATCGAAATTGTGCCAAATTTAGTACCATTTTGTACACATACGTATTCGTACCTTTATCCAACACTCCAACAGTAATCTTAATTCCAAATTTCAGGATTCCAACTCTGTCGGTTCATCCAACTCTAAATTGTACCTAATTTATAGACAGCGGAATTTTATGCAACCCCTATTTTTGGTCCGATTTATGACACATTTTGCGACTGCGCATATTTTTGGCATCTGATTAAATTACAATCGAAACATATGGCGTATACAAAATTATGCAAAATGCATAAATTTTCGCATATGCAAAATTTATGCATTTTACATATTTTCTTATGCAACAAATATTTGAATAATAGGTACAAAAATGTTTGTATGTAAAATTTTTCTGTTTAAAATAACAATAACAAAATCAAAGCAACAAAGAATCGTACTCCAAAACGAACCCTGTTTTGAAAATTTTGCCTATTAGGCGAAGGTCATTTTTTATTAATTTTTTTTTTAATCAATTTCTCGTTAGAGACGAGCTTACTGACCAAAATGCTTTTTGAAAAAGGAAAGCCGACGATACGAACCCACACAATCACCACTGTGTGACATGCATGTTTCGCCTTTGGTTTAGGAAGGCTCCTCAGACACATCGACTGTGGGGCGGCTTCGCTATCCTCTAACTTATTTCCTCTTTCAAATGCAAGTTGTTTTTTTACAAAGTTGAATTTTTTGTTCAAATCTTTGTATGGCTTTCATGACAAACGCTTAGCGTAGCCTTTGAAAGTTATGAGTTTGGTTCTGAACTCTAACACGCCGTGACAACACTTTTTTCCATGTGTTTTCAAGGACGTGGGTTCGAACCCCAGCCTGGCTCAAGCTGATTTTTATTTTTATTTGAAAATTTTGCCTATTAGGCGAAGGTCATTTTTTATTAATTTTTTTTTAATCAATTTCTCGTTAGAGACGAGCTTACTGACCAAGATGCTTTTTGAAAAAGGAAAGCCGACGATACGAACCCACACAATCACCACTGTGTGACATGCATGTTTCGCCTTTGGTTTAGGAAGGCTCCTCAGACACATCGACTGTGGGGCGGCTTCGCTATCCTCTAACTTATTTCCTCTTTCAAATGCAACTTGAGAAATTGATTAAAAAAAAAATTAATAAAAAATGACCTTCGCCTAATAGGCAAAATTTTCAAATAAAAATAAAAATCAGCTTGAGCCAGGCTGGGGTTCGAACCCACATCCTTGAAAAACACATGGAAAAAAGTGTTGTCACGGCGTGTTAGAGTTCAGAACCAAACTCATAACTTTCAAAGGCTACGCTAAGCGTTTGTCATGAAAGCCATACAAAGATTTGAACAAAAAATTCAACTTTGTAAAAAAACAACTTGCATTTGAAAGAGGAAATAAGTTAGAGGATAGCGAAGCCGCCCCACAGTCGATGTGTCTGAGGAGCCTTCCTAAACCAAAGGCGAAACATGCATGTCACACAGTGGTGATTGTGTGGGTTCGTATCGTCGGCTTTCCTTTTTCAAAAAGCATCTTGGTCAGTAAGCTCGTCTCTAACGAGAAATTGATTAAAAAAAATTAATAAAAAATGACCTTCGCCTAATAGGCAAAATTTTCAAATAAAAATAAAAATCAGCTTGAGCCAGGCTGGGGTTCGAACCCACGTCCTTGAAAAACACATGGAAAAAAGTGTTGTCACGGCGTGTTAGAGTTCAGAACCAAACTCATAACTTTCAAAGGCTACGCTAAGCGTTTGTCATGAAAGCCATACAAAGATTTGAACAAAAAATTCAACTTTGTAAAAAAACAACTTGCATTTGAAAGAGGAAATAAGTTAGAGGATAGCGAAGCCGCCCCACAGTCGATGTGTCTGAGGAGCCTTCCTAAACCAAAGGCGAAACATGCATGTCACACAGTGGTGATTGTGTGGGTTCGTATCGTCGGCTTTCCTTTTTCAAAAAGCATCTTGGTCAGTAAGCTCGTCTCTAACGAGAAATTGATTAAAAAAAATTAATAAAAAATGACCTTCGCCTAATAGGCAAAATTTTCAAATAAAAATAAAAATCAGCTTGAGCCAGGCTGGGGTTCGAACCCACGTCCTTGAAAAACACATGGAAAAAAGTGTTGTCACGGCGTGTTAGAGTTCAGAACCAAACTCATAACTTTCAAAGGCTACGCTAAGCGTTTGTCATGAAAGCCATACAAAGATTTGAACAAAAAATTCAACTTTGTAAAAAAACAACTTGCATTTGAAAGAGGAAATAAGTTAGAGGATAGCGAAGCCGCCCCACAGTCGATGTGTCTGAGGAGCCTTCCTAAACCAAAGGCGAAACATGCATGTCACACAGTGGTGATTGTGTGGGTTCGTATCGTCGGCTTTCCTTTTTCAAAAAGCATCTTGGTCAGTAAGCTCGTCTCTAACGAGAAATTGATTAAAAAAAAAAGAACCCTGTTTTATTTGGTACAAATCGTATCGGGTAATAAAACAACATCTACACGGGATTAAGTTCAAACCCTAATTCCGTAACAATTGGTGTCAGAAGTAGGATTACGAAGATCGTCCAATGAAGTTCAAGGATCTACGAGTGGAAGACTTGAAAAAGGAGCTTCGCAAGTTGGACTTGTCGACTACCTGAAATAAGGTTGAGCTACAGAAACGACTTTTGGATGAGTTTGAGCGCCTCGGTAAGGACATCGACGCACACGAATGCGACGTTGGGGAGCCAGCCTTGGAGGCAGCTGCGGATAAAGGTGATGTAAAAGCAATACTGGCGTTGATAATGCTGCAGTTTAATGAGAATTTGGATGATAACTCCAGAAAACTGGACAAAAAGGCAAAAAGTTTGAAGGAGGAATTGGGTGCTAAATTAGAAGAAAGTTCCAAGGAAATTGCAAAGAGCATGGAGGAGAAATTAGAAGAAAATTCGAAAGAGGCTAAGGAAAATTCTAAAGAAGCGAAAGAAATTGCAACGAGCATGGCTGAGAAATTTTCCAAATTTGACGATAAATTGGAGGAAAATTTTAAGAAAGCGAAAGAAATTGCAAAGAGTATTGAGAAGAAATTTGCCAAAATTGACGATAAATTGGAGGAAAATTCTAAGGAAGCGAGAGAAATTGCAAAGAGGAGAAATTTGACGATACATTTTCCAAATTTGACGATAAATTAGAAGAAAAATTGGAGAAAAAATTTTCCAAATTCGACGATAAATTAGAGGCAAATTCCAGAATAATTAACGAGAAGCTCGAAAATGTTACACAAGTTATTGAAAAGCGAGTGGAAGACGTCGAAGTACAAATAAAAGATTTGGATAAGAAAGTTCAGTCCGTTGATGAGAAATTTCTTGCTCACGACGAGAAGATTCTGGACCTTGAGAAGAAAATGTCGGAATTGAACATCAATGGTGTTCCGACCAGAGTTATCGATAACGCCGTGCAGATGAAACCTTCTGTTTTCGATGGAACTACACCATTTGATGTCTTTAATTTACAATTTGAGACTTTGGCCTCTAGAAATTCATGGAACGACAAAGCTGTATCACTCCTCCTTTCATTGAAAGGCGGAGCTGCTACTGTAACACACAGAATCCCTGTTGAATCTAGAGATAACTATGCTGATATTATGGCCGCACTCGAATGTAAATACGGAGGAGAACATAAACAAAACATCTACCTGATGCAATTAATAGGAAGAGTGCAAAAACCAAAGGAGACGTTACAAGATTTCGCCACCGAGGTGGAACGGTTGGTGCTAATGACGTATCCTGGAGAGAATCATCCGTTGGTGGACCGTATGAAAATTGAAGCATTTGTGAATGGTATACGGGAGATTAAATATGCAGCAAATGCGACAACAAAAGCCTCATTCGCCGAAACAGTATCGTTTGCGCTGCCCCATGAAACCGCGAGAGTTTTGGCGAAACCTCAAACTTACAACCTACGGAGGCTAGAAATTGAGGGCAACAATCCACAGACTGTTGTCGACCTGATGAAGGAAGCCCTAAGGCAGGTTATATACGAGGTGAAACAAGGAAATAGAAGAGAGAGAAACACGTGCTATAACTAACGAAAAGTAGGACACATCGCCAGGGAGTGGGAGTGCAGGTCAGAACGAAGAAGGACCAGATCCACTTCACCTTCGGAAAGCGATGTCCAATTGTTGAACAGGAAGCCAAGGAATGAGGTACGATGCGAAACGAAGAAGGTCGATACACCAAAGTGCAAACGTTCCCGATCCACTACGCCACCACCATTAAACAGTCGTTATGAGGTGATCCAACATGCATCTAATGAATCAGCCTTAAATCGAGCTAGTCCCACCGGACATGAAGTGGCTTCAGTCGACTATGGTCCCACAATCACCATAGCGATAATTCAGCAGGAAAACCACAACGTAACTGTTAAAGGTTTCATAATGGTGTAGTGCGTACTTTGACATTGGACACTGGTGCATCAAAGTCCATAATTAGACCGGATTTGGAAAAAGGAAAAGTACTGCCGCTAATTGGAGTCAAATTGCGGACGGCCACAGGCGAAACTACAACAGTGCACGGAAAGGTCTACCAAAGGATAAGCATGGGTGACAAATCTAAAAGTTTCGAGTTCGTAGTGACCGATATAGTGGATGAGGTAATAATTGGTGCGGACTTCATAATTGCCTTTGACATCAGCTTGGACATGAAACACCGCTTGATGACTTGGTCCAATGTCGAAATACCGATAAATGTGGGATATGACGAGAAGAAACCCCGGCACGACTCTAGCGCAGGATCAGACGAGATCGACATAAATGTGCGCGTGCTAAAGGTAGAAGCTTCCGAAAAGTGGTCGGTAGGAAAGAGAAAAGATCCCGTAAAGAGGAAGAAAAAGCGAAGATGTACATCTCGGAGAGGTCCCCTGGAAATGTCGGAAAGCGACTCAAAGACATACCAGTCCCATGAACACCGGGTGGTACATGGAAGAAGTGAGACCACAATAAAAGTAGACGATGAATCAAGTTCCCAACGCGCATTTAAAACGTTCTCCCAGAGACGTGGTGAAAGTATACAACGTCCAGTGTGTTATCCAGAGGAGCAAACATTCAAAATCAGGGATAAAGAGGCTGCATCAAAATCGGTTACCGCCACAACGGAACGGGAAATGTGTGTAGTCAGGACGAACAAGTGTTATCCAAACCCATCCCACCGAGCGGGAACTGTGCCTATTCGGGATGAACAGGCTTAATCGGGAAGCAATGTTACGAAAGTAACTTATAGATTTAAGTTAATTCAGACGAATTTCTATTAATTTATCAGTTACTTTTGTAACAATATTTTTTCATATGGTTTTGCATATGCTCATTTTATTCAAATACAAAATATGCAAAAATTTCTGGGCCTAATTCGTTTTATTTTGTGATAAAATGAGTTTCTGTCTAATCAGATTTTCTCTACGACCATCCTAACCATATATGTATTTGCATAGGATTCCGCTGTCTACTAATTTAGTACACATAAGTACTAATTTTAAAAACTACCTCCATATCTCAGCCCTACACTACAACAGTAATTTTAATTCCAAATTTCAAGATTCCAACTTTATCCGTTCACCTAAATTCAAATTGCACCAAATTTAGTATTTACCATTTGGTACTTTTCGTATACATGGGAGCACACTTGCGAAACCATCTCCTGATATCTACCCTACTTCTCAACCTTGATTCTCAATCCAAATTTTAAGTTTTTAGCTAAATACGTTCACATAATACCACATGGTGCTTACACCTGGGAAGTTTTTGCGGATTCTGAAACTACAATGTTCATAGATGAAAAAAATCAAAAACCAAAAAAAAATCGCCGGAGAGCTTTTTAAATAATTCGCGATTCAAGTTGACATTTTTAAGGGTTTTTTAGGTTTTCAGGTTAAAATTTTTAGAGTTTTTAGGTTTTCACGATTTTACTTGAAAACCGCAAGTCCTATCGAAATGGGATTAGAGAAAATATTGTAGCTGTGAAAATTCTATACAAGATTGACCTTTATGATATTTTCGTAGGCTTTACAATTTTTGATATATAGAAGTGAAAACTGGGACAATTCACGAACTGTATCGTCTCCTTATAGAACCATGTCGTGACTGCAATTTCCCAACTTAAACTTATATATCTCAAAAAATGATACAACCTAGGAAAAATTGCGAAAGCCAATCTTGTAGAGAATTTTAACAGCTATAAGATTTTCTCTAGTCCCATTTCGAAAACTTACCGTTTTCAAGCAAATCGTGAAAACCTAACAAAAAAAACCTAAAAATGTGATTCGAACTTCTATTGGTCTGTTCCTTTACTTCTGAAAATGGTAAAACCGGCAAAAGTAGTAAAAGTTGTAAACTGCACCCATATGAATTGTGTTGTGTCTGAAGTAAAGGAACGCTTTTCGAGTAAAAAGTAGTAAAACTTGAAGATTCTTGAACGTAAAGGAACAGAGCTTATATCTCAAATGTGGTAAAACCTAGGAATAAATTATAACGGTCAATCCTCTAGAAAAATTTCACAGCTACAACATTTTCTTTAGCTCCATTTCCATTGGACTTGCGGTTTCTTAGCAAAATCGCGAAAACCTAAAGTAAAACTAAAAACGTGAACTTTGACCGCGATTTATTTAAAAAGCTCTCCGGAGATTTTTTTCGTTTTTATACCCTCAGCATTTATGCTAACTAGGGTATGTATATACACTTTCATACGGGCAAAATGTGCCTCATCGAAATAATGGTTTTAGACCCCAAGTATGCTTGGACGAAATCCGTTTCAGACAATTTGGAGTTGATTTAGCCATGTCCGTCCGTCCGTCTGCCTGTCTGGCTGGCTGGAAGGCACGATAACTTTCGTAATATTTTGTCCAAACTTAGTTTAGGTTCGAAGATGGGTTATATCGGTCCACTCCTTCCGGTACCTCCCTCACAAAAGTTCAGAAATGTTCGGAAAATTTGTGCACACCATAACTAATGAAGGGAGGAAACGATTTGATCCGTACTTTGCACATTGTGAAATATCTACTAAACTTAGATGAGGTTCCAATATGGACTCAATCGGTCAACTGCTTCGGGTACCTCCCACACAAAATTTTGGATAAGTTCAGTTTAGAGCCTGCTCACGAATAGCTTTGATTTTTGTGGGAACAACCATACGACGGTACAAGTTTCATCCGAGCCTGAAAGTTGCAAAAAAACCTTATGACACCGTGTGTAGTGGTTGGAGCGGAAGATAACTCTCGAACGGATCTGCCGATTCGGTCCAAAATTTGGCCTTCGTTATATTTTGTCCAAGCATAGTTTAAGTTCGAAGATAAGCCATATCGGTCCACTCCTTCAGGTACCTCCCCCATAAAAGTTCAAAAATGTTCGGAGAAATTGTGAGCACGATAACTCTTGAAGGGAGTGACCGATTTGGTCCATACTCTACACATCTTAATGTATCTACCAGATATAGATCAGATTTGAATATGGACTTTATTTCACTACTCTTTCGGGTATCCTCACAAAATTTCGGAAAAGTTCACTTTTCACTGCTCTCGAATTAGTTAGATTTTTGTTGAAGCAACTGGCATTCGCTGCCTCAATTAAGACGGTAAAAGTTTTTTATGGGCAAATCCATACTTCTTAAGAAAACAGGACGAAAGGTGTAAAAAGACCCTCTGGCACCATATGTCGTGGGTGGAGAGCACCATAACGCTCCAACTGATCAACCGATTTGGTCCAAAATTTGGCCTTCGCCATATTTTGTCGAAACTTCAGTTTCAGTTCGAAGATGGGCAATACCGGTCCACAGCTTCCGGTACTTTCTCGAATATTTAAAATGTCACTAAAATGGTACGCACGATGTCAACCAATTTGGTCCAAACTTTGGATCTCCTAAAATTTTGTCCAAATTTAGTTAAACTCCCAAAATCGCCCATATCGGTCCTCTCCTAAGGATACCTCGCCCGCAAAAGTTCAACATTTGTGTCTAAGTGCAGTTTAAGGTCTTTTCGAAAATCCTTTGGAAATGTATACCGATGCTGTTCGATGTGGTCTTGTTTACAGCGATATTATGTTTCCGTGTACAAGTCCATGTTCCCTGGGATACTGGTGCAAAAGTTATACGATGACCCACTGAAATGACTAGTGGGCGAGATATCTATTAAAAAGATATGACTCCCAAAATAAGATACACTTCGATAATGGACTATGTGGGTCCGCTCCTTTAAGTACCTCCTCCGCAACAGTTTTGAACTTTAATCCTAATCCACATTTTTGTCGGCAAGTTCAAATGTCCAAAAGGGGTTCAATTCACATGGGCTGAGGGTATATCTTTCACAATCCGCAAAAACTTCCCAGGTGTAAGCTGCTTTCATTTAAAGTTGGTTCAAGAGCATCGTGTTTACCACAAAACTTCGAAATACTTTTCAACAAAAAATCAAAAAGCTATGCTCTTTTAGATGAAGAAAAAATCTATCAAAAAAGTTTCATGGTTTCCTTGGAAAAAATCATGAAAAATGGATTTCATTGGGCTTTTCAACTGAGGTTCTGAGGCTCTCGAAGCACTCTTAAATATTGGTTTACATCCAGTTTAAAACCTAGCCATGAATAGCTTATAATTTTTACTGCATGTAGTCCTTATGGTGGTTCGATTCCCCCGCCAGGCAACATCAAAGATTTTTCAACGGTGGCAAAATACCCCTCAGTAATGTTGGCGACATTTATTGAGTATTTCAGCCTTGAAAACCTTCTCCATAAAGGGGTCTTAAGACACGACGTTCGGACTCGGCGATTAACAGTAGGTCCCATATCATTAAACTAAATATGAATCGGGTAGCACTCATTGATATGAAAGAAGTCTCCCTTGTCCCGTATGGGATGTTGTGGAACAATGTTTTTATACCCTCAGCCTTTATTTAGGCTAGAAGGGTAATACACTTTGATACGAAAAATTTCTGTCTGGTTTGTGCGCACGATAACTCTCGAACAGTTCAACCAATTCGAACCAAATTTTGGGTATCGTAATATTTTGTCCAAACATAGTTTAAGTTCGAAGATGGGCCATATCGGTCCACTCCTTCTGGTACCTCCCCCACAAAAGTACAAAATTTTTCTGTAAAATGGTCTGAACGATAACTCTCGAAGGGAGGAATCGATTTGATCAAAACTTTGCACATAGTATTATACCTTCCAGATATAGATTTGGTTCGAATATGAACTATATCTGTACCTCCCACACAAAATTCGGATAAAGTGAAGCTTAAGGGCTCCTCTCGGATGGTTTTGCAATTTTTTTCAGTAAGTTTTCCTTGCGGCTCCCTTTATGACGGTACAATTTTTTTTCTTGCGGAAGTCCATACTTCCTGAGATATTGGCCTAAAAGCTCCAAGAAACCCTGACGGCACCAACCAAAATGGCAAATCCGCAAGATAATCCTCGCAGGGAGTTTTTGATTGATGCAGGCTTTGCACATCGTATTACTTCATCCAGTCCAGTATGGGATTGAAATATAGACTATATCGGTCCACTCCTTCGTGTACCTCCCACACAACATTCGGATAAAGTGAAGTGTAGGAGCTCCTCTCGCATCGTTTTGACTCTTTTTCAGCAGATTGTTGGAGCGGCCTCATTTACAATGGTACATTTTGTTCCGGAGTAGGTCAATACTTCCTAAGATAATGGCCCAAAACCCTGTCGGATATTGTGCAAGATAACTCTAAAACTTTTTCAAAAATTTCTTTCAAACTTATTTTAACATAATTTAATATTTTGAGTCCTTTATGAGGAAGTTTGGTTGGCAAAAATGTTTGGTATATGTCAATGATTTGATATAAGCCCACGTTACGGTACTTACAGATTTTAAAGTAAACTCGTGATATAAAATCAACATATTTTATATACGGCATAATTATTGTGTTTGGTTTGGTTTTGTTGTTTTTTTCTTGGTCAGTGGCTGAGGGTATTTCTCAGGCAGTACAGCTGACTGATACGTCCTTACTTGTTTTTTTTTTTAGTCCTTATGATTTGACCTTGGAGTCGACTCCGGAGATGGAGCCGGAGTAGTGAAAAAACTGGTCTGGAGTCGAGCCAAAAATACCTCGACTCCGAAACCCTGGTTCCTACACGCATATATTTTTACATACATACAGGTATACTACAGATCTTCCCCTTTTACATCTTGTAAATAGCATAATTTGTTTATACCCAAATATTGACATAATCAACCACTTATGTACATATATAGCTTGTAGCTAAATTATACCATTATAACTACCAAAAAAAAATAGCAAACAAGCGTGTGATTTTCCGGCTAAACTCTGATATCAATCTTAATGAAATTATAATAAATAAATTTCCCATAATAACGACGTTTCGCAGTTTAATTGAATCAACAGCAGCAGTGTGTTAGGGGGTGCGTGTGTGTGGCCGCCCGGAAAAAGGGTTCATTAAATCTATACCCACAAAGAGTGAGTGGCACAGGGAGAGAGTGAAACAAGAGCGTTTTGTTGGACTTTAACAACCGATACATTGTTATTATTCGGCTATCCGTTCAACTGTCTATCCGTTCGTCAAACGAACGTTTGTTTCATTCATGTGAAATAGGCATTTTTGCCTGTCCAAGGTAGAATAACTGACAAAAAGGGGTGATTGATTGTAAATTCGGCCTGAAACATGGACTTTTTCCCCCCCGATACTTCAAAATGTAAGTAGCAGAACGCGTGTTTTAACTTTCAACGATGGCATCGAATGCTGCTGCCATTCATAAAAGGATCATTCTCATTACAACTTCAACAATCAAAGGTACACACAAAAAAGGATTCACTTCAATAATAGTGTGTAAGTACGTACGTCTGTGTGATTACATGTCCTTTTTGGAAAAATGCTATGTATGAATGCATGTTTTGTGCTGTATGTTGTATTTTATATAAAAGTGATAGTTTGTATACACATTTTATGGTTTCTATTGATACGATTTTTATAAGTGTCAATAATTACAGAAACACAAACATGATGCCATACACAATGGAGGACTTAATGATTTCAATGTGAATAGTTTTATAGACAGAGTCATGGACAATAAGTGGTTGGTTGTATGTAGAAATGTTGTGATATGGGAACAAGTTTGTATTTGGTTTTCAAATATAATATCTTAAATCATTTTGCAGTTATATTTTTATTCGTTAGGAAATTATTTCTAGTTAAGTGAAAGAGTAAATATTTGAAGCAAGAAAACAAGTACACCCAGACAGGGACGTACGAAGGATTTAATTTCGGGGGGCCCAACTTGACCAAAAAGAATGAATATTAAAAATGTTGTGTATCGTTACATAAAGCTGTTTTAAAGATTTTTTAGTTGATTTTATGTGTATGCAATATTGCCACAAAGTATATACATTCAATAGAGAGAGAGATCACAATATTTTAGATCCAAGACTGAAATTTGGTACAGAGTATAATATATTAGTCCTTGGATGTTTAGAATTGAAAATGAACCGTAAGTTTTTAGCTAAATTTTACAACAGCATTGAAGCAATAACTAAAGATTCTTTCAAATGATTATTACCCAAATAAATTAATGTTTTGGTGTATCCCAGAATATTCAACCACATTAGCTCTTTTTGCATTTTGGGTTCTAAATCCCGCAGAGAATAGTTTTCGAATGATTTTCTATAATTCGAGGCTATAAATATCGTCTGTAATATGGATTTTGAAAATCCTTTTGGTGGGAGAAACTCCATGCAAAAAACGGTGAAAATAGATTCACGTTCGAATACAGGGATTACATTCGCGGATATGGCGGCCCGAACATAACGCCTTTTCCTCTTTAAAGTACATATCCAGATATCACACACTAACTTCAGTCCCATTAAAAAAGTTTTGTAAGTAAATAATATTCTTTAATGTCAACAAGTAAGCAAAGACTATAGTCGGACGGGGCCGACCATGTGATACCCTACACCACAACCTGTAGGAATTAGCTATGTGCAACCGCCTTGCACGCTGAATGTCCGGGTTGGATTCCCATCAAGTTGTCTACGGTGGCAAAATACCCCTTAGTAATGTTGGCGATATTTCCTGAGTATTTCAGCCATGAAAAACGTCTCTACAATTGGCAACTTAGGACACGCCGTTCGGACTCGGCGATAAAAACTAGGTCACATATTAATAACATAATATGAATCCATTAATATAAGAGAAGCCTCCCTTGTCTTTACTGGGATGTTTGTGGAAAAATATATAAATTATACATTTCTAAAAAATATTCGAAAATTGGAAAATTCACATTGATTAGCCCCTCCTACTACATTTTCAAATTGTCTTTAAATATCAGGTTCCTTTTTGGAATACACCTAAAATAAATACATATATGTATACCACGCAATTTGGTATATTTGATAATTGGGAAAATTGCGAGTTTATTGAAGATCTATCGTCCAAAATTGTGCACTTGTACCTCACATATGCTTCGAAAATAGTTCATTGTGGGCATATATTGTGATATCTAAAACATATTTTATACCGGTAGAAATAACAACAAATTAGAAATTCAAAAACTTTGCATGCAAACAAATTTATAAATCCCAAAATTATTCATATTCAATTATACAGCAAAAAAGATAGTATAAGTCAGCTGCGCTAACGTTGATATATCTTCAGCCTCTAAAAGTATATTTATTTTGTAACACGAGTTCGCTTCAAAATACGTGGAATCTGTAGGTATCGTTATATGGGGCTATACAAAATCAATTTTAGTAAGCTAAATTCTGAGTTTTGGAAATCTTTGAGAATTATTTTTTCAGATTTGTAATTTTAGTGGAGCTGGCAGGGGTTTTTGTAACTTCTGGACTATTATCTCAGGAAGTATGACTTACCACGGGAAAGGGACCAGAATAGGGACAGTAAAAAAAACCTTCTTAAAAAAACAAATTATAATAATAGTAATCAAATAGATCCGATACGGGTCCTCAAACTGCACTTTTCCCAAATTTTGTGTGGGAGGTACTCGAAGGACGGACCGATATAGTCCATATTTCGACCTGACACACCTGATGTGTAAAGTATCGACCAAGCAGAAAATCCCCTTGAGAGTTAACTTGCGGTTTTGCGGCGCAAGTACCATCTGTTGAAAAAATTCAAAACGATTCGAGAGGACTCTTAAATTTCCCTTTTTCGAATTTTGTGTGGGAGGTACCCTTAGGACCGATATAGTCTTATCCGATCTATATCTGGAAGGAATAATAAGATATGGAAAGTTTGAAGCAAATCGATTGTCCACTTCGCCAGTTATCGTTCACACAATTTTTCGAAAACAATTTTGAACTTTTTTGGCTGAGGTGCCTACATTCGAAATTAGACAAAGTTTGGACAAAATATTACGTTGTATAAACTTTGGTTCTAATCGGTAGATCCTTTCGAGAGTTATCGTGCGCACCAGCCAGCTAGACACTAAGAGAGACAGATGAACGGACAGCGCTATATAGACTCCAAATTGTCTGAAACTAATTTCGTCCAAATATAATTGGGGCCTAAAATCAATATTTCGATGAGACACATCTTTGGTCGTATTTTGTTTGTATCCCCTTTACCCTAAATCCTGAGGTATAAAATAGGTGGCGAGGCGACCCCATGTTGCAATATTTGTATTAAAATTCCAATTTGACAATTGAACTGAAAATTTCTCTGTCATGATAGAGACAATTTGTAGCATGGGAGGAAATTATGGTTCTCTATACAAAACACATTATATATCAGGCAGTAGGTGCGTTATCTAGCAGACACATTATTGCAATTTGCATCAGGGGAAAGATCAGTAGTTATTTTTCCATATGTAGGCTACTTTGCCGGTATATGCCCTCCAGGAATGAAAATATGGACCAAAAATAAAATTTGTATATTTTTTATACAAAAGTAATGGTCTATGTCAACTGCTAAATAATATCAGATCATCATGCAAAATTATAGGCATTTTCTTCAACCTAAACTCTTACCTCGTGCAAAATTTCGTGACTATTGAGCTATAATTGCGACCTCTAGCGGGTTTATGATTACACTACAAACAAAAACGTGGATATATTAGGCTGTAACTCTGTTATCTGATCACGTACATCAACATAATTGACATCAATTGAAAGATCATGAGATCGTCTTCCAAATATAACTTACGAGTGGGGAATGTGTCTTTCAGGAACAAAGATATAAGTTGTTTATTAAAAATTTTCACAATTTTCACACAAAAGTTGTGGTCCATTTAACCCTCTAAATATTATCTGATCGCCATCTCAAATTGCAAGCATCTCCTTTGTCATATACTCTTACCTTATTTAAAATTTCGAGGAGATCGGACAATTATTGCGACCTAAAGAGCAGCTACAAAATCGGGTAAAAATTAGGTTTTTGGTCCATTTCACCCGCTAAATATTTCACGATCATCACCAATTAAAATAGCGATCTATTCTGATGTGAAACCGACCTCCGTACCAAATTTCGTTACGATCGGTCCATAATTGCGGCCTGGAGTTAGATTACAATTTATAATGGACAGACGGACACACGGACGGACGGACACAAATCTCAAAATCGCTTTATCTCGCCGAGATATGAAGATTGGTATACCACATTGGGGGTCTCTGACGAATATTTCGCGGTGTTACATAAATTTTTCCCAAAACAAACTTATAATACCCTTTCCACATAGTGGTGTAGGGTATAAAAACACCAAAACTTTACTATTTTACCAGAAGTCCGTAAAAGTCAACTAAAAATTCAGAAAATTACATTAAAAAAAGAAAGCATTTTTATCAGGAGCCGGGCGATGCAATCTACGACTCATAGACTCCGAATCCAACTCGCAGTACTGTTTGAGACTACGCAGAAACATAATCGACAAAATATCTCTAAAAAAAGCTCATCAACATTTTAGCTATGTATGTCCTCAGAAAAAAGGTTAAGTCGAGAAACTCCAACTGATACCTCAATGGTTGTTGTTCCCGCTTATTTCTATCTTATTTGTACCACTAGATGTTTATAGACTCGATGACATTAACAACTTTCCAAATACCAATCACTTCTGTCGGCACAGCGGAGGCAAACTTATGAAAATTCATAACTATTTTCTGGAAAAAAAGTAAAAAAGTAACAGTCGGGTTTGCCGACAGAGATATATCCGCAGACTGTGTGAGTTGAGACTTTTACATATAGACAGCCATGTAAACTTTCCGATAATAATAGTGAAACATTTGGGGTATACAATTTCAAGATTTTTGGCGTGGCGAATAAATGCTTATGCTGTGCTCAAAAATTTGACTTCGATGAAAGCGCAAATGTTTTCATTTTTGTACAGAAGATACCTGAAAGAATCGACTGATATAGTCCATTTTGGAAGTGGTCCTAATTTTAGAAGTCATTCCTTGTGATAGCTATGGTGTCAGCCGTCCATTTAGTTGGTCGCCGTAATATTTAGAGCTTTTAGACCAATCCTGACATAACTATGGATTTGTCCACGAAAAATACAATATCGCTGTAAGACTGCAAGGAGTACCATTGGTCAAAATGTGCAATTGCTCCTCGAACATGCCCTTAAACTACACTTATGAAGAACTTTTGTAAGGGATGTATCCGAAGATGTTGTCCCAAATAGACCCTCTGGTACTTGATATATGTACGTTTGGAAGTAATTTCAGGATGGTCAATGTTTCGGTCAAATCGGATAATTGAAATTTTGTGTTGGAGGTACCTGAAGGTGTTAATCGATATTATCCATATTCGAACCTAATCTATGTCTCGAAAAAATCGATTTGGACTTTCGTAAGTTATGGTGCTCAAGATTTTAGGGAAGCATTTTGAAGTCTTCCGGGGAAGTGTCCAAAGGAGTGGAACGATATGACTAAAATTTTGAACAAAGTATTGGGAGATCCAAAATTTGGACCAAATCTGTTGATCTGTTCGAGAGTTATAGTGCCCTCGAGCCAGACAGACGGACGAACTGGGATATATCGACACCTCCAAATAATAGTATGCTAAGTCTAAAAAGTGAGTTTTGCAGGAGAAGCTCTCAAAGTTTGGAAATTTTTTTGAACTTCAGTACTATGCTAAGTCAATATTTGTTTATAACTTCTGTTCGGATTGACCGATCATTACCAAAATTAGACAGAATTTAAGTTAAAGGACGTTCGACACCTCCAAATAATAGTTTGCTAATTCTGAAAAGCGAGTTTTGCAGGACAAGCTCTAAAAGTTTGGAAATTTCTTTGACCTTCAGTACTATGCTAAGTAAATATTTGTTTATAACTTCTGTTCGGATTGTCCGATCATTACCAAAATTTGACAGAATTTAAGTTAAAGGACGTTAAATATAAAAATGTAAAGAACTTGAAAACATGCTAAGTCGACTTAGCATACTATTGTTTGGAGGCGCCGATATGTCGACTCCAAATTGTTTGAGACGGGTTTTGTCAAAATATTTGATTAGCCTAAGAACATTATTTCGATGAGGTACATTTTTATCGTTAGCCTAACGGTTGAGGGTACAATATCAAGGTACTCTTGAACCAACGTTAAATTAAAGGAGCTTACAACTGGGAGGTTTTTGCGGATTCTGAAACAGCAATGTCTATAGCTGAGAAAAATCCAAAAACAAGAAATAATCGCTGGAGGGATTTTTAAATAAATCACGGCCAAAGTTTACATTTTTAGGTTTATTTTAGGTTTTCACGATTCGCTTGGAAACAGCAAGTCCTATCGATATGGGGCTAAAGAAAATGCTATAGCTGTGAAAATTTGTTTGATTTGTTTTCATTTTCATTTTTAGGTTTTCACGATTTGCTCTAAAACGGTAAGTCTTATAACGGTAAAACTTATAGCTGTGAAAATTCTCTACAAGATTGGTTTTCATAATTTGTTCCTAGGTGGCACCATTTTTGAGATATACAAGTTTAAGTTGGGAAATTGCAGTCATGACATTGTTTTATAAGGAGACGATACAGTCAGTGAATTGTCCCAAATTGAACTTCTATACTGGTAAAACTTAGGAAAACATCATAGAGAACAATCTTGTAGAGAATTTTTTACAGCTACAACATTTTCTTTAGTACCATATTGGCGGGGCTTGCGAGATTTATTGACTGAGACTTATTTAAAAAACGCTTCGACGATTTTTTGTTTTTTTTTTTTTTATTTTTCTCATCTATGAACCGTCAATGAACCCAGGTGTAAGCTTCTTTTATTTAAAGTTGGTTCAAGAACAATACAAATTACAGCAGATTTTAAAACATATATCCAAAGTTTGAGCATTAATCTCGCTTACGGTTGTTTTCAGCTACAAATTTGTTACTGATATGAAAAAAATTCAGATGGGCATGCTATTTATAGCAGATATTATCACTTTATAATGCACAACAATAAATTTTTCTGCATTCTTTTCTCCCACTATTTAGCAACAAGTTGATATAAAATAGGAATACAAAATTTTTATTAAGACAGTAAAACAATTTTCAAATTGGTTTTCGAGTTTTAGTTTTAATGAAGTTGATGGATGCAGTTGAATCACTACAAGTGTACGGAACATTTGCCGTTGGAGTACATCTTTTCCTATGAATTCACTTATGAATTTTACAAGAGAGCGCACAGCTAAGATGCACTCCATTTTGCTTCCACAGCACACAGCTAGGATGCACTTCATTTTCGATCCAAATCACGGCTTAAGATGCAGTGCTTTGGATTGAATTTATATGCGTTCTTCGGATTGAATTTTTTATCAGCTTAAAGATGCAATTAAAATGCAATCCATTGCGAAATATCCCAAAATAAATAAAATGCATTTGTTACTTGTGTAAAACAAGAACACAAATAACTTTATTATATAAACACAAATTAAAAAAAGTTTCCGTTAAATTCAATCACATTCGAGCTTACTTCCTCCGTTCTCGATTTAATCCAAGCGCATCTGATTTTCTTTCATCATCCTAAAGTTGTTTTATATTGCCTTCCCATCACTAGTTCAGCTTTCGACATGGACTCCAACTCCACTCCATTAAAAATTTCCGTCTCGTGAATTACCGCAAAAATGTCCGCAACTTAAGTTGTTATTTCTTTATGTTATAACAATTTCTTCGAAATGTATACACTCTTGTTTATCTTTTGAAGAAATGTGTAGGGATCAACCAACTGTTTTTTCTGTAGGGATCTCTACAGCAACTGCTTATAAAATGTATCGAACGGAGTGCATTTTCCATAACTCTGTTGGACTACATCGAAAGATGTTGTGAAATCATAACTCCAATTGCACAACTTCCAAAATTTTTTGCTGGGTTATTAATAAAGTATATTTTCAGTACAGAACCTTCAGAACAATATAAGTTTTCATTTGAAATTTCAAAAACAAAAATTACACTGTGCAACACTGAAAATGAAAACAACTTCTAGTGGACATTTTCTGAAAGTACATATTGAGCATACAAGTGGATGAAGAAATGAAAAGGCGCGGTATTCCAAAAAGTCAAGCGAAAAACAGAGAGGAATGGAGATCTTTTCTTAGTTCGGTCTATGGAACAAATGTTCTGTAATGGGCCAACTAAGTAAGTAAGTAATATTGAGACTACAAAACCCCTAGTTAGGTTTCGTGTTTTTAGATCGGGTTTGGATTTTAAGGCCTCATCTATACCGGGCTGAACGTCCCTTTTTCCATTGATCCGGGCTTTATCTCCGAAACTAATAATAATTTTGTTTTGCGGTCTTCAGCAATATTGTAGTCCTAAAGTAATAGAACTTAACTGTGAAATAAACGAACTAGGAGAAACGCACCTAGCGCATAAAAATTTATAAAATATATGAAAGTTTACATAATTTCTGGAATTATGGTCAATTACAGCCAAACTTTTGAGAGTTGAAGCAAGTAACCTTTCGCAAAAATTTGCCAAAAAAAATGTGCTGAGCAATTCTTTAGAACATCCTGAAACTGTAAAACACTTATTTCATGTTGTTTAGGCGAAATTTCATATCATACATTCTACTAAATATATTTCAAACAACGTTTATACAGGCTGTTTCTTTTTATATTTGAAATTTCAATGTATTGTTGATATATTTATCAAATTATCGTTGAATAATATGCTAGAAACAACGCGATAGAGGCATTTTACAACAATGATATGTTCTGAAGAGTTGTGTATTATATTCCAGCAAAGATAAAATTAAGAAAAATTTAACCGTTATGGAAATACGCTGCGAAATATATACAAATTACGGAATTGTTAAATATATTATAAAATTTGAGGCAATAAATGAGGTTATTCATGTTCATTATTTTTCCAAATACTTTCTTCTAGTTCTTATCTACAAGTTTGCTGCGGATGTCATGGAAAGGTTCGCTTTGGTTTCAAGGATATAGCCCCGATTTGCTTTAAAAAGTCAATATGTAACCATGTTTAGATAGGGCCATAAAATCAGAACCCGATTTAATAAAACAAAACCCAAAGACGGTTTTTATCTATTGGGTCTGTACTTTCATAAAAACCGCATTAGAAGTTGTTTGCACAAAATAACCTTGAAAATGTTGCACAGTGTTATTATAGGGGGGGAGAGCCAGGAAGAAGAATATACATTCATATCGAAGCTAAGCGAAAAATTATTTTCTAGTTTCCAGTACATTTATAAATAAAACACTTTAACTTAATTATACCCTACACCACTATGTGGGGAGGGTATTATAAGTTGGTTTTGGCCAAAAAGTTTGTAAAAGTTTGTTTGTCCGTCCGTCCGTCCGTCTGTCCATCTGTCCATCTAAACCTTGTAATCACGCTACAGGTCGCGATTTTGATCGGATCGTCGGATCGAAATTTTGCATGTTGATGGGGGTCCCGGAGGGGAAGAAGCCTATTGATTTTGGTGATGGTCGGATAAAAAGACAAGGTTTTCTTCCAAAGCGAATATCTCAGCTTCTGTATGGGATATACCAAAAGTAAAATCTGGCAATGAAAGTAGAAAATATCACCTTTCCAATGATGTAAAGTAGGTTATCGTAAGTGATCAAACAACCAAGATATCACAATAGTCGTAAATAAAAGCCACATTTTCAGTTTCGCGATTTTAATTATAATGACGAATTTCACAGCTTTGGTTGGGGACTTTCAAAAAGCAAAAGCTGTTTACGAAAGCAGAAGATTCCACCTTTACAATGATGCAAATTAGGTCGGCGTAGGTGACCAAATAACGGAGATATCGCAATAGTCGGTAAAACATCCCATTTATCCATTTTTTGGAAATCAAGCTACAGGTCGCAATTTTGATCGGATAGTCACGAAATTTTGAGCATTAATGGGGGTCTCACAGAGGAATAAGTCTATTGATTTTGGTGATGGTCGGATAATATTTAGGGGTCGAAATGGGCAAAAAACGTATTTGGAAAAAAGGCAACGTTTTTTCCAAAGCGAATATCTCAGCTTCTATAAGGGATATACCAAAAGCAAAACCAGTAGAAAACAATGAAAGTAGAAAATATCACCTTTCTAATGATGTTAAGCAGGTTATCGTAAGTTGTCAAACAACGAAGATATCACAATAGTCGCAAATAAAAACCAACTTTTAATTTTTGCGATTTTAATTATAATGACAAATATCACAGCTTTGGTTGGGGACTTTCCAAAAGCAAAGCCTGCCTATGAAAGTAGAAGATCCCATCTTTACCATGATGCAAACTAGGTCGGCGTAGGTGACCAAATAACGGAGATATCGCAATAGTAGGTAAAACACCCATTTTTAAATTTTTTGGAAATCACACTACATGTCGCAATTTTGATCGGATCATCACGAAGTTTTGAGGGTTTATTGGGGTCTCACAGATAAAAAAGCCTATTGATTTTGGTGATGATCGGATAATATTTAGGGGTCATAATGGGCAAAAAACTTATTTGGAAAAAAGACAACGTTTTTTCCAAAGCAAATATCTTAGCTTCTATATGGGGTATACCAAAAACAAAACCTGACAATGAAAGTAGAAAATATCACCTTTCTAATGATGTAAAGTAGGTTCCCGTAGGTGATCATACAACCAAGATATCACAATAGTCGCAAATATAACCCAATTTTTCATTTTCGCGATTTTAATTATAATGACGGATATCACAACTTTGGTTGGGGACCATCTAAAAGCAAAGCCTGACTAAGAAAGTAGAAAATCCCATCTTTAAAATTATGCAAAGTAGGTTGGCGTAGGTGGTCAAAAATGGAGATATCGCAATAGTCGGTAATACATCCATTTTTCCACTTTTTCTGCAATCACACTACGGTCGGAATTTTGATCGGATCATCACGAAATTTTCTCACAGAAATAGAAGCATATTGATGTTGGTGATGATGATAGTCGTCAAATATAAAATTAAATATTAATTATTTTGGTTCAGTTCGCCTTAAGTCACTTGGTATAAAAGCCAGATAGGTGAAAACTTTCGTAGCTCTCTAAAAGAAATGTTTTTGAGTGAAAAGATAATTCACAGAGGTAGTGGTGTAGGGTATCACATAGTCGGTCCCGTACCGACTATAGCCTTTTCTCATGTGTTTTTTTATACCCTCCACCATAGTATGGAGGGTATATTAAGTTTGTCATTCTGTTTGTAACACATCGAACTAATCATTTGCGACCCTATAAAGTATATATATTCTTGATCAGGATAAAATTCTAAGACGATCTAGCCATGTCCGTCTGTCCGTCTGTCTGTCCGTCTGTTGTAATCACTCTAGCGTCCGCAATAATTGAGATAGAGTGCTGAAATTTTGCACGCGAGGGTCTTTTTCCCATAGGCAGGTCAAGTTCGAAGATGGGCTATTCGGTCCACTCTTTGGTATAGCCCCCATATAACGGTACCTCCGAATTTGAGGTATTTTGACGTTCTACGCCACATTTGCAGACCGAATTAGCTATAATTTGGCACTTAGGGTTCCTAGTGATCAACAAACTTATATCCCAAAGGATTTGGGCATAGGTCCATGTTTTGGAATAGTCCCCATATAACGGTACCTCCCGATTTTCGGTATTTTGAGAATTTTAGCCACAATTTTTAACCGAACTATCTGCAATTTGACATTTGAGGTTCTCAGTGGTCGTGAAACATCTCCACCAAGCATCGTCAACATAGGTCCATGTTTTGGTAGCCCCATATAACGGTACCTCCCGATTTTCGGTATTTTGAGAATTTTAGCCACAATTTTTAACCGAAATATCTGTAATTTGACACTTGAAGTTCTCAGTTATATCTTTGTTCACTGTTGCTTAAGTGCTCTACAAAAACAACAAACAAAGATATAATGCTAATTCATGATGGCTTACAGGATCTCTTGCAAAAACTTCATCACGCCATAACGCGGAAGTTCGACTCACGGCGCATCTGTCCTTCGGGGTTTTTAATATACACACACCAAGGGCTTTCATCTCCAAAAGGAATTATCTCTGCCCCAACATTTGTGTTCACAGTGTAATTTAAGCAATAGTGGAAAGCAGTAGGAGTCTATCCATTGTCCAAAAGTTGTTCCACCTAAAATTGTGAAAGGACCCTAATTATTCCATTTTAATTAAGACTATTTTATGGTGGAGGGTATAAAAAGTTCGGCCCGGCCGAATTTAACGACTTTTTACTTGTTTTTAATTATTTTTATACCCTCAGCCTTTAGGCTAAAGAGGGTATTTACACTTTGATACGACCAAAAATGTGCCTCATCGAAATAACGGTTTTAGACCCCAAGTATGTTTGTACGATATCCGTTTCAGACAATTTTGAGTAGATCTAGCAATGTCCGTCCGTCTGTCTGTCTGTCCGTCTGTCCGTCTGTCTGGCTGGCTGGTGCGCACGATAACTCTCGAACGGATCAATCGATTCGGTTCATTTTGGGTATCGAAATATTTTGTCCAGATTTGATTTAAGTTCGAAGATGGGCCATATAGGTCCACTCCTTCAAGTACCTCCCCCACAAATGTTCAAAAATTGTCGCAAAACTTGTGCGCACGATAACTCTCGAAGGGAATAACCGAATTGAACAAAACTTTACATATGGTAATACTACCTCTAGGCATACATCAGGTTCGAATATGGATTATACCGGTCCACTGCTTCAGGTACCTCCCACACAAAATTTGAAATAAGTGAAGTTTAGTGACACCTCACGAATCGTTATGACATTTTTTGTAGCAGGATGTTCGTGCGGCCTCCGTTACGTCATTGTAATTTTTTTCGAGGGCAAGTCCATAGTTCCCGAAATAATGGCGCATAACCTCAAAAAACCTGCACTATATCGAGTGATCAAATAAACGGTGGCCAAATATAAAAGGATTTGGCGTTGTCAGATGAATTTTGGTATAAATACTTATAGTTCACTGACAATATCGAGACTCAATCGGTCCACTCCTTCGGGTACTTCCCACACAAAATTTCGGAAAAGTTCAGTGTAGGGCCTGTTCAAGAATCGCTTTAATATTTTTGTAGCAACTTGCATTCACTGACCCCCATATAACGGTATAATCTTCATCAGGGGCAAGTCCATACTTCCTGAGAAAATAGCCTGACACCGTGTGTAGTGGTTGGAGCGCAAGATAACGCTCGAACGGATCTGCCGATTCGGTCCACAATTTGGTCTTTGCAATATTTTGTGCAAACTTAGTTTAAGTTCGAAGATAAACCATATCGGTCCACTCCTTAAGGTACCTCCCCCACAAAAGTTCAAGAATGTTCGGAAAAAATGTGCACACGATAACTCTTGATGGGAGTGACTGATGAGGTCCATACTTTACACATCCTGTAATATCTACCAGATATAGATCAGATTCGAATATGGACTATATTTGTCCACCCCTTCGGGTACCTCCCACACTAAATTTTGGATAAATTCACTTTAAGAACTGCTCTCGAATCACTTTGATTTTTGTTGAAGCAACTTGCATTCGCTGTCTCAATAACGGCAGTAAAAGTTTTTTCAGGGGCAAGTCCATACTTCTTGAGAAAAGAGCATGAAAGTTGTAAAAACCCCCTATGGCACCATATGTAGTGCCTGGAAGGTTCGAACCGAATATAGCTATATTATGTTTTTCGCGGGCTAGTGTGATAAAAAAGCCCTATCTATCGATATCCCCGCAAAATTTTGAGCTTTAATCCATAATCCATACTTTTGTCGGTGCCATCCATCCATATTTTTTTTTTTTTTTTTTTTTTTTTTTTTTTTTGGGAAAAAAAGTATTTCTATCCACATAGGCTGAGGGTATATCTCTGTCGGCAAAGATACTTTTTTACTTGTTTATTTTTAACTTTTTAGTAAATAAATTTTTGTTTGACCACTGAGAACCCCATAACCAAATTAACCCAATTTAGGCCGAAAATGTAGATACAAACTTTAAAATGCCAGAAATCCGGTGGTGCCATTTAGAGGGGCTATACGAAAACCTGGGCCCCTGGACCTATGTCCACAATTTTTGGTGGGCAAGTTCCTGTACCATTGGAAACTCTAAATGCCAAGTAACGCCAAACACTTGAAATCGGGTGCTACCGCTATATGGGAGCTATACCAAACCTATGCCCACGATTTCTGCTAGACCTACGTATGCCTACAATTTACATTTTGTGTTTTTGTATTTTACCCACTAGTTACCTTTATTGGCCTATTATGTATATCTATTTTTGTCGGAAAATGGAGTTAAAGTCCTCAAAGTAGCTACAGTGGTGAGGTACCGTGATATCACGGTGCTCTTGAACCAACTTTAAATGGAAGGTGCTTACACCTGGCGAGTTTTTGGGGATTCTGAAACTACAATATTCATAGATGAAAAAAATCAATAAACAAAAAAAAAAAAATCGCCGGGGCACGTTTAAATAAATCACGATCAAAGTTCACATGCTGGGAAACCGCAAGCCCTATCAAAATGGAACTAAAAAACTATTGTAGCAGTGAAAATTCCCTACAAGATTGTCCATTATGATATTTTGGTAGGTTTTACCATTTTTGAGATATAGAAGTTCAAATTTGGACAATGTACTTATAAAACAATGTTTCGAAACACCAAAAAAACACCAAATACTAACATTTTCCGCTCACCATCGAGAAGAGTATAGCATACTCGGCACACTTTAGGCCAATAAATTTTCTTTTATCCCCATGTCTAAAAATAATTTAATTCATTTTAACAATCCTAAATTTATTTAAATATATTTTTTTTAAAATAACATGATCACAACAGAGTAGATAATATCAAAGCTGAGGTACATAATTGGCCAACCCCTATTAGGCCATCCCTTGTAAGGCAAAAAATCGTTATCAGAAATTATAATATAAATCAAAATATTTGTTTGCCGCTCGTTATCAATATCATTTTCAAATTTCAAATTAATTTTAATCCAATTCACCGGTCAACAACCACATCATCTGATCTACTTGCATATATTCCCGATGGAAGGCAGAAAACCAGTAGCTAGTTTGTTTGTTACTAACAAATGTATCGAAAAAAATGAGCATAAAATTTTGATCCTTTTTTAATTAGGCCAACACAAGCACGTTCGTAGGCAAGAATTAGATCGGCTTAAGATACCATAAAGTAGGATTGGATTGAAAGGGTCAGGGTTGTTACATTGTTATTGTCTTGGGCAAAAAATGCAAAGCATTTCGACAAATAAGTAACGAATTGCAATCTATGAGATTTTGGTTGTGTTAAGAAATGTTTTTAAAACCGTCTGCTTAGGGATTAGATGAAGGGTTCTTGGCTGATCGCACTGGCGCCAGGGCAATCGATGAAGGAAAATATTTGCAAATAAGGTTTTTGTTGCCAACTATCGAATTATTAAAATATTGATCGTAGGATGTAGCATTTAGAATGTAGCAGCTAGTTATGTGATTTAGATTCTTTAGTATAGATTTCAAATATTTGGAATTAAGTTGACCTTTTTAAGATACAAATTGTTCTCTTTTTGCTCCTGGCGTTTTGGCGGTTGTTTAATAAACACATGTTTAAGATAAGATGTAAATGCTCGTTTAGCAAATCATGCATTTTCAGATAATATCTGCAGGTTAATTTCATAAAATTAGAAATCATGAAATATACGTGTATAAATGGCGACGTAGGGGATGAAAGATACCAAGCTGGCCGAGTTTAACATGGCAAAGCTCAGGACTTATTTTGGTTCTTCTTTCATCACAAGTGGGCACATACCCTCCGGTGCCATCAAGGGAGCTGCCTTTAACTCACGTCAGGTAGTGATCTGAGTAAGATGTTCAGCGCGTGCCGTTGAAAACTTGGGTTGGGCTAGTACAAGGGGAACCAGAAAAGTTTCCGGCCTAATAATGAAACAAGTAAAAAAGCGTTAAGTTCGGCCGGGCTGAACTTTTCATACCCTCCACCATATAATATTCTGAACTAAAATGGAATAATTAGTTTTCATTCCTGTCCCCAACTTTATGTGGGTACGTTAAAATGTCAGATAATGTACATAAAATGCTTCATTCGGGAGGCCTTTTTTTATGGTGCCTATATCTAATTATGTATGTTGACAATTTTTGGTGGGCCAGAAATTGGTAGGTACCGTTATATAGGGGATACAATAAAACATGGACCTATGTTGACAGTTTTTGATGGGGAGGGTTGTTTTGGGGCTATACCAAAACTTGGACCTAAGTTTGGTTAAACATTTTAAGTAAAATTCTCAAAGTACCAAAAATCGGGAGGTATCGTTATATTGAGGCTATGTTGAAAATTGTTGATGCAAATGTGTGGTGACCACTACAACCTTCAAATGTCAAATTACAGTTAGTTCGTTTAAAACTTGTAGCTAAAATTGCCAAATTACTGAAAATCGGGAGGTACCGTTATATGGGAGCTATATCCAAACATGGACCTATGTTGACAATTTTTGATGGAGAGGTGTTGTGACCACTAAGAACTTCAAATGTCAAAATACTGCTAGTTCGATTTAATATTGTAGCTAAAATCATCAAATTACTGAAAATCGGGAGATACCGTTATATGGGGGCTTTATCCATACATGGACCTTTCTTGACAATTTTTGGTGGAGAGGTGTGGTGACCACTAAGAACTTCAAATGTCAAATGTTCAAGTTACAGTTAAAACTTGTAGGTAAAATTCTCAAAATACCGAAAATCGGGAAGGTACCGTTATATGGGGCTATACCAAAACATGGACCTATGTTCATAATTTTTTCGAATATAAGTTTTTTGGTCACTAAGAACCCTAAATATCAAATTATAGCTAATTCGGTCTAGAAATATGACTTAAAACGTCAAAATACCTGAAATCGGGCGTTAACGTTATATGGGGGATATTCCAAAACATGGGCCTATATCAACTAGTTTTGTTATATAAGTTTATTGACACTTAAGAACCCTAAATGTCAATTTATAGCTAAATCGGTCTGAAAATGTAGCTAAAAACGTCAAAATACCGTAAATCGGGGGGCACCGTTATATGGGGGCTATACCAAAACGTGGACCGATATAGCCCATCATCGAACTTGACCTGCCTGCAAACAAAAGAAGCATTTTCCCAAAATCAGCGTCCTATCTCTATTTTTGTGGATGCTAGAGTGATTACCACAGACGGACGGACGGACTTGCGCAGATCGACTCAGAATTTTACCCTGATCTAGAATATATCACCAATATTTTTGAAAATTTAACATAGTTGAAGCCAAGGTTTACCCTTTTAGAACACGCGACTTGTGATTGTATATTATACAATTTAAATGTTTTTGGCTAAAATAAGATGTTTTTGGATGTGGCAAAAAATATTGACATCAAAAGTTAATTTGTCTGGAAGCTGTGGCTATATTTATGTTAAAAAATAGGTAAAAATGGGTTGAAACCAACTTGTCTTTTTTTGTTTTCTCTCGATTTGTGATTAAACCACACTTTCTACGAGTTTCCTGTCAAAGTAAAAGTAGAAGCAAACTAAATTAGAATCATGTCCCTAATGTATTATTTTTCAATATTTCATCTGCTTCTACCATTAAATGATGCTAAAATTTTGAAGCCAGATTTACAGTGTTTTTTGACATTTTCTTCTAATTTCATATAGGATTGTAGAACTCGCGATTCTGAGCTATTTGATATATGTGTCGTGAATGTAGTCTACACAGCTTCATAGACATCTGCATCCAAATACGGAAATTTTGTGCGAACATTTTTCTAAAAATCATATTTTTCGGGCCTAATTGTCACAATTGTCATTCGAATTCCTCGTACTTGATTGCACATTTTAGCTTTTTACGTTCCGGATCCAATAAATCATTCCCCGTGAAAATCCATCTACTAAAACGCGAGTTACGAGAAATTCCAAAGTAGAAAAATCACCTAAAATTGTTTTTGGAAATATCGCGTATTTTATCGCGTTTTCTGCTGTTCGTTTCCACTGCAATAAAACAACTAATACAGCATCTTCGTTTTAGCGGAAACAGAGATTTGAAAACTTCACTGATAAGGGAGCTACATTCATTTTATCCGAAAAAATAGTGTGTGATGCTACATCCACTGTTCTTGATTGATCGCCTTGAAATAGATACAGTATCGGCCAAAACTAAAGCACCCCCTCAGTACATATTTTTAAAATGAAAATTTTTTTAAGAAAACAAAGTTGTAATTTTTATTTGTATTTTTCATTTTCTTTATTTATATCCATATTAATAGAAAACACAATCAGAATGTATTCAGAATGTAATAAACAAAAGTTAAAATTCAAAAATCATTTTAGGTCGTAAATGTAACCGGACAAAACTAAAGCACCCCCCTATTTGAAGTATAACAAAAACCATTGAAATCAATATTTCGTTGGGCCTCCTCTATTCTGGATGACACAATCACATCTTTTAGACATAAAGGATTCTAAATAATTAATTATTGCAGGCGAAATAATTGATTTTCGGAAAATTTAGCTTAAATCCTCAAAATACTGAAAATCCGAACTTATCGCTATATGGGGGCTATACCCAAACGTGGACCTAGGACAACGATCTTTGGTGGATATGTTTTGTGACCACTAGGAACCCTAAGTACCAAATTACAGCTAATTTAGTGGGGAAATATGGCTTAAAAATTCAAAATACCGAAGATCGGAAGGTACCGCTATAAGGATGCTATACCAAAACATTACCCGATATTGTTTATATCCATTTAAAAAAGATACTACAGCCTCTTCTGTTCAAATACAAAATCGCTTAAGTTTAAAAATTAGCAAAAGAACGATTCACAAAAGAACGGTAGACGTCGGCTTATTCAGTCGACGACGACCAACAAGCAATATTTAGGATTTAACAGTTGCCCACTTGGTACACGTCTTTTACCATCTGAATACATTAAATTAAATATAGCTTCATCGGAAAATAGCAGTATCCTCCATTTTCTAATCCAATTCACTTTTAGTCAATATTAAAGGTTTCTTGCTGGTCGTCGACTGAATAAGTCGACGTCTACCGTTCTTTTGTGAATCGTTCTTTTTCTAATTTTTAAACTTAAGCGATTTTGTATTTCACCAGAGGAGGCTGTAGTATCATTTTCGGATGGATATGAACAATATCGGGTAATGTTTTGGTATAGCATCGTTATAGCGGTACCTTCCGATCTTCGGAATTTTGAATTTTTAAGCCATATTTCCCCACTAAATTAGCTGTAATTTGGTACTTAGGGTTCCTAGTGGTCACAAAACATATCCACCAAAGATCGTTGTCCTAGGTCCACGTTTGGGTATAGCCCCCATATAGCGATAAGTTCGGATTTTCAGTATTTTGAGGATTTAAGCTAAATTTTCCGAAAATCAATTATTTCGCCTGCAATAATTAATTATTTAGAATCCTTTATGTCTAAAAGATGTGATTGTGTCATCCAGAATAGAGGAGGCCCAACGAAATATTGATTTCAATGGTTTTTGTTATACTTCAAATATGGGGGTGCTTTAGTTTTGTCCGGTTACATTTACGACCTAAAATGATTTTTGAATTTTAACTTTTGTTTATTACATTCTGAATACATTCTGATTGTGTTTTCTATTAATATGGATATAAATAAAGAAAATGAAAAATACAAATAAAAATTACAACTTTGTTTTCTTAAAAAAATTTTCATTTTAAAAATATGTACTGAGGGGGTGCTTTAGTTTTGGCCGATACTGTATATTTCGATATAGATTTTCATGGTGGACACTGAAATCGGATGCGGACAAAAATTGTATGCACTCTGCGCAAATTAGCGATATTTTATAGGTTTTTTAATGGTAAGATGCAGCCGATGCTACATCTTAGCCTCCAAATTAAATTTCCAAAAATATATACAAATTAAAAGATATGGTCTTGCTGTACATGAAAATCACATGCGGACAAAATGATTTTGATAATTACGCGATTTACACGTATTTTAAAATGCATATAAATTAAAATGGGGTATGTGACCTCTATTTCCATTTCAGAAGCCTTGAGATATATCCTCAGCAACCCAATTATCTTCCTCAATAGGAAAGCTTTTATATGAATGTCTATAACGCAAAATCCGTATATTTTAATAGGAGATTTTAGAAAAATGAAGAAAGTATTCCTAACAATTTTTCCAAAATTTTATACTAGATAATGAATGTGAAAAAATATTTTTTCAAACAAAAGATTGTTTTTTTAACCAAAATATGTGTTTATTTTGGCTGTGACACCGAAACTATAATACCAATCTGTATGATTTTAGTCTCATTTGATTCGCCGTGAAGTTTTGCTTCCATACGAATTTTTTCGTAATTTTAACATTTAACAAATATTATGCAATCTACTAACTCAAGCCACTTCCAGATAACTTTTAAGTAGCAATTGCTCGCGGCAAAATAATTAGCGTTTTTATAATACTTTTTTCTTTAAAACGAAAATAAAACCGCCATAACTTTTGTCCGCATCAACAAAAAACTGGCTCGCGAACGGATTTGTACTGGGAATTTGTTTCTTAACCAATGTACAAAAAATCTTTGATGTAGCGCGAAAAAAAATTTTGACATTTTTTTTGAAATTGAATATGAAATATTTGACAACATTTGTGATATATACTTTACTAGCTGAACCCGGTGCGCTTCGCTACCCCGACCAAGATAAAATATAATGGGATGCTATACTTATATTGAAATTATTCTTTAAAATACTTTAATGCATAAATATAGCAGATATGAAGGCTCTCTCTACACATTCAGTGCCGTGTATGGAGCTTATGTATGTTATGGTATTTTTGTATGGTGTAGGTAGTAAGACTCCTGCTAAATCCATTCCTACTATAACTACACCTAAGTGGGTGACATTTGCAAATGTCATATCGTCACCATAACTGTCCCCTTTAAAGAAGAGAATTAAATTAGGAATAACGTTAAGATTGATAACGTTTTCCCAAGAGCATATATCAAGCTGTTGTGAACCTTAAATTACTATTATGGTAACTCCCACTTGCATTGACAATTTTTAATTCAATAATATTAATGAGGATAAGGACATGTCTTAAGTAAATATAGGTAACTGTTTCCCCTTCGCCCGACCCACCTAAGAAGTCTCTTAGATTTTTAATATTTAATAATTTTAGCCTTGATTTTCTCCAACTAAAAGTACACGCTTACTACAATGATGACTTCTACTGACTTCAAAGACACTTCCTTAAATAATGAATCAGAGATTCAATGTTTAATTATTATTCCTTATCTCTACTCATGTGATATTTTTTAACAAAAGAATGACCTGAAATCTGAACGGTTTTCAAAATATTTTTTCGAACATTTTTTAGTCCAAATTCTTCACACAATTTATAAATCTCGACCGATTTCAATATACTTAATATATAGTCCCAATTCCTTCACACTTAAAAACTTCATTGACATTGGACATTCAGGGCGTGTTGGTGCATCAGATACATCAAATCGGGTAGCTACATCCAAATCTGGACCGATTTCGATTTATTTTGGGACATTTATTTTAAGGAAAATGCCGTAATAAATTCCAAAATTTCTTGCAATATGGCATATATTGCATGTTTGGTGCGTCAAATAGATTAAAAGACTTATATTCAATAAAATATAGCTTTTTGAAGAACGACTTTTTGCCGTAATGGCGAAATGAAAGAAATAACTGCTTTTTTACATCGCTATGTGGTATTTTCGATATTTTTAATCAGCATAAAATGCCAATTCGATGTTCCTCAGTCTGCCCGTCTGTAGAAAAGTAGAAAAAGCTCTCAACATTTTTGATGACGTTTTTAATGAAAATTATACAGCTCCTAAGACTTTGGACGGGTCTGCAAGAGGAACAAAGTCTTTTGAAAGCCGCCAGAAACCGAAGGCTTTCGATAATTGAATAAAAATGTATTTAAATAATTTTTACAATTAGTTAAGTTAATTATAGTAACACGAAATTGTAATTGTTAACCGGGATTATCCGAATACAAATTGGTCGTTGTTTTAAAATAGACTCCATAGAACAATACCATATTTTCGGTATTTTTAAGGTTCGGAAATTAGATGTATACCACTATGTTGTAGGAAATTGTTGGTATAGACCCATAGTGTCTGTAAAACAATACCTACATATTTTCGATATTTTTTTGGTGTTAGGCACATTGTACAATAAAAGCGTGTGCAATTTTTATCTTGGCCTTCGGCCGAGGTACACACATTTCTTGCCGAAAATGTTCGGCGAAGCTCCACGTTTCGGCATAGCACCCATAGAACGACACCGCCCGAAACCGGTATTTTTGGAGTTGAGCATCAGTCACTGCGCTGTGGGTATTCTTGATCACCTATATACCATTGATTGCGGTAATTTGTAATTTTCAGACTCGTGGTACCGGAATCTGAACACAACCGCATAAAATATGTTTTGTTGTTACTTACGGGTACAAAATTAACATCGGAATGTATTTGCTTTCCCAAAAAATAAAAAAAACAAAAAAATTAAACTTGAATATAAACATTTTAAGACAATCGCGAAACAAAACAGTTGTAAATTGGTTGAATTTTTGATCCACGTACGAACGACATTTGAGTTTTATATAATAGAAGTCGCGGCATTGATATATGATAGGAAATGTAGCAACTACTTACGGTCACAAAATTAACACCGAAATATATTTACTTTCGGAAATGTAGGTATTTTCTTACTAAACCAATAATAATAATAATTGCCTACCACTAATAATCGTGGACAATTTGTATCTTTTTAATTTCCTTTAAATAATTTCAATGTTAATTAAATTGATTTTCCTAAATAAAATATTTTAAAACTTTCAAATATTGATAAAACTAAAACATAAAATGTCACAATTTGTCCATATTAGGAATTTTTACTTATTCTATTTGAAAAAAAATTAAAAAAATTGTTTGACGCTACATGAACGATTTTTGGTACATGGATTGAGGAAAAATTCCCATTCCCAAATCTGTTCTAGATACTAATTTTGGATATTGCACGCAAAGTTATGGCGGTTACAATTCTGATTATTAGAAAAAATCTTTTAACAACGCTATTCATTATATCGAGAAACTTAGTTAATTTATGGCTTCCTACATACTATCTGTTTACTGAGGTCCCATAGCTTTAGTGGAAAAGTTGTAAATTTTCGCGGAAATTAGGAAATAATTCAAAACAATTGCTAGCTTGCAACTTGTTTTAATAAAATTCAAGATGTTTATGCTTCCGAAAAATATATAAAAATATGTACGTAATCTAAAATCAAATTTTTATTATATTCACTTCTCGAATACACGCTAACATCTAACGGAAGATCAAGTTCAAATAGATTTTGTGTTTCTTGGGGTATAATCTTGAAATAAAACTCTATCGGGTAATTTTCATTTTGAAATGCGTGTGAATCGCAAAATCCTCAAAATAGCTTGATGCGCATTTGGTTTACCAATACAACGAATTCTTCTATTTTAATTTGTACACATTTGCCAGTATTTACTTTGGCCGCTAAGATGTAGCATCGCCTGCAGCGTAGAATGCAAAAAACGGTATAATGCTTATAATTTGCACGCTTATAATTTGCACATCCAAAAAAATACATCGATCTAAACCTATTTCGAAAAAATCCATCAAGAACCGTGGATGTAGCAACACACACAATTTTTGGGATAAATTGGATACAGCTCCCATGCCACTAAATTTTTTAAACCGCTGTTTTCGCAAAAAAGCGAGTGATGTGTTACTTTCTTCATTGAAAAGGAAACGATCCAAAGAATACGCGACTAAATCCGCGATATTTCCAAAAACATTTTACGAACATTTTTCGGTTTTTGCAGTTGCTGTTTTCGCCGCTCTAATGGATGGATTTATATGATCCGGACCGTAAAAAAACTAAAATATCTTGGGGTCCCAGCACAATCAAACGGATATTGTAAATACTGTATCCCACAAATAGGGTTTTTCGAAAAAATATCGCACTAAATTTTGGCCTTTGGCAGTGGATTACTCTGATGCTGTCTGGACTACATGGTCAATTATGCATAAGGGGGATGCAGTGAAAATTTTGAAATGTGATACATTAGAAGTGTAATCTTCATTTTTATTCTTCTACTTTTACTTTGGACAGATATCCGTTATTTATACGGTTTAACCGTCAATCGAAAAACAACGTAAAAAAACTCGTTTGCTTGAACGTGTTTTTACCATTTACGTGTTTTTATTCATTTATGCGGTCATAGCTTCCGCGAAAATTAACTTTTTAGCCACATTTTTGAGCGTTGATTAAAAACATTTCGTTTGATGCAACCATGGTCATATTTCTTGGTACACTGCAATATTTCGCGAATTATAACAGTGCAAACCTTTTTTGACTTTTCGTCATATACACTTTTCGCTAAAAATTTAAAAAAGGTGGAAATAAGCAAGTCGACAACAAAAGCCTCCAACAAAATGTGAGGAAACAATTAACTTTCTTCAAAATATATTTTTGCAAATTTTAGCGGATTTTTTGCGCTAAAAAATTGAAAAAGGTGGAAATAAGCAAGCCGGCAACAAAAGCCTCGAACGAAATGTGAGGAAACAATTAATTTTCTTCAAAATATATTTTTGCAAATTTTAGCGGATTTTTCGCCCTAAAAAATTTAAAAATGGTGGAAATAAGCAATTCGACAACAAAAGCCTCCAACGAAATGTGAGGAAACAATAAACTTTCTTCAAAATATATTTTTGCTAATATTCGCGGATTCTTCGCGATATCTCAAAAATAAAATACGTCAGATCCTTCCTTGAATAAATACGAACATTTTAAGACAAACGCGAAACAAATCTGTTGTAAATTGGTCGAGTTTTTGATTCACGTACGAACGTCATTTGAGTTTTATATAATAGATAGGGTCGCAAATGAGTATTTCAATGCGTTACAAACGGAAAAACAAACTTAATATACCCTCCATACTATGGTGGAGGGTATAAAAACGAATATGTATCATCAAAAGTAGTTTTATTGTTTTCTTAAGTAGTCTCAATCATAATTTATACTATTTTTCATGCGCTCAATCCAGTTATTGAAGCACTTTTTACATTCCGATTGAGACACCACCAAAACATGGTTTTTGAACGCTTTTACAGCATATTGTGGCGATTACTGGTATTTTCGGGTTCATACCCATAGTTCCAATGACTCCTTACCTGGATCCATCTTATAAACGTCTTTAGAAGAACCGTGATCGTATTTTTCTTGCAACGACCGACAAGGGATCCAGCGAGAAAAACAAAACCATTTTGTCGCCAAGTGTTCATGCAATATCAAATGTTAGTTGGTGCCCAAGGGTGCCTCTATCTCACGGTATATAACATGACAATCTTACATTATCCGTTCATGCACTGCTTTATTTTTTTCTAGCACAACGTCCGATTTTTGGCGACCCTCACGACCTTGGTTTTTTGGCGAGTGCCGACCACGACTGAATTCATTAAACTAGTTTTTCATAGTGCCATAGGATGGTCCTTTATTGACATACCAAGTTTTAATTTGATCGATGCACTCTTGCCGTGATGCACTCTACACGTCGAAAGTTGTGAAAAATTATCGCACGCAAGTGTTTGTGAGTTAATTCCGTTTTTTGGCAAATTGATTTTTGCTAGTCACTTTAAACATCTTAACAGGTGGTCGTACGTCAAGCAGTACTGAGAACGTTTATGCTAAAAATCAGGGTTTTGGGGGTCGGAACTGGAGTTGGAGTCTACGAGTCGGAATCTGAGTCGAAAAAAATAAGTCAATTCTGATTCCGGGCAAAAAATTTTCAAATTTTAAAAAAATTTATTGTTTTAAAATAATTCAGCTAAATCTCGGGTTTTGTTGTTTTTAAATTTTAAAACAACAAGTTTTATTTAAAGTGGGATGTAGTTAAAATTGATTTAATTTCGGGAAAGGCAAAGAATACCAGTTTCGTCCAACGCCACTTGGACTCATCAGTTTTCTTAGTTCTTTGTATTGAAACAAAGAACTCTTCCAGAACTCTGGTCGTCATAAAATTGGGGCCAAATTGGCCAAAATTTGGCCAAAACCAACTTTTTTGATGATTTATGCCAAACACCGACAAATATGAGTTTTAGAGATATCGACTTGAAATTCTGACACAGGATAAAGTAGGGGTCGTAGAAAAAATAGAAATTGCTAACTCAAAAACCCATTTTTTTGAGTTATGGCACCCTTTGAGTAAATTAGCGATATTTTGCAAGTTGTTAGAAGAAATTTATGATCGTTGTCCTGCCCTCGACATTAGAATTATTTTAGGCGAAAATCGCCAAAATTGGAGAGAAGAATATCATTGGGGCATAAAAGGTTACACTATAATCAGTGGCGTCGAGTAGCGTACAAGAGAGGTATCGGGTGAAAAGGAGAGAAGAAAAACGAAATTTCTGCAGGAAAAGCAAGAGTGTGAAAAAATCGCGATATACAGAAGCCAGAATGAATTCCAAAAAACCTACCAAAGAGAGAAACATCTAACTGATGGTTTTGATATAGGCACATCATCCTGTAAAGACGAGCAGGAAAATCTGGTAACAGATACAGACAGTGTGCCCGGTTATGGGAATATGATTTTTCCAAACTGTTGGTATCCAATACTAGCTGTACAGACAGCTGTAAAGAAGAATAAGGCCGCAGGAGCTGTTCAAGACTGGAGGCGACACGCTGATACGATTTATGCATCAACTAGTTAGCACCATCTAACAGGATGAACTCGTACCCGACCATTGAAATCTAATCATCCTGTGTCCTATCCACAAGAAAGGAAATAATACTGTGTGCTCTAAGTAAAGGGCCATAAATCTGCTGCCTATTGCTATTGCTTATAAGATAGCGTCAGGGATATTGTGCGAATAACTAAAGCCTATGGCCAACAAAATCATTGGGTCATACCAGAGTGGCTTTAAACCTGGCAAATCCACCATTGACCAGATATTTTCCCTGCGGCAAATCGTGGAGAAGAACCAAGAGATGTAGATCGTGTCGCCTCCACTTTTTTTAACAGCTCGGTTGGTAAGCCATCGGTTCCTGCTGCCTTATTATTCTTCAGCCAGCTTGTTGCTGTCTTTGCCTCATCTTGGCCGGGCTGTATACACTCAATACCATCTTCTGGATTGCATCTGCAGTATCTTCGTCGTCTTGCTAGTATTGGATACCAACAGTTTCGAAAAACTGTGTCCAAACCCCCAGCACACAACCTGTATCTGTTACAAGGTTACCTAGCTCGTCTCTACCAGAAGATCTGCCCGTACCCAAGCCATCAGTGTGATGTTTCACTCTTTGGTAGAATTTTCGCACTTCATTCTGGCTCCTGTATATCTCGATATTTTCACACTCATACTTTTCGATTTCTCTATTTTTTATGCAGACAAAACTGTTCTCCAGTCACCTCACACCTCCCTTGGACTATATGCGTTGCTACTGATTGTAGAGTAGCCCTATATGTAAAATTTTTCTCATAGGTAGCAGCATGGAGTGGACAAACTTTGTCACTGTGCAGACCAGATGTTTTCACCTCCGACTAAGTACAAATACGGAACCAAACTCGTGCTAGATATCATGACTGCTATAATACAATCCAATCCATTATATTTCCTGTATGGCCGTACTATCGGTGGTATACTTTGCAAGTACGTCTGCCAGTATGTGAACTGCACCCTCTCTACAATGAGTCCGAACATTCCATTAGTGGAATTCTCTAACACATGTTTTGGTGATCGACAAAAATCTGTTAAATTAAAACGCAAAATTAAATATAAAAAATAAAAATAAAAGTCGACAAAACTGTTGCTATCGCTAGTAGCTAGTAACGACTTTATGTTGATCGCTAACTTACAGACAAATTTCGTTAATTACCGAAATTATAAGCATTTTAATTTCAACGATTTTTTTTCGGTAACCAAAAAATGCATTAGAGAATCCCGCTACAGGTACATATTCTTAGATTATGGTCCTTAAAACGTGTGTTTGGTCGTCAATATTTGTGGGATTTGTTTCCCATGACTTTTGTTATTTTATGATACTAGGTTTTTTATACCCTCAGCCTTAACTAGGGTGTATATACACTTATATATACGACCTATTGGCTGGTGCGCACGATAACTCTCGAACGGGTCAGCCCAAACTTGGTTAAAGCTCGAAGATGGGCCATATTGATCCACTTCTTCGATTACCTCGCCCAAAAAAGTTCAAAATTTTCTGTAAAATGGTGTAAACGATAACTCTTGAAGAGAACAATCGACTTGTTCCAAACGTGGCGCATCATATTATCCCTTACAGGTATAGATCCGGTTCGAATATGGTCTATATCCGTCCACTCTTCGGTTAATATTTCGAGTTTTCTTTGAATCAGAAGTTTGCCTACTAAAAATTTTTGGGTATATGTAAATGATTTGGTATATCCCCACATTACCATACCTACATATTCCACGTATTTTGAATCAAACTCGTGATACAAAATTAATATATTTTTTATAAGGCATAATTATTTCTATACTTTTTTCTTGGTCATAGGCTAAGGGTATATCTCCGTAGGCACAGCTGACTGACACTTTCGTACTTGTTTTACAAGAAAGGGTTACAACCCATCACGTGAATGTTTATTAAACAATAACTCGATATTTTAGTTGTAAAACTTTTCTCAAACAATTTTCCATACAAAAGTGCATTGCCATGTACAAATGTCAGATTGCATATTCCTTTTTTTGTGTTGTTGTCTGCCAGCATGACGTGCAATTGGATACTAACTCTGAAAATGGAGCCATTAACATTTAAATAAAAGCAATTATTATAAATGGCCAAAACCGCTTTTTAAATTGCACTTTACGGCATCAGTTTATGTTGCAGCGAACAGCAAAATACCAAACAAACAGTTGCCACAGCAATGGCGGCAATAAATGGCAATGGTCAGTTTTATTTTTATATATGCTGGCATATTATACATAAATATACAAAATATATGCAAACATACAAAAGGATAGTATTGTTTGAAACATATATACGTGTGTGTACATTGCACGTTGAAATATTATTATCCTTGTTGGAAAATTAGATTGCGTAACTCTTAATGCTTATGTAAATGTATGATTTTATAAGGAACTTCTGGAATCGCAAACGTAATAAAAAATCTATATTTCCAAAGCTTAACGCAATAGAGAAACAAAAAGTCTTACTATATAGCCTATCTATAAGGCCGATGAAAATTTACAAAATTCCCTTGAAAAAAGTTACCATTCCATTTTTCACAATTTTTGCTATGGGGTATCGCAAATATTTTATAAACATACAAAATGTTCTCACACCTATTACAAACACCACACATTTGCAACCATTGTCGATATCCACACACACACGCAAAAAAAGGGGTTTTAAATAACAATTATTGCCGATTATTTGTTGATGTGTCCATTTGTGGTTTTAAATCGGATATGTTTTTAACGGAAGTGGCATAAACTCCGGTATTATAGGCTATGCTAGTGTATTGTATGTTCCCGCCAATTTGTTTCAAAGTGCTCGCCACCATTGAAATTGAACATAACTCCATATTTGATGTTTGTTTTTGGTAGCACAATAAATATTAAAGTTATGTAATCTGAATGAAAATATTACGATATACTTCAAATACCAGTATGTGAGATAAGGGATCCCCATGGCCAACCAAAACAACATGCAACAACAAATTGGAGCACTATTATTGAATGATCGGCATTCCCTAGATGTATCAATACTTCGATTACATTTTTGTGCCATTTAAGTTTAGTTTTTTGGTGATGCAACGGATGCTATATTTCAAGTAAAAATCATGTTCTCATTTCAGATGGTAAAAGGGTCTACTTAACACCCGCCAAGGGCGGTGAGAAACAAATTAATTTTATATGATCCATCGCGTCCAATTGATTGTCTTAAATCCCATTCCAGACCGGGAATAGGTACTTACTTATTTAGCTGGCCCATTACAGTACATTTGTTAAATAGACCGAACTAAGAAAAGATCTCCAATTCTCTCGGTTTAGTGCTTCGCTTTCTGTAATACCGCGCTTTGTCATCTCTTCATCCACTTGTTTGCGCCATCTATTCTTTGGCCTGCCAATTCTGCTTGGCCCGCCATGCGGCCCGAATTTATATGCCTTTTTAGCGGGTTCATCATCGCTCATTCTTATGATATAGACTAGCCAACGCAATCGCTGCATCTCGATACGTTTATCTATATTGATGTGGTTGTATAGCTGATACAGCTCGTGGTTCATGCGACGTCGATATTCACCATCAACGCAGATTGGTCCGTAGATCTTTCGAAGATTTTGTCTCTCAAACACGCCAAGCACTGCCTTATCTGCTTGCGCAAGTACCCAGGCTTCGGAACCATACATCAGCACGGGTAGTATCAGTGTTTTGTAAAGCGTTATTTTTGTTTGACGAGTTGTGGCTTTGTTTTTAAAGTGCTTACTTAAACCAAAGTAGCATCTGTTGGCCAATACAATTCTTCTTTTTATTTCACAACTGATGTCGTTTGTTGTGTTTAAGGCGGTGTCGAGGTATACGAAGTCTTTTACTACCTCAAAGTTATAGACACCCACTTCGACAGTCGACACCATCAACTTGGTCTTCTCAACAGATTCTCCTTCGACTTTCATAAAGGTATCCGTTACTTCTTTTACTGATCGTCCCATGATGTCTATATCATCAGCATAAGCAAGTAACATGTGGCTATTGGTGCAGATTGTGCCACTTCTTTTGACGTTTGCCTCTCGTATAACCTTTTTTAGCAGGATGTTGAAAAGATCACACGAAAGGCTGTCTCCTTGCCTGAAACCTCTTTTGGTACAAAACTCTTCGGTGAGGATCTTTCCTATTTTATCTGAAGATCTTGTGTCAGTTAGAGTCATTTTACAAAGCCGAATGATGCGGGGATACCAAATTCAGACATGGCTTGGAATACTTTGAACGTAGCGGGCTGCGTGAAGGCTGCTTAATAATCGACAAAAAGGTGGTAGGTGTCGATCTGCATCTCTGCGGTCTTTTCCAGGATTTGTCGCAGGGTAAATATCTGGTCGATGGTGGACTTGCCAGGTCTAAAGCCGCATTGGTAAGGTACAATTATTTCGTTGACCATGGGCTTTAGTCGTTCGCACAATATCGCTGACACTATCTTGTATACGATAGGGAGAAGACTTATGCCCCTATAGTTGGAGCATAAAGTCTTATCTCCTTTCTTATGGACGGGACACAGGATGCTCAGGTTTCAATCGTCGGGTACGCTTTCTTCCTGCCAGATGGAGCTAACTATCTGATGCATACACCTTATCAGCGTGTCGCCTGTGGTTTTAAACAGCTCGTCTGGTAGGCCATCGGCTACTGCTACCTTATTATTCTTCAGCCGGTTTATTGCTGTCTTTACCTCATCTTGGCCGGGTGGTATACATTCAATACCTTCTGTGATTAGACCTGTGGTAACTTCGTCTACTTCGCTACTATTGGATACCAACAGTTTGAAAAAATGCTCTTTCCATATCCTTAGCACACTATCTGTATCAGTTACCAAATTACCATTCTGGTCTATACAGGAGGATGTGCCAGTGCCAAAGCCATCAGTTTGATATTTCACTCTTTGGTACAATTTTCGGACTTCATTCTGTCTCCTGTACATTTCGATTTTTTCACGCTCCCCCTTTTCCGTCTCTCTCTTTTTCCTGCGGAAAAGACGTTTCTTCTCTCTCGGCTGGTAGGTCATCAGCTCCTGCTGCCTTATTATTCTTCAGCCGGTTTAGTGCTGTCTTTACCTCATCTTGGCCGGGTGGTATACATTCAGTACCATCTTCTAGGATTGGATCTATGGTATCTTCGTCGACTTCGCTACTATTGGATACCAAGAGTTTGGAAAAATGCTCTTTCCATATCCTTAGCACACTATCTGTATCAGTTACCAAATTACCATTCTGGTCTATACAGGAGGATGTGCTACGGATTGTAAAGTAGCCCTATATGCCGCATTTTTCTTTTCGGTAGCAGCACGACACTCCCGATCATACCATGGATTCCTTGATGGAGGTCTCTGGTATCCAAGTACTGATTTTGCGGCTGTTTGCATGGAGTGGGCAATGGTTTGCCATTGTCCTGATATGTAATCGGGACGAGGAGTGCTTTGATTAAGCAATTGGGCCAGTTGAGTTGAATATGCTCTGGCTATCTGTTGTGATTGCAGCTTACCGATGTCCAACTTCCGTGTTGTGTCCTTTCGCACTTTGTTTGCTACGTTTATTCTGGTACGTACCTTTGCTGCAACAAGGTAGTGGTCCGAGTCTATGTTTGCACCTCGGAACGATCGTACATCCAACACGCTCGATGAATGTCTTCCATATATCACAACGTGATCAATTTGATTTCTTGTTCATTCATCTGGCGACAGCCAGGTGCCCTTATAAATATCGAGATGCTTAAATCTGGTACTGCTAACTACCATGTTTCTTGCAGCTGCAAAGTCTATCCAGTGTCAGATGTTTCGCCGTGGAGACTGAATTTCCCGACTGTTGGGCCAAAGATATTCTCCTTTCCAATTTTGGCATTAAAATCGCCTAGAATAATTTTAATGTCATGGGCAGGGTCATAAGTTTCTTCTAAGCGCTCGTAAAACATATCTTTGGTCTGTTCGTCCTTTTCTTCAGTGGGAGCATGAGCGCAAATAAAGCTGATGTTTAAGAATTTTGCTTTTAATCGAATTGCAGCGAGTCTTTCATTCACTGGGGTGAAGCTGGAGACCAGATGTTTTAACCTCCGACCAACTACAAATCCGCAATCAAACTCATGCTTTGTGTCATGGCAGCTATAATACATAGCGTCACCTTTAGGCGTTGTTGTGACGTCTTTCCCAATCCATCCAACTTTTCAAGTACATCTGTCAATGCGTAAACTGCACCTTCTCTATAAAGAGTGCGAACATTCCAGGTGCAGATTCGCAGATCATGGTCCTTAAAACGTTTTTGGGGTTCGTCAACTTTAGAGGGATTTGTTCTTCTTTTTTCGTTTTTTCATAGTAGTCTGCTTTTTTCTAGGGGAGGGTTACTAACCCGACGCCCAAACCCAAGTTTTTGACGTACTTATGGGTGAACGCGCGGCACATTTTAGCTCACTACCTTTAACGGGTGTTAAAGGCAGCTACCGCAGGTGACACCCCGGGGAGGTCAGTGTCCACTTGAGATGAGAGAGGCACCAAGATAAATCCTGGACTTTGCCATGTTAAAGCCGGTCAGGACCGTTCCTTGGTATCTTTCATCCCCTACGTCACCCACCGGGAATAGGTGGGCAAAATAAATTCGTTTGGCTCATTCAAAGAAGAAATCTATGCACATGACTTATAAGCACTATTTTTTTGTAAAACTCTACTCCCAAGTACCTGGTTTTATCCTTGACTTGAATAACTTCACAATAACAACCTATTTTTAGAAACGGATAGAAAGACCTAAAATTTGGAAAATACGGCCCAAACTTTACATCTTAACACGATAGCCAAGCCTTGAATCCACTTTGTAAAAAAATCCCCCTTTCCAACAGAGTTAAAATATTCGCGCTTCGTCTGAAACCACATAATGGTCTATCATTTTATTTTTGTCGAAAACTTATTGATTTTGGATAGGTATGAGACGTTTTCGCCATACTTATTATATGTCGGAAATGCATGTCACATAGGTCACACTTGCTGACAGGCCATCTCTGTCTGTGACAGAAACGATGGAGTGAAAAGTCGACTTTTTTAGTTACAACAAAGTTTAGAGAAGTCCAATAGGACAATGTAAATATAATTCATAGGTTCTCCATTTTATGCGGAAGGCTTTAAAATATTCTCTATTTCATCATCTATCTAACTGACCAATGCTGTGCATTTTGGTCAGGATTTTATACATCCATCCCTCTACGGTTTTAGTATTTGTAACATACAATACTTATGTATATTTATATATAAATCTGGATTGTACAACATATTCTCGTCTCCACCATTTACATATGACTATGTATGTTTGTATGTGTCAGTATGTAATCAGTTGTTATAAAATATGTCGGCTTAATGGCATTTTACAATTAAATTAATTGCAAAATACAATTGTACATTTAAATAAATATTATTTGAATGCATATCGTCTGGCCTCTGTCGATTGGACAGAGAGATTATGTCAGGTCAACCAACACAGATGCTGACCAAGCTGAAGCTGCTTCGAAGTTATTGTCCATAAATAGATCATTGCAAACAATTTTAAATTCATTGCATTTTTAATGGATGAATTCATTTTGTATTGATTTTATTACAGATAAAATGCAGTTGTGATTCAGTTGTGAACAAAAAAAAAGACACAGAAGCAGAAGATGAAAGCAAACAAATTGGATAAAAATTTGCTTTTAATATTCAATGAAGATGTATTAAGGATAAAATGACTGTGTGGCAAAGATACACATATTATGTATGTATATATTGGGATAATTATAAAATGTATGTCTACATCTTTATAAATAAAAATCAAACGTCGTCCATTGGTAATTGCATCAGTTGAGAACGGCTGGACCGATTTGGATAATTTTTTGTTGGAAAGAAAATTTGACCACGCCCACTTTTTCTTTCAGTTTTCAATTTCTTCTGCAAAAACTTCTAAACCGATTTTCCTGAAATTGTCAGAAAATGTACAGGAATTGATGTAAGTTACTACGTGTACTAAGTGTACTAAACTTGGTACAATTTGGATTTGGATGAATAGATACAAGTGGAATCTTGAAATTTGGATGAATACTGTTGGAGTATAGGATTGATGTAGTTTTGGTAATTCGTACTTATGTATACGAAAAACACCAAAGGGTACTAAATTTGGTACAATTTGGATTTGGGTGAACGGATAGAGCTGGAATCCTGCGATTTGGAATTAAGATTATTGTTGGAGTGTAGGTTGAAATATGGAGGTATTTTTGAAAATTCGTACATATGGGCACGAAAATTACTAAACAGGATTTAGGTGAATGGATAGATCTGGAATCTTGAGATTTGGAACTAAGATTACTGTTGGAGTGTAGGTTGAGATATGGAGGTAGTTTTGAGAATTCGTACATATGGATACAAAAAGTACTAAATGGTACTAAATTTGGTACAATTCGGATTTGGGTGAACGAATATTGCTGAAATCCCGAGATTTGGAATTAAGATTACTGTTGGACTGTAGGTTTGAAATATGGAAGTGGTTTTGAAAATTCTTACATATGGGTACGAAAAGTACTAAATGGTACTAAATTTGGTACAATTCGGATTTGGGTGAACGGATGGAGCTGGAATCCTGGGATTTGGAATTAAGAGTACTGTTGGATTGTATGTTTGAGGTAGTTTTGAAAATTCATACGAAAAGTACAAAATGGTACTAAATTTGGCGCAATTTGAGTTTGGGTGAACGAATAGAGCTGAAATCCCGAGATTTGGAATTAGGTTTGAGATATGGAAGTGGTTTTGAAAATTCGTACATATGGGTAAGAAGAGAACTAAATGGTACTAAATTTGATGCAATTCGGATTTGGGTGAACGGGTGGAGCTGGAATCCTGGGATTTGAAATCAAGATTACTATTGGAGTGTTGGTTGAGATAAGGAGATAGTTTTGAAAATTCGTGTATATGGGTACGAAAAGTACTAAATTGTACCGAATTTGATACAATTTGTATTTAGGTGATCGGATAGAGCTGGAATTCTGAATTTTAGAATTAAGAGTACTGTTGGGTTGTAGGTTTGAGGTAGTTTGAAAATTCGTACTTATGGATACGAAAAGTACAAAATGGTACTAAATTTGGTGTAATTGTGCTTGGGTGAATGAATAGAGCTGGAATCCTTAGATTTGGAATTAAGTTTAATTTTGGAAATTCGCACATATGGATACGAAGAGTACTAAATGGTATGAAATTTCGTACATTTGTATTAGGGTTTTTTGTTATTGAATTTTATAAATACGTACCATAAGTATATTAAAATTATTAAATGAGATGTGGATATGGTTTTGGAAGTACCTGTAATTTGGTATTAGGGGTATTCCGAAATTTGGTATTATGGGCAATTTTGTGTGTAGTTGGTTTTTTAAATACTTAAGTACGTACAAAAGGTACTAAATATTGACTTGGGTCTAGGCATAGAATTAGAATTTGGAAGTTTGAAACTGAGGTCAGTGTTGCTGTGTAGGGAAGAGCTTTGGACATACGTTCCGTCGGTAAACGAAAGATAAAAAAACTTAGGGTTGAGATATAGAGGCGGTTTTGGAAAATATAGTTATAAGCTTGCGAAAAGTAATTAAATTTAGTATTGGGTGCTGGAAAAGATCTGGAAAATGAGTACTTTATGTGCAAAAAAAGTAATAAATAGTACTAAATTATTGAATGAAGGCCAGTGACTATAAGCGTAATAGGTTAACATGAAAATATGGTTCTTGAAGTTCAAACTAATCGAATAGCCTGTTTTACTAAGACGATTTCTATTCAGATTTGTTTGAACGTCCACCAAATTTCTGTTTTTTTTTTTTTTTTTTTTTGAAAAATGTTTAAACTAATTTTTGTTTTTAAACAAACAAATTCTATATAACAGGTAGTAATTCGAACGAATTTGAATTCGAATCGTCTTATCGAAACAGGCGAAAGGTGTGCGGGAAATAGTAATGTTGTACCCTTGGTATTGGGAAGGTTAAGAATCGAATGTTGTAATGTGAATAAATTTTTCAAATTTCATTTTATTAATTCTGGAATAGATAAAACGGGGGTCTGTTTGCATCCTCTTTTCTATAAATGACAACTATTCGCTTACGAAGTAGCGGACACATGCTAGTACATACATATGTATACTTTTAAACCGTAATTAAAAACATCTTCGAAAGATCAACTACCGATTTATGTATGTCGTATAAAATTTAAGCAGTACCAAATATACATTGATACTGTCTAGGTCCTGTCATGTTACTAAAACATGATATCCCCACTGAAAAGGAGTATGAATTCAATTGGTTTAGTTCCCACAGAGCTGGAACGCAGTTGCAAATGGTCAAATACATACATATGTATGTATATCGAAAAAGTATGATATTCAAAATTGGAAAGAAAAAAGTAAGAAAGTATCAGTCAGTTGTACTTTCAGCTGTGACCAAAAACAAAAAAGACGCAAACACAAGTTTAAACAGCGAGTTTAAACCAAGTTTGGAAAAAATTTTTGAAAAAATTGAGAGTTATTCTTCATACTAGCAATTTAAGTATGTGCCGGCAGGGTGTCATGAGCTTTTTGGCCATTATCTCAGGAAGTATGGACTTACTCCGGAAAAAATTTTACCGGAATCGTGAAAACAACTTTCAGCAAAAAAATCAAGTATCAAAGATCAAAGACGAGTCTTCAAAGTCCACATTTCCAAAATTTTGTGTGGGAGGTCCCCGAAGGCGTCGGTCCACTGGACTGGATGAAATAATACGATGTGCAAAGTTTGGGCCAATCTGAAACCCCCTGCGAGTGTTATCTTAAGGATTAAGCATTTTAGATGGTGCCGTCAGGGTTTCTTGGAGTTGTTAGGTCATTATCTCAGGAAGTATGGACTTGCCCCCGCAAGGACAATCTGCTGAAAAAAAAATTCAAAACCATCCGAGAGAAGCTCATAAACTTCATTTATTCCGAATTATGTGATGTATGTACCCGAAGGAGTAGACTGATATGGTCCATATACAAACCCGATCTATATCCGGAAGGAGTAATACGATTTGCAAAGTTTGGACCAAATCGATTGCTCCCTTCGGTAGTTGTCGTTTACATCATTTTACAGAAAAATTTCGAACTTTTGTGGGGGAGATTTTTTTTTAATTTGTGATATTAATACAATTACCGCAGTTGTCCGTGTTACCAGAGGCATTGCATCTAATTCAGAGAGGAACAAGAAGAGTGCGCCCCTCTAATTTAAATTAGGATTCTGCATACAAATGCACTCTCCGTATTCACCTATGATTTTATTCCGAACTTTCGAATTCGGGAGATCACTTTAAACGGAGATGTCAGAAAGAAAAGCAGACGAAGGTGGTTACTTTTATCAAGTCTTGGAATAATCGGACCCCTCTGTTCGAAATAGGTTAATTGTGTAAAACGCAAATTGAATTGAGTTCTAATAAACAAAAATTCCTCCTTTAATAAATATATCTTAGTCCCGATTTACAGTTCCTCAATTGTCAATTTATGGGACCGAGATTCGAGGAAAATAGAAACATTTTGCCTCTCAGTACCCTCTTTCTTCGACAAACTGACAAATATCGAAAGCGCAATTTTCTATTGTGCATCTGCGTCAAAGATCGTCCTAAATAGATCGTCCTAAATAAAACAAAGAAACATTTGCGATTGAACTCGACAACGAGATAGCAATAATATTATAATAGGTTTGAACCAAAGCCATCGACTTCAGTATCTAACAGACTGCGAGACGAAGTTCGCCGGGTCCCCTAGTATCTTTATAAATAAAAATCGAATGTCGTTCGTTGGTAATTGTATCACTTGAACGGCTGGGTCGAATAGGATGTTTTTCTAAATGTTCATCATAGCCCAACATAGGTTTTTATGGAAAGAAAATTACATCACGCCCACTTTTACACCTACTTTTTCAATTTTCATTTTTTTTCTGCAAGAACTACTAAACCGATTTTCCTGAAATTGTCAGGAAATGTACAGGGATGGCACCCGGTGAAAACAGGCTGCATATTTTGTTGAATCTTGAATAAGTTTCAAAATATCTCCAAAATACTAAACCGATGTCCATGAAATTTGCAGCAAATGCTTAAGGTAATGTATATTTTATGAATTTCGGAGGAGGTGGGGTACCTTTCTTTTAAAAGCCATATGTTTGTGCCAAACTTATGATTATATCGGTTTCAGCATTAATTTTGTAAGACAATGGGGTTGTGTCTCCGACCCTAGGCACATATTTGGAGCCAAAATGTTTTATCATGAAAATTGGTGACCACGCCCACTCTTTTTAGTACATTATAATAATATAATAATTGTTCCACAAACATCCCGGAAGGGACAAGGGAGACTTCTCTCATATCAATGAGTGCACCCCGATTCATAATAGCTCAACGATATGGGATCTACAGTTTATCGCCGAGTCCGAACGGCGTGTCCTTAGACACCACTTGCAAAGAAGTTTTATATGGCTGAAATACTCAGGGTGACGTAGGGGATGAATGATACCAAGCAACGGTCTTGACCGGCTTTAACATGGCAAAGCCCAGGATTTATCCCCTAGAAAAAACATCCTACTATGAAAAAACGAAAGAAAAGAAAAACAAACACCTCTAAAGATGACGAACCCCGCAAACGTTTTAAGGACCATGATCTGCGAATCTGCACCTGGAATGTTCGCACTCTTTATAGAGAAGGTGCAGTCTTCGCATTGGCGGACGTACTTGAAAAGTACAAGGCCGATATTACTGCCATACAGGAAATCCGATGGATTGGGAAAGGCGTCACAACAACACCTAAAGGTGACGCACTGTATTATAGCTGCCATGACGTAAAGCATGAGTTTGGTTGCGGATTCGTAGTTAGTCGGAGACTAAAACATCTGGTATCAAGCTTCACCCCAGTGAATGAAAGACTTGCTGCAATTCGAATAAAAGCTAAATTCTTCAACATCAGCTTTATTTGCGCTCATGCTCCCACTGAAGAAAAGGACGAACAGACCAAAGATATATTTTACGAGCGCTTAGAAGAAACATATGACCGTTGCCCTGCCCATGACATTAAGATCATTCTAGGCGATTTTAATGCCAAAATTGGAAAGGAGAATATCTTTGGCCCAACAGTAGGGAAATTCAGTCTCCACAGTGACACATCTGACAATGGTATGAGGCTGATAGACTTTGCAGCTGCAAAAAACATGGTAGTTAGCAGTACCAGATTTAATCATCTCGATATTCATAAGGGCACCTGGCTGTCTCCAGATCAAAGAACAAGTAATCAAATTGATCATGTTGTAATAGATGGAAGACATTCATCCAGCGTATTGGATGTACGATCGTTCCGAGGCGCAAACATTGATTCGGACCACTACCTTGTTGCAGCAAAGGTACCTACCCGTCTAAACGTTGCAAATAAAGCACGAACAGACACAACGCGGAAGTTGGACATCGATAGGCTGCAAACACAACAGATAGCCACAGCATATTCCACTCAACTAGCCTAATTGCTTAACGCGAGCACTCCTTTTCCCGATAACATAACAACACAATGGCAACATATTGCCCACTCCATGCAAACAGCCGCAAAATCCATACTTGGATTCCGGAGACCTCCACAAAGGAATTCATGGTATGACCAGGAGTGTCTTGTTGCTACCGAAGAGAAAAATGCGGGAGTGTGAACAAATCGAGATGTACAGGAGACAGAATGACGTCCGAAAATTGTACCAAAGAGTGAAATATCAAACTGATGGCTTTGGCACTGGCACATCCTCCTGTATAGACCAGAGTAGTAATTTGGTAACTGATACAGATAGTGTGCTTAGGATATGGAAAGAGCATTTTTCCAAACTGTTGGTATCCAATAGTAGCGAAGTCGACGAAGATACCACAGATCCAATCTCAGAAGATGGTATAGAATGTATACCGCCCGGCCACGATGAGGTAAAAACAGCAATCAATCGGCTGAAGAATAATAAAGCAGCAGGAGCCGATGGCTTACCAGCCGAGCTGTTTAAAACCGGAGGCGACGCGCTGATAAGGTGTATGCATCAGCTAGTTAGCACCATCTGGCAGGAAGAACGCGTACCCGACGATTGGAACCTGAGCATCCTATGTCCCGTCCACAAGAAAGGAGATAAGACTGTATGCTCCAACTATAGGGGCATACGTCTTCTCTCTATTGCCTATAAGATAGTGTCAGGGATATTGTGCGAACGACTAAAGCCAATGGTCAACGAAGTAATTGGACCATACCAATGCGGCTTTAGACCTGGCAAGTCCACCATTGACCTGATATTTACCCTGCGGAAAATCCTAGAGAAGACCCAAGAGATGCAGATCGACACATTTCACCTTTTTGTCGATTATAAAGCAGCATTCGACAGTCCCCTCCGATCAAAGGTATTCCATGCAATGTCTGAATTTGGTATCCCCGCAAAGCTCATCCGGCTTTGTAAGATGACTTTAACTGATACTAGGTCCTCAGTTAAAATTGGAAAGAACCTCTCCGAAGAATTTTGTACCAAAAGAGGTTTCAGACAAGGAGACAGCCTTTCGTGTGATCTCTTCAACATCCTGCTGGAAAAGGTAATACGAGATGCAAATGACAAAAGAAACGGCACAATTTACACCAATTGCCACATGTTACTTGCCTATGCTGATGACATAGACATCATGGGACGATCAGTAAAGGAAGTAACTGATACCTTTAGGAAGGTCGAAGCAGAATCTGCGAAAGTGGGTCTGGCGGTAAACGGCGAAAAGACCAAATTGATGGTGTCGACGCGCAAAGCGTCCATAGAGCTCGGACCAACTGTGGAAGTTGGTACCTACAATTTTGAGGTAGTTAAAGACTTCGTCTACCTCGGCACTGCCATAAACACAGCAAACAACATCAGTTGCGAAATAAGAAGAAGAATTGTATTGACCAACAGATGCTACTATGGTAACCCCCTGTTCTTGTAAAAAAAATGTATTGTTCTCACACGAATTGTCAAATTTTGTTGATCGATTTACTCGCCTTTGCGCAATTTGTAACGCAGATTTTTCAATAAGGAATTCTTAACTATATATAGAACGTAGCTACGAAGAATTAGGTTTGTATATCATCTAGGGGCTGAGCTGTGGATGCCCAAATTATTACGAATATAGACGAACTAACAAAAAATAGTTACAAAAACAGGGGGTAAGTAAGCAATTTAAAAACAAAGCCACATCTCGTCAAACAAAAATAACACTACACAAAACGCTGATACTACCCGTGCTAATGTATGGCTCCGAAGCATGGGTACTTGCGCAAGCAGATAAGGCAGTGCTTAGTGTGTTTGAGAGGAAAATTCTTCGAAAGATCTACGGACCGATTTGCGTTGACGGTGAATATCGACGTCGTATGAACCACGAGCTATATCAGCTATACAAAGACATGAATATAGTTAAACGTATCGAGATGCAACGATTGCGTTGGCTAGGCCATATCATACGAATGAGCGATGATGGACCCGCTAAAAAGGCGTATGAATACATGCCACATGGCGGTGCACGCAGAATCGGCAGGCCTAAGCTTCGATGGAGCATACAAGTGGATGAAGAAATGAAAAGGCGCAGTATTCCAAAAAGTCAAGCGAAAAACAGAGAGGAATGGAGATCTTTTCTTAGTTCGGTCTATGGAACAAATGTTCTGTAATGGGCCAACTAAATATAATATATAAAATATAATACGTATAGCAAAATATTATAGTGGATTTTAAAGGAGGAGGTAATAGCATAATTTTCATTAAAAATTTGTGTTTTAGCGTGTTGTGGAATTTTAGTAACTGCATATTTTCTTAGTGTATTTTGTAATGCCAATTCTATCATATACTTAAATTTGACCTAAGGTTTTAGTGATGATGCCCACCAGTGCCCACCTCAGGGATAATTTTCCAAAGTTGGTCATGGGCTTAAGATTATTAAGTACTAAAATCAGCTGCCATCTAGTGCCAGACTATAAATGGGGGTCGCTGACTAAAGCTGCCCTAGAGTAGGGTTTCTATGGATATAATAGCGTATAACTCTGTTATCTGACCACGTACATTAACATAACTGACATCAGTGGCAAGATGAACAAAATTTCTTCCAAATTTGTTTTACGTTGGCGGTACGTGCCTTCCAGGACGAATGCTATAAGACCTATATTAAACATTTTACCAATTTTCAGACAAAAATGTTGATTTTTTTAACCCGCTAAATTGGTTGGATTTTATGTTGTTTTGGAGATTGCTTTGTTTCCCCAAGCATATTTTTGCATCATATGATAATCGGGACCTTCGTTCATGTCATTTTGTATTAACAGCATAAAACAATTCTAACTGTATACCCCCTCCAGAGGGGAAAGGTGGGAGAGTGTTACGCTCGTGGTTTCTTAAAACACTCTTCGCAGCAGCACAAAGCTGTAACCGGCGCATTGGCTTGATTTTTACACTCTAAATATTTTTAGCCACCTTCTCCATACAAGTGGATTCACTGTGCTATAGTACCATATGTAGTGGCTGGAGATCCATTCTTTTTAGTATCTCCTCCGCAAACTTTTGCTATTTAATCCTAATCAAAATTTTTGGCGGTTCAAACGCACAAAATTTTTAAAACCCCCTAAATACTTGCGTTTTTGGGAAAAAATTGTTTCAATATACACAGGCTGAGGGTATATCTCTGTCGGTAAAGCCGACTGATACTTTTTTAATTGTTCCATTTTACTTCAATACAACTTGTGGTGGAGGGTATTGTGGAAAGCACTAATATTTATTAAAAACGCGTCTGTTTTTAAAAAAAGAATTTTAATGAATATTTATTGTTGAAACAAAATTACGAGTGAAAGTTCTGATGAGACTGAAAAAATTATTTTTTAAAAAACAAAAAGTGTGTATACTATTTTCAACAAATGAAAACTAAAAATTCAATGGTTGCTTCGCCACATTACCCCCCTCCCAGTGCGAAACGCACCTTGAGCTTTCGTCTTGAGGGCGTTTCGGACGATGTGGTTGCGTCCGCTGCTATATAGGCAGGTTTGAGTCGATCAATGCTCACAGTATCTTCTCTTAACCCAATGCGAATCTTGAAATATTTAGCCTTTCGATCAATAACTGCATATGGTCCTGAGTATTTCGGTTGTAAAGGTTTCTGCACTTTATCACACCTTATCCATACATGAGAACAGTTTTGCAATTCCTTTTGTACAAACGGTTTATTCTTCGAGCGATTTGAAGCCTTAACAGGCCGTAACTTAGATAAATTATTTCTTAAGTTATTGAGCGTTTCCAAATGCTCGATCGGCGTAGAAATTGTTGGTTGGAAAAATTCGCCTGGAAAATGTATTGCTTCACCATAAACCATTTCGGCACTAGACGCGCCAATATCTTCTTTAAGTGTTGCCCTTAATCCGAGCATAACAGATGGCAGAGCTTTTGTCCATTGGACGTTTTGGTTGCAAACTAAGGCGGCTTTCAAAGTACGATGAAAACGTTCGACCATACCATTAGATTGCGGGTGATATGAAGTAGTGTGATGAACTTTTGACCCAAGAAATTTGGTCATACCGTCGAAATTAGCGGACGTAAATTGAGCTCCTCTATCTGTATAAATATTGTCGGGACAACCAAACCTTGAAACCCATGCGGAGAAAAAAATTTTCACAAATTGTAGCCGATTTAATATCTTTAATTGGAACCGCTTCCGGCCATCGAGTATAACGATCAACAATCGTGAGAATATAACGAAACCCTTCAGACTGAGGTAATGGACCCACAATGTCAAGATGAATATCCGCAAATCTTCTGGTCGATATTTCAAAACGAGACAATTGAGATTTTGTTTGACGAGTAACTTTGCTTGATTGGCAGGCTTGACAGGCTTTGGTCCATCTGCCAACGTCTTGATTCATTGAGGGCCACACAAATCGTTGAGACAGCAATTTTCGAGTAGACCGAGTTCCCGGATGTGAAAGACCATGAATTGAATCGAATACTGATTTACGCAATTCTTTAGGTATGTAAGGTCGAATTTTACCTGTTGAGGTGTCACAATATATTTCAGTTTTGCTTCCTGGAATTTGAAAAGGTTTAATTTCAAGACTTGATTTTGATGATAACAGTTGACGTAGTTCCTCATCATTTTCTTGTGCCAAATGTAGACTTGTATAGTCAATTGTGGATATATCCGAAATTCTGGACAATGTATCAGCAACGATATTGTCTCGACCAGAAATGTGACGAATGTCTGTAGTGAATTGGCCAATCAAATCCAGATGTCGCCATTGTCTTGGACTCGATTTATCAGGATTTTTATGGAATGCAAAACACAAAGGCTTGTGATCGGTGAACAATGTAAATTTGCGTCCTTCTAACATGTACCGAAAATGGCGTATTGCTTCATAAGCGGCAAGCAATTCCCGATCATAAGCGCTGTATTTAGTTTGAGATGGGCTTAACTTCTTAGAGAAAAACGCTAATGGCTGCCAGTTGTTGTCTACCAATTGCTCGACCACCGCGCCAATGCCAAAATTTTAAGCATCTACCTTAAGAGCTAGTGTGGCATTAGGATTGGGATGTGAAAGTAATGCAGCATTAGCAAGTAATGATTTGCAACGATCGAAAGCTTCTTCTGATTCCTTTGTCCAAACAACTGGTCGCTTATCCTTTTTTCGAGCACCTTGAAGATAAGCATTGAGTGGTATTTGAATTTCAGCAGCATTCGGTAAAAATCGGCGATAAAAATTTGCCATGGCTAAAAACTGTCGAAGATCCTGAATAGTCTTCGGTTTTGGAAATTGCTGAATTTTTTGAACTTTACATTCCATTGGCATAATACCTTGGGAATTTAATTTTAATCCGAGAAAATTTACCTCAGATTGTCCGAACTTGCATTTTGCTTGGTTTAAAACGATGCCGTAATCTTTAAACCGTTGGAAAACAATTCTTATGTGTTCTAAATGCTCCTCCTGGTTTTTAGAAGCTATCAGTACGTCATCCAAATAGCAGAACACAAAATCTAATCCGCGAAGAACATTATCCATTAGGCGTTGAAAACTTTGAGCGGCATTTCTTAATCCAAAAGGCATTTTCAAATATTCATACAAACCGAATGGTGTTACAACAGCTGTCTTTTTAATGTCATCAGGGTGAATGTCAATTTGATGATAGGCGCGGACTGAATCCAATGTTGAGAAAACAGTACATCCGTTAAGTTTTTGGTTGCAGTCTTTCAAAAAAAGGAATGTTGTATCGATCCGGAATAGTTTTTTTGTTAAGACCTCTATAGTCTCCACAGCATCTCCAAGTTCCATCCTTTTTGGGTACCATATGTAATGAACTGGACCACTCAGAATTAGAAGGACGAATTATTCCATGTTCTAACATGTACTCAAATTCTTTCTTCGCAGCTGCTAACTTCTCTGAATCTATACGACGAGCTTTTGCATGACATGGAGGGCCATTGGTTTCTATATGATGATACACAGTATGCTGAGGAAGTCTTTGTAAAACATTAGCCATCTTATAAATGTCAGGGAATTCAGAGAGTAATGCTGAGTATGGAGAGTTATCGGCACGTATTGCAGTAATGCTACTCCATGATATATTTGCAAGCTCTGCTTGAGACTTCATTAATGTTTTGCCGTCAACTAGTTGCTTATTTTTCAAATCTGGAAGTATATGGAAATGTGTTAGGAAGTCTGAACCAATTATTGGTTTGGTTACATCCGCTATAACAAATCTCCATTTGAAACTGCGCCGGAGACCTAAGTCCAATGAGACAATACTGGTTCCGAATGTTTTAATTGGTGTTCCATTCGCAGCAAAAAGATTAATGACACTACTATTATTGTTAATGATAAGTGTTGACTTCTTGAGAAAGGATTTTGGTACAACAGAAACGTCAGCTGCAGTGTCTACCAAAAAATCATATTTGGAACATTGATCTCTAATAAAAAGGCGGCATGACGTATTGATCATAAATTCGGATGCCGCGACGTCCGAATTCGAAATTAGTTTTTTTGAAACGAACATGGGTGAACACATTTTAAGGCTTTGTCTTTAAAAGTGTTATGATACCAACAATATTTCTTTCTACTGTTGCGGCCTCTTGATCTGCTTCTTGTGCTTCGATTAAATCTTGTAACATCGGGTGAATGAAATCGCGTGTCCACAAAGCGTTTCTCAAGTGCATCTATTTTGTCCAGTATTGCATTAAGGGAAATTGGGCTATTTGAAACCGTCGAAATAGAAGGAGATAACTGCTCCATGATATTGTCTGCCTGTGCCGCTATTTCATCCAATGCACCATTGTTACCAACAAGGATAATACGCACATTTTCGGGCATCTGCTCCAAAAACAATGACTTCAAAACAGAATCACTTACTTGACCCAGTCCTGTATTGCGCATAAATTGTAGGTAATGACTTGGTTTCTGATCACCAATTGCATGACCTACCAAGAGCCTGCGGAGCTTTTTCTCGTCTGATTCCGTAAATGCAGCAATTAACTTATTTTTCAATGCTTCGTATTTGCATCCATGAAAATCAGTGGCCAAGATTATATCTGATACAAACTCTAGTGTTTCAGGGTCCAGGTTGCATAATATATGATCGAATTTTGTTTCACCCCGAGTAATTCTGTTGACTTTAAAAACTGCCTCCACTTGAATGAACCACAATTTAGGATTGTGTTTCCAAAACGGGGGAATTTTGACGGCAGCTGTTGCTGAAATTTGTTGAGGCAAAATTTGAGCTGATTGAAGAATTGGTTCGTTGTTATTGACTCCATCACCAACGCTAAGGTTTGCGTTTGCAGAATTTTCTCCGCGAGACATCGTATTCAATGTACGGGGTCACCAATGTGGAAAGCACTAATATTTATTAAAAACGCGTCTGTTTTTAAAAAAAGAATTTTAATGAATATTTATTGTTGAAACAAAATTACGAGTGAAAGTTCTGATGAGACTGAAAAAATTATTTTTTAAAAAACAAAAAGTGTGTATACTATTTTCAACAAATGAAAACTAAAAATTCAATGGTTGCTTCGCCACAGTATAACAAGTTCGGCCCGGCCGAACTTAACGCCGTTCTTCCTTGTTTGAATATGTTGTATCTCCAAAATACTGAACCGATTTCCATGAAATTTGCAGCAAATGCTCAAGGTAATGTATATTTTATGGATTTCGGAGGAGCAGGGGTACCTTTCTTTTAAACGCTATATGTATGTGCCAAACTTATGATCATATCGGTTTCAGCATTCATTTTGGAAGACAATGGGGTTGTGTCTCCGACCGTAGGTACATATTTGGAGCCTAAATGTTATATCTTGAAAATTGGTGACCACGCCCACTCTTTTCAATACATTATAATAATACAATAATTGTTCGACAAACATCCCGGAAGGGACTTTTTTCAATACATTATAATAATACAATAATTGTTCGACAAACATCCCGGAAGGGACAAGGGAGACTTCTCGCATATCAATGAGTTTATTGCCGAGTCCGAACGGCGTGTCTTAAGACACAACTTGTAGAGAAGTTTTACATGGATGAAATACTCATGAAATGTCGCCAACATTACTGAGGGGTATTTTGCCACCGTTGAAAAATGATTGATGTTGCCTGGCCGGGGAATCGAACCCTCGACCTTCAGCGTGCAAGGCGGGTGTACATACCATTGCACCACGGTGGCACCCAAAACATTATTTTTCCAAACTACTAAACCTAATTTCATGAAATTTTCAGAAAATGTTCAGGAATGTCCCGTGGTCCAAAATGCTATATACTCGTACTCGTATTTGTTGACGAATTTCATGGGGCCCATTGCTTTATAATCGCTAAACTTTTAAGTACATCCACTTGAAAATTAATTTTCGAGACAACAATGGTTGAGCCTCCGATAAAATGTTCTTTCCTGGTGCCCGAAATCCCCACCACTTTTTAAGTACGTTATATCTCGAAAAATAACGAACCGATTTTCAAGAAATTTTGTGGAATGTGCCGTAATACATGTAGGCATGAATTTCGGAGGTAGCACGTCATCTCCCCTATTAAGAAAAACGATATATTTATTTTGGTGGGGTTGGACCATCCGCCAATGATGTGATAATGTTTATATTTTATTTATATTAAAATAATCGTCTTATAAGCCCGCCGATTATACCTCTCATATGTTTCTTTTAAATGTCTTTCCTTGATAAATAGAAAACTTCTTTGCCTGTAAGGAATATTTTTCTTTTACATGTTGTTGAAGTACACTGAGAATTCTGCACTAAATGCTAGAATTTATTTATAAATCTAAAACGAAATTGAAATCCATAGCAGACACATTGTCCAGCATTGTTGTATAAACAATCTTGAGGACACAATGTCTGCTGTTTTGCAAACAAGCAACCCGAAAAACAGCTACTCCAGATTGCGAAAAATAATTCAGAGCAGATTTGCATAATTTTTGTGTAAACAATGCGAGGGCTTAGTAAAAACAAGTAAACATATTATGTAAATTCCATTATGACAAATACTACATTAGTTACTGTCCCTTTCCTAATCCCTTAATCTGCCCTAGATTCTATTCTTTATTGAAGTATATATTTCGAAAATATTTGCAAAACAATCTGTTGAGAGCTGTACATTGTCAGACATTCAGGTGCTACCTTAATCACTTGATCTAAATACTTAATGAAATGTGTTATTCTACAGCGAGGCCCTGAAAACTGCGAGTGCTAATCTACTCTCTTGACAAAGAGATTAACGAGATTTCGTCATATGAGGTACAATTACGTACTTGATGTCGCATGGATCAATGTGTGAAAATAAACATACACATGTAAGTATTACAGGTGAATGTTTGTCGACATTTATCATCTTGTGTAGTTCCTTTCATGACGACACAAACGACAGTCGAGTGGGAAATTTGGTGAGAGAAGATTCAAAATTAATAGAAAAATATATGTTTTTCAGCGATTCTTTATGTTGATTCTCTTTAGAGTCTCTTTACTTAAGACTTCCTATAAAAGACTGAAAAATGTCTTATAGAAGACTGAATGATCTTCTGAAAGAAGACTGAAATGTCTTTTAAACAAGACTGAAACGTCTTCCTATAGAATTCCAAAAGGACTTCTTGTAGAAGACTGAAAAATTGTCTTATAGAACGAAAGGAAATTAGTTTTTATAGAAGCCCAATAAACCTGAAAGGTTTTTTTTAAAGAAGAAACTACGACTTCATATAGAAGACTAACATATCTTCTTATAGATGAGTTTATGGTCTTCTTATACAATACTGATATACCTTCTTATAGAAGACTGGAGGGTCTTATTATAGAAGATCCGAAAGGTCTCCATATAGAAGACCCAATAGGTCTTCTTATAGAAGTCTGAAAGGCCTTCTAATAGAAGACTTAAATCTTCTTTATAGTATACTGAAATGTCTTCTACTTATAGAAGACTAAAAGGTCTTCTTATAGAAGACTTACAGATCTTTTTAGACTTATAGGACTTTTTAGGCTGATAGTTCTTCTTATAGAAGACTGGCAGGACTTCACATAGAAGTCTTTTTGTAGAACAGAGATAGGTCGTCATATAGGAGACTGATTGGTCTTCTTATAGAATACTGATAGGTATTTTATAGAAGGTATCTAGATCCTTTATAGAAGACACGAAAGGCCACCTTATAGAAGACTGGAAGGCTCATCATAAAGAAGACTTTTTATAGAAGAGCAGAATGAAACATCTTCTTATAGGAGACAGAAAGATTTGTTTTAGAAGACCCTACATGAAGACTAATAGCTCTTCTTATAGAAGACCCAGAAATTCATCTTAGAAGACTAAAGGATCTCCTCATTGTCATTGTTCATCTTATAGAATACTGAAAGGTCTTTTCATTGAAGAACGACCTTTTTGTTAAAAACAGATAGGTCTTCTTATAGAAGACTGAAGGGTATTCTTATAGAAGAATGAACCGTCTTCTTATAAAAAACTGAACGGTCGTCTTATAGAAGACTGATAAGTCTTCTTATACAAGACTGAGATGTCGTCTTATAAAGAACTGATAGGTCTTATTTTATAATACGTATATGTCATCTTATAGAAGACTAACAGTTTTTCCTATAGAGACTAAAAGGTCTTCTTATAGAAGACTGGAAGGTCTACTTATAGAATATTGGAAGTTCTTTTTATAGTAGACTAGCAGGTCTTTCTATAGAAGGCTAACAGATATTCCCATGGAAGATTACCAGGTCTTCCTCTAGAAGAGTGTAAGGTCTTCTTATAGAAGATTGAAAGGTGTTCTTATAGAAGACTGAAAGGTCTTCTTATGGAACACTGAATGTTCTTCTTACAAAAGACTGAGTGGTCTTATAATAGAAGCAAGAAAGTCTTCGTTTTGAAGATTGAACATATAAAAGACAGAAAGGTCTTCTTCTATGTACATACTCAAAATTCTGAATAATGACACGTCCGTGTCCCTAACGAATGTGGAGACTGGTGACATGGCTTAGCTTGGTAATTAAAGAGATGCAGCGTATCGTGATGTCCGAGTCCACATGCTGGACATGCGTGGGTCATTACGCTGTCAATCTGATCCCAATACGAATTGTGGAGATTGCACCGTCGTAATCTTAATTTAATCTTATCTTAATTTTTCTAGATGGTAGAGGTTTGGTCTTCCTCTCTATATTACGAACATCTGGTTGTGCTGATGAACCGGTAAAGTCTCCTCATGAAGATGGTCAAGTCGTGTCATTAGGAGGCGCCATATTGCAATCTTTTTCTACTGCGTAATGCTAACGTTTGCACACCACAGATGTACCGCATAGCTTACCACAGACCGGCCTATTACTTTTCTTTATCAACACCCAAAGTGCTACCGACCACCGACTTGGGAATTTTGGATCTAATTTTGATCTTATCCCAAATAGCAGTGGCTTGCTCGCACGACATAAGCACGATATTGAATGTAACACCACTATCTTAAGGTAGTTAGTGAATAGAATCAGGACATCATCGACCAACTGGCCAACTCTAATCATGGGTAGAAGTAGTGCCTCAAGAGTCTTTGCAACGGGCGTAGAAGAGATATAAGTTTTTATGAATCGCATCTGCTGACATTTTACTGGATTTAAGTAGCGAGACCACCCTGTCAACTTTTTATCCTTCTGGGTGGTTAACGGCAGATTGAGAACACTTCTTAAATAATCGACATTAAGAATCTATGTTGGGCAAACGTTTTGGATGATTTGGCGTTTCGAATGACATCGCTCGTCGTAAATTGTGGTGGTAAATCATTGGTAGGACTATAATTATGTGTATCGGGGTGCTGTATAAACTGTCGCTTAAAATATTGTTTGGGGACCAACTGGAAGTATTCTTCTTGTTTACGAGGTTGTACCAGAGACTTAATTCTGGGACCACGGGTAACCAAAGTTGTACCCAAGTTACGGATTGGATGTGGGGTTGCATTGCAATCGGCTGTCTGAGCCATAGAAAGACGGGAATTTTAGATGGGTTCCGCACCAAACCAAAGTGTTGAACAATGCCTAAAACTGGAACACAATTGGTTTCTAGGCAATAACTGGATTTTTGCACTTTTAATAACGCGAGTTTTCTAATTTGATTCGAAGGAAGAACATGTCAAATTATATGGATGTGCAATTTGTTTTGAAAAATATTCAAAACTCGCGGTATAATTTGAAGTTAAAATCAAAATTCCGAAAACAAAATAAAAAATAATAAAACTCAGAGCAGAATTCAAACGCAATTTGTAAGAGTTTGGTCATAATCAAATACATAGATATGATATTCTGGAATGGTGGCGGCGTGTAGTTTCTGTTTTAAGAAATATTTTTTTTTTTTTTTTTTGTTCCAGCGGAAAAAATCGACATATAGAATACAACCTAACAAAAGAAAATTATATTATTTTATAATAGACTTTTACAAAATTGTCCAACATTGTCTGAAATCCTGACGACAGGAATATCTTCAGCAAAGTGTTCTGAATCAACTACATATTTTTTGCGGTTTTGAGTTATATCACTTTTCGCTATATCCGAATTCTACAGTGTAATTCTTTGTTTTAGCTTATTTTTTATATAAAGCACTAGCTGACCCGGTCCGCGTTGCTGGCCCGTTGTTTGGGTTCTCCGTGTAAACTTTAGTTATCTATCCAGCATTGATACAGCCATAATTAGGCATCCCTCTAGAAACTTCATAATATAAATCAATGTTTTTGACATAAATTCCATGTATCCAGGTATCTCCTAAATTTAAGATATAAAATCTCTTTTATTATACCCTTCACCATAAATTGACAGTTTAAAGCACTTTGTGACCCACATATAATGATCGGTGCACGTCAATTAACATTGCTATATATTCCACGTTTTGATATAGCTCCCATAGAACGGTACCGGCTGATTTTCGCTATTTTTGACGATTTAACATCTTTATCACACCGAAATGGCTAAAATTTGGTTTTAATGTAATTTAAAGAGGAGAGCATAAATATTCGTATCGACCGAAAGACACGCCTTTTTAGTTGGGCTCGGTATGCAACAGTTATAGGTTCTCGTTTTGATATAGCTCCCATAAAGCAGTACCTCCCGATTTTCAATAGTTTGGAGATATAGTCACTTTTGGGGGTCGTAAACAGTCTTGCAGAGAATTTTCAGTATACGTCCTCGTTTTGATATAGCTCCCATAGAAGGGTGGCGCCTGATTTTCGCTATTTTTGGTAGATTTAACCTCTGGATAGTGACATCTCAAGTTATCGGGATTTTACTGTATTCCAAAATGTGGAGTTGATCGCGCTATCTAACTTATTGTTTAGTGTTCACCGTTTATAGCATTTTTTAGGCAAGCAAAATTATGTATATTATCTGAAATAATAAATGTTTGTGATGACCGCGATATTTCACTTCCGCGAAGACCATTCAGGGTCAAGACGGTAATTACAGTAGTATTGCAAACAATCTGTAAACAATACGTTCAAAAATATCATGGACTTCAGATTTTTTTTTAAATTTTGAAGGAGAACCTCCGGTCACTACCTCCGGCCACTACCACTTGTTCAAGCTAGTGTTTATATCATTTTTGTGTCACGCTTACTAAAATTATGTATATTAATTGAAATAATACATTTTTGAAAACTTTGTGATGACCGAATTTCGCGGTTTTCTTAAAAAATTGTGGGGAGGACCACCGGTCACTACACTTAGCGGGTTAAATAAATAGATTACGACCTATTCTCAGACCAAAAAACTTCACATACAAAATTTTATAAGATTTCCCAATCGATTTTTCGGAATTGCTTTATCGTGACATCTCAAGTTATTGGGATTTTACTGTATTCCAAAATATGGCGTTGACCGCGTTATCCCACACATAGAAGCCAGTGTTATAGCGGTTTTATAGTCACGCTTACTAAAATTTGCTATACTATCTGAAATAGTACATTTTTGAAAAATTTAGGATGACCGCGATATTTCACTTCCGCGACAACCATTTAAGAAAATATATAGCCTATTTTCACCACCGGTGTTCCCAGTACATTATCGGAAATTTTCCAAAAAATCTATTCAGCCGTTTTTGAGACTTTTCGTTTTTGAATAATTTGGAATAACCGCGATATTTCACTTCCGCGACTACCATTCAAGAAAATATATAGCCTATTTTCACCACCGGTGTTCCCTGTACATTATCTGAAATTTTCATGAAAATCTGTTCAGCCGTTTTTGAGTCTATTTGGAACATACAAACATACAAACATAGTAACATACACACATTGTCTTTTATATATTAGACTAGCTGACCCGGTCCGCGTTGCTGGCCCGTTGTTTGGGTTCTCCGTGTAAACTTTAGTTATCTATCCAGTATTGATACACCCATAATTAGGCATCCCTCTAGAAACTTCATGATATAAATCAATGTTTTGACATAAATTCCATATAATGGTATCCCCCAAATTTAAGATATAAAATCTCTTTTATTATACCCTTCACCATAAATCGACAGTTTAAAGCACTTTGTGACCCACATATAATGTTCGGTGCACGTCAATTGACATTGCTATATATTGGATTGTTGGTCTCGGTTGGGGTCGTAATTATTACTGCAAAGAATTGTTGGTATAGGTCCACGATTTGATATAGCTCCCATAGAACGGTACCGGCTGATTTTCGCTATTTTTGAGGATTTAACATCATTATCACACCGAAATGGCTAAAATCTGGTTTTAATATATTTTAAAGAGGAGGGCATAAATATTCGTATCGACCGAAAGACACGCCTTTTTATTTGCGCTCGGTATGTAACAGTAATAGGTTCACGTTTTGATATAGCTCCCATAAAACAGTACCTCCCGATTTTCGATAGTTCAGAGATATAGCCACTGTTCAGTATATGTCCTCGTTTTGATATAGCTCCCATAGAACGGTGGCGCCTGATTTTCGCTATTATTGGGGGATTTAACCTCATTCAGGCCGATCGAACGTAACGCTTTTTTTCTTCGCGCTCTATATGCAATAGTGGTAAAATACCCCTCAGCGAAATGTATGTTCCTTCGGGATATGTATGGCAACATTTATATAATTCATAAAAAAATTACTTCTATAAATTGTAGTTGTTGTTATGGAGATTTTGCTGTATTTAAAAAATGTATCTTTACCTAGCTATTCCAAGGACTGAAATCAATGCTCATGAAGTTTCACTTCCCACATTTTGAGATTTTATCCGTAATTATAATATTTTCAAAAATCGAACACGATCGCGGTATTCTGATTCCAATGATGATATTGTATTGTATATCAATAACTTTGTCTGATTTCCAATGGATCTTTCTGGAATTTCGATCTTGTGACATCTCAAGTTATCCGGATTTTACTGTATTCCAAAATGTGGAGTTGATCGCGCTGTCCCACTTATTGTTTAGTGTTCAGCGTTTATAGCGTTTTTTAGGCATGCTTACAAAATTATGTATATTATCTGAAATAATAAATGTTTGCAAATTTTGTGATGACCGCGATATTTCACTTTTCGCGATATTTCACTTCCGCGAAGACCATTCAGGGTCAAGACAGTAATTACAGTAGTATTGCAAACAATCTGTAAACAATACGTTCAAAAATATCATGGACTTCAGATCTAAAAAAAAATTTTGAAGGAGAACCTCCGGTCACTACACTTAGCCGTATTACAATAGCTCACGACCGCGCTATCCCACTTGTTCAAGCTAGTGTTTATATCATTTTTGTGTCACGCTTACTAAAATTATGTATATTAATTGAAATAATACATTTTTGAAAACGTTGTGATGACCGCGATCATTCAGGGAAAACAATCTGTAAACAATACGTTAAAAAATATCAAAGATTTCAGATTTTCTTAAAAACATTGTGGGGGAGGACCTCCGGCCACTATAAAAACAGCTTACGACAGTTCTAATTAATTGAAATAATACATTTTTGCAAATTTTGGGATGACCGCGATTTTCACTTCCGCGACGAATGGTCGTCAAGACTGTAATTACCATAGCATTGCAAACAATTTGTAAACAATATATTAAAAAGTAACTTGAATTTCGCGGTTTTCTTAAAAAAATTGTGGGGAGGACCACCGGTCACTACACTTAGCGGGATAAAAAAATAAATTACGACCTATTCTCAGACCTAAAAACTCCACATACAAAATTTCATAAGATTTCCCAATCGATTTTTCGGAATTTCTATATAGTGACATCTCAAGTCATCGGGATTTTACTGTATTCCAAAATATGGCGTTGACCGCGTTATCCCACATATTGAAGCCAGTGTTTTAGCGGTTTTGTAGTCACGCTTACTAAAATTAGGTATATTATCTGAAATAATACATTTTTGAATAATTTGGGATGACCGCGATATTTCACTTCCGCGACGACCATTCAAAAAAATATATAGCCTATTTTCACCACCGGTGTTCCCAGTACATTATCTGAAATTTTCAAGAAAATCTATTCAGCCGTTTTTGAGTCTATTCGGAACATACAAACAAACAAACATACTAACATACACACATTGCCTTTTATATATTAGATTAAAAATGTACAAAAAGCCCATAAGACCACCGCTATTAATTTTTGCCTCAAAAACAGGCCAAATTACCTATAGAACACTGACCTGATTACGAGTCCCTTGCACCTATCGGAAGGAAGGTACCAACGTTAATCACGGCATACCTGTCTTTGGATGGGGCTAAAGCAACAACAACATTTGTTAAGGAGATTTCTTGTATTATAACAAATAAAAAAGCGTTAAGTTCGGTCGGACCGAACCATTAAATATCAGTTAGTTTTCTTTCCTGTCCACAATTTTAGGTGGAGATATTTGGTGACCACGGATACCAAAGAGCTTAAATAATGTCAGAAAGTATATCAAAAATGTCTTCAATCAGGCGGCACCTTTATATGGACCTAGGTTGACGATTTTTGGTGGAGACGTTTTATGACCACTGGGAACCTAAAATGTCAAATTACAGATAGTTTGGTCAACAAACGTAGCTAAACTCCTCATAACACCTAAGACCGGGAGGTACGGGAGGCCATATGGGGATTATACCAATACACGGACCTATGTTGAAAAATTTTGTCAAATGACAGGTAGTTCGGTCAAAAAGTAGCTAAAATTCTGAAAATACCTATAATCGGGTGGTACCGTTATATAGGTGCTCTACAAAAACGTGGACCTATGTTGAAACTTTCGGCGGGAGCTATGCAAAAAAATGGACTTATGTTGACAATATTTTGTGGAGAAGATTTCTCACCTTTGGGAATCTCAAATGTTAAATAACAGGTAGTTCGGTCAAAAAGTAATTAAAATTATCAAAATACCGAAAATCGAGAGGTACCGTTATATGGGAGCTATACCAAACCATGGACCTATATTGACAATTTTTGGTGGAGTAGTTTTGTCACCAGTGGGAACCTCAAACGTAAAATAAAAAATACCGAAAATCGGGAGGTGCCTTTATATGGGGGCTATACCAAAACATGAAACTGTTTTGATAATTTGTTGGTGGAGAAGTTGATTGACCACTGTAAACCTTAAATGACAAATTACAGGTACCGCTCTATGAAAGATATACCAAAGCATGAAAATATGTACGTTAACATTTTTTGAGAAGATTTGTCACCTTTGGGAATTACAGGTGGATTGATAAAAAATGTAGCCAAAATTCTCAAAATATCGTTAGTAGGTACCGTTATATGGGAGCTATATCAAAACATAGACCTACGTTTACAATTTTTTTGACGGAAAAGTTGTGTGACCACTGGAAACCTCAGATGGCACATTACAGCTAGTTCGGTCCAAACATGTAGCTAAAATCCCCATAATACCAAAAATCGGGTGGTACCGCTTATAGGGGCTATACCAAAATGTAGGCCGATACACCCAACCTCGAACATGAAATGCTTATGGAGAAAGACACTCAGGTGCAAAAATATAACATTTTAGCTTAATTATTGCGGATACTAGAGTGATTACAACAGACGGACATGGCTACATCAACTCAGAATTTTATCCTGATCCAGAATATATATATATACTTCGTAGGGTCGCAAATGATTACTTCCATGCGTTACAACCGGAAAACAAACTGAATATACCCTCCATAGTTTGGAGGAGGGTATAATAAAATAATAGGAGAAAACTCATTATCAGCTAAAGTATTTTTTTTTTTTTCAATTTAAAATGTCTTAAATAGACAGGTCGAGTCATGTATTTAGTTGTAAAATGTTACCCCCAGTAGTGCGATTTTCTAACTTGTTTCTTGAGTTACAGAGTTCGCATATAAAATAGAAAATATTTTTCAAACGCTTCAACTCTGAAAAATGTCAATATGAGCACTTCAAATTATATGAACACCACAATATAGTACATCAAAATTGGCGAATTTGTGAACTACATATATATGATAAATATACACCAATTTTTTATTCCATTTCCATCAACTTTCCTCCAGAATTAAACAAACTCATCAGTTTATGTTTTTCCAAATCATAAATAATAATCAAGTAAGAGCGGCCAGGTAGAACTTGTTACACCCTCCACCACGAATTGTATTGAAGTAAAATCGAACAATTAATTTCCTTTCGGTTATGAAGAAGGCTAAATACCAAATTTCAGCAAGTTTGGTTAAACAATGTGGCTAACCGTCAGAATACCGAAATTCGGGAGGTACCGTTCCTTGCTGCCTATATCAAAACGTCGTTTTTCGACTCTAAGACATAGCCGACCAAGAAGAGCGAGCGCTTAAATTGTTTATGTGTGGGTAAAATTACACTGACAGAACAGGGTGATGATTTTCATATTGAGTGTGAAATGAAAAATATATTGTTGGCGCGTTCGGTTTGTATGACTTAAATTAAAAATAATATAAATAACTTGATAATTTGAAAAGTATTTTTCTTCATATGTTAATTTTTTTGAAAAAAAAAAAACAAATTGTATATAAAAATGATTTTTTAAGACTTTCTAAGCATACATACATTTTTTATTGTTGCATTGCAGACGAGGCACTCTGCGTCATTAAAAATATTAATGCAAAGCAAAAAATCATTTTCAAATTCTTCCCTCCACATATTTGCTGTACAACTGCAAAATCTTTTCAGTGTACCCAAAAAAAAAAAAACAAATAAAGCGGTATCAACCTGCTTGCATGACATTCAGTACAAGACTGAAGTAAAAAATCAAAACATTTGCTCTCTTACTTTGCGTTCGGGTCGCGTGAGTGTGATTTGCCGAAAAACTTCGTAACCATATCAATACCAACGAACGGGTTTGCTCTAAGAAGACTAAATACGAAATTTCTGATATTCTGGTAAAACCTTCAAAATACCGAAAATCAAGAGGTACGCTTCTATAGGGATATAGGAACCCGCGGGCCTATACTGATAATTCTCTTCAGGAATATTTGATAAACCCACGAAAGACTAAATAACAAATTTCAGTCTTTCGGTGGGATATTGATGTCACAACCTTCAGAATTACGAAAACCGGGAGGTACCGTTCCTTGCTGGCTATATCAAAACGTCGTTTTTCGACTCTTATAGCGTGTTTTGTAAAAAGTTTTTGCCCATTCGTTCGTCGATTTCATGAACGAAGACACAATTTGGTTTTCCTATAGATTGACGTTTGTATTCGTGTGACAAACAAATGAAAGCTTTTTATTTTCGTATTTTTTTTTTTTTTTTTTTTTTTTGTTTTCGTAACAAAATCAGACGAACGAATACGTCAAAAATAAACGAATGGAAAAGACCCATCGTATTGAATGAAAATTAAATAATTTGAGTAATAAATGGCACAAAACACACGAAAACTGGAAGGGAATGCAATTTTATTTATTTCCATAGAAGCACACGCGTATATGTACATCCGTTTCTTTATATGATCACAATTATTTTTGGACAAATTTGATTACATTTTTTTCTTATTGTTTGTTTGTCATCTGTTTATCGGGGTTGCCATCAAGTAACACATTTTACGTGCAAATGCCTATGCAAAAATTCACAAAATAAGTATCATGGAAACCCTGATATGTAAAAGCTTTTATGAAATAGACGAAAGCTTTTAGATAAAAACGAATGGTTCGTAAAATTTTACAAGAACCAAATTTTGAACGTATACGTTTTAGTACGAACGGTTCGTGTGACAGGCAAGCATTTTTACAAAAACACGCTGTAAGAAGACTAAATACGAAATTTCTGATATTCTGGTAAAACCTTCAAAACACCGAAAATCGGGAGGTATGTTCTATGGAGGCTATATGAAGGCGTGGACCTATACTAACAAATTCAAGGGGGAAATTTTATACCCCCGACGAAGACTAAGTACCAAATTTAAGCCATTTCGGTGTGATAATGGGGCTAAAACCTTCAAAATACTGAAAATCAGGTGGTACCGTTTTATGGGGGCTATATCAAAACGTGGACCTATATAGCCCACTTGCAATACCAAACATCCTAGGAGTAATAGAAACTTCAATACCAAATAAGAAAGCTCAATCTTAAAAATTGCGAGCTGTATATTGATTTCAACAGACGGACAGACGGACATGGTTATATCGACTTCGAATTTTATCCTGATCAAGAATATATATACTTTATATAATTATACCCTCCATATTATGGTGGAGGTTATAAAAATATAACGATAATACAAAGACTTAAGAAACACACTTTGATAATTTTTATAACCACAATGGCCCAATGTTGCCCACAGGCAACATTTGGTAACTACCTATCCATGAGGAATTGATAAGAATTTTTTTTGCAGAGGGCTTATTTTTGCGACTACTAATCACTTCGGTAGTTTTGTTGAGATGTGTGTTTTACTTACTATTTGTAGGTAAGTCAAGCTTAATTTCATATTTGTTGTTTTCAAATTTAATAACTTGTTGCTTAACTTGTTTAAAAACTTGTTGTTTTTAAATTTTAAAACAACAAATATGAGATTAAGCTTATATATAAATATGGCAAATATTTTTATCTCTACGGAAAAAATCGGGGATCAAAGGGTTAATCTGAAATTGAGCATCTTAGACTGCTTTCGGTTCTTTTAGCAAATCAAGCAGTATCTTACGGAAGGCTTGAGAGCATTTCTAAACAAAGTTGAGGTCTCATAAAACATTCATAAATTTGTAATATCTTCTCACCAATCGTTTTCTTATGGATCTTCTTTAAAATTTCTCAAAATGAATATACTCACTTCGTAATAATCTAAAACTAACATAACGTCACTCAACATAACGCAAGTCGGGCGGTGATTTAAAGAGATCTACCATTTCAAAATAGGTGCGATTTTATTGCAGATCGGATTGTGATTTATGTTAATCTACATACATGCGTATACCTACCTACTCTAGTTGTTCTAATTCACCGCCTTTGAGAGCACACATTCCTTGGATTCCAATCTCTTTTCTTTTGTCACATTCAATCTTTTGTTTATTCGAATATTGGTTCAAGTACTAAGCGCAGTGCTTCAGTTTTATTGTCATAGTGTTAAGTGTGTTTGTCTCCTTAAGGATTAAGATTGTTTGCAGATTTCTTTCAAGCTGTTGTTGTAGTTTTTCATAATAAGGCTAATTTGATTTCTATCTTTGTAGTAGGTGACAAATGTATGTCCTTTATACGTTTTTTTTTTTGTTTGCTTTTTCTGAAATTTATCACCAACATGAGATCTCTAAAACCAAATTCTCTCACTCACATTTTCTCACATCATAATTTTGCAATGTTCATTTCATTTTGCACAAAACCTCTTTGAAATTTGAAACTATGGAGGGAACATATGATCATTGTGTCATATAATTTTCATATTACTCATTGGTGTTAGTTTTCATGGCCAAGTTAATTAAATGCCAATATTGAATAATGTCAATTTCTTATCACAAAGGAAAAAAGTACAAGAATTCGTTTCAAACTTCAAACTGTCTGAAATGTATACTGAGAATACGACACTTAAAGATAGGAAAAACAATTCATGCTCCTTTGTTATTTTTTGTTTTATTAAGCCCCCCAATAATATGGAGGGTATAATGAAATTTGTCATTCCGTTTGTAACACATCGAAATATTAGCCGGAGACCTTATAACGTATATTTATTCTTGATCATCATAAAATTCTAAGTCGATAGAACAATGTCCACCGGTCCATCCGTCCGCCAATCTGTCTGGTGAAATCAAAATACAGCTCACTATTTTTAAGATCGATCTTTATAATTTAGTATAGAAATATCTACTCGTATTACTCATAGGATGTTTTGTATTGGCAATGAGGTATATTGGTCCACATTTTGATGTAGCAGCCATAGAACAGCACCTCTCGATTTTCGTATTTTGAAGGTTGCGGCCTCAATATCCCACCAAAATGGCTGAAGTTCGGTATTTATTTGGGGGTTTAAAAGTTTCCACCTGAAATGTTATTTATTTATTTATTTACCAGCAGATCCCGGTCCGCGTTGCTGGCCCATCGTAATGAGTTTTAATGATAACTTTTTATGGACTTTACTTACTTAGCTGGCCCATTACAGAACATTTGTTCCATAGACCGAACTAAGAAAAGATCTCCATTTATCTCTGTCTATTGCTTCGCTTTCTGGAATACCGCGCCTTGTCATCTAATCATCCACTTGCTTTCGCCATCTATTCTTAGGCCTGCCAATTCTGCGTGCAATGCCATGTGGCTCGAATTTATACGCCTTTTTAGCGGGTTCATCATCTCTCATTCTTATGATATGGCCTAGCCAACACAATCGCTCCCTCTCGATACGTTTATCTATACTGATGTCGTTGTATAGCTGATACAGCTTGTGGTTCATGCGACGTCGATATTCACCGTTAACGCATATTGGTCGGTAGATTTTTCGAAGAATTTTTCTCTCAAACACGCCAAGCACTGCCTTATCTGCTTGCGCAAGTACCCAGGCTTCGGAACCATACATCAGCACGGATAGTATCAGTGTTTTGTAAAGCGTTATTTTTGTTTGACGAGATGTGGCTTTGTTTTTAAACTGCTTGCTTAAACCAAAGTAGCATCTGTTGGTCAATACAATTCTTCTTTTTATTTCACAACTGATGTCGTTTGTTGTGTTTACGGAGGTGCCGAGGTAGACGAAGTCTTTTACTACCTCCAAATTATAGGAACCAACTTCAACAGCTGGTCCGAGCTCAATGGACGCATTTCGCGTCGATACCATCAGCTTGGTCTTCTCGCCGTTTACCGCCAGACCCACTTTAGCAGATTCTCCTTCGACTTTCATAAAGGTATCGGTTACTTCTTTTACTGATCGTCCCATTATGTCTATATCATCAGCATAAGCAAGTAACATGTGGCTATTGGTGTAAATTGTGCCACTTCTTTTGACGTTTGAAAAGATCAAAACTGGTACAAAACTCTTCGGAGAGGTTCTTTCCTATTTTAACTGAAGATCTTGTGTCAGTTAGAGTCATTTTACAAAGCCGAATAAGCTTTGCGGGTATACCAAATTCAGACATGGCTTGGAATACCTTTGAACGTAGCGGACTGTCGAAGGCTGCTTTATAATCGACAAAAAGGTGATAGGTATCGATCTGCATCTCGTGCGTCTTCTCCAGGATTTGCCACAGGGTAAATATCTGGTCGATGGTGGACTTGCCAGGTCTAAAGCCGCATTGGTAAGGTCCAATTATTTCATTGACCATGGGCTTTAGCCGTTCGCATAATATCCCTGAGACTATATTGTAGGCGATAAGGATAAGACTTATGCCCCTATAGTTGCAGCACAAAGTCGTATCTCCTTTCTTATGGAGGGGACACAGGATGCTCAGGTTCCAATCGTCGGGTACGCGTTCTTACTGCCAGATGGAGCTAACTAGCTGATGCATACACCTTATCAGCGTGTCGTCTCCGGTTTTAAACAGCTCGGCTGGTAGGCCATCAGCTCCTGCTGCCTTATTATTCTTCAGCCGGTTTATTGCTGTCTTTACCGGGTGGTATACATTCAATACCATCTTCTAGGATTGGATCTATGGTATCTTCGTCGACTTCGCTACTATTGGATACTATACAACAGTTTGGAAAAATGCTCTTTCCATATCCTTAGCACACTATCTGTATCAGTTACCAGTTACCATTCTGGTCTATACAGGAGGATGTGTCAGTGCCAAAGCCATCAGTTTGATATTTCACTCTTTGCTACAATTTTCGGACTTCATTCTGTCTCCTGTACATCTCGATTTTTTCACACTCCCGCTTTTCCATCTCTCTCTTTTTCCTGCGGAAAAGACGTTTCTCCTCTCTCCTTTTCTCCCGATATCTCTCTCGTGCGCTACGCGTTGCTACTGATTGTAAAGTAGACCTATATGCCGCATTTTTTCTCTTCGGTAGCAGCACGACACTCCTGGTCATACCATGGATTCCTTGGTATCCAAGAGGAGGTCTCTGGTATCCAAGTACTGCGGCTGTTGCATGGAGTGGGCAATGGTTTGCCATTGTCCTGATATGTTATCGGGATGAGGGGTGCTTTGATTAAGCAATTGGGCTAGATGAGTGGAATATGCTGTGGTTATCTGTTGTGATTGCAGCTTACCGATGTCGAACTTCCATGTTGTGTCCGTTCGCAATTTATTTGCTACGTTTAATCTGGTACGTACCTTTGCTGCGACAAGGTAGTGGTCCAAGTCTGTGATTGCACCTCGGAACGATCGTACATCCAACACGCTTGATGCATGTCTTCCATCTATCACAACGTGATCAATTTAATTTCTAGTTCTTTGATGTGGCGCTCGTAAAATATATCTTTGGTCTATTCGTCCTTGTCTTCATGCTTCCATGAGCGCAAATAAAGCTGATGTTGAAGAATTTTGCTTTTAAACGAATTGCAGCAAGTCTTTCATTCACTGGGGTGAAGCTGGAGGCCAGATGTTTATACCTCCGAACAACTACAAATCCGCAACCAAAATCATGCTTTGTGTCATGGCAGCTATAATACAGTGCATCGCCTTTATGTGTTGTTGTGACGCCTTTCGAAATCCATCTTATTTCCTGTATGGCAGTAATGTCGGCCTTGTACGTTTCAAGATCATTGTCCTTAAAACGCAGATCATTGTCCTTAAAACGTTTGCGGGGTTTGTCAACTTTAGAGGGATTTGTTTTTCTTTTCTTTCGTTTTTTCATAGTAGGCTGATTTTTTCTAGGGGAGGGTTACTAAGACGGCGCCCAAACCCAAGCTTTTAACGTTCTTATGGGTGAACGCGCGGCGGGTGTTAAAGGCAGCTACCCTAGGTGACACCACGGGGAGGTCAGTATCCACTTGATATGAGAGAGGGACCAAGATAAATCCTGGACTTTGCCACGTTAAAGCCGGTCAGGACCGTTCCTTGGTATCTTTCATCCCCTACGCCACACTTTTATGGAGGATTTTAGCTAAAATTTTTGATCGAACTACCTGTAATTTGACAGTTGAGGTTCCTAGTAATCACAAAACATATCCACAAAAACTGTCAACATATGTCCATGTTTAGTTATAGCCCCCATATAACGGTACCTCCCGATTTTCGGAATTTTGTGGATTTTAACTACATTTTTGACCAAACTACCTGCATTTGAACATTTGAGGTTCCCAGTGGTCACAAAACATCTCCACCAAAAACCGTCCACATAAGTTCATGGTTTGGTATAGCACCCATATAACGGTATCTAACGATTTGTGGTATTTTGAGGATTTTAGCTACAATTTTGGACCGAACTATCTGTAATTTGACTGTTGAGTTTCCTAGTAATCGCAAAACATCTCCACTAAAAACTGTCAGCATAGGTCCATATTTTGGTATAGCGCCCATATAACAACGGTGCTTCCTCCCCATTTTCGGTATTTTGAGAAAATCTAAACTGTCCACATATGTAAGTGCATGTTTTGGTAGAGCCCCCATAGAACAGTACCTCCCGATTTTCGTTTTTTTATTTTAGCTACAATTTTTGACCAAATATCTGCAATTCGACATTTGAGGTTCCCAGTGGTCACAAAACTTCTCCATCAGAAACATAAGTCCACGCTTTGATATAGTCCCATATAAGGTTCCCGACCGATTGAATACATTTGTTATGCTTATTTTACCTTATTAAGGTATCAAGGGTCTCAAAATATATCCACCTAAAATTGTGGACAGGAAATTCCGTTTAATTTTATTCCGTTTTAGTTCAGAATATTTTATGGTGGAGGGTATAAAAAGTTCGAACCGGCCGAACTTAAAGTTTTTTAATTGTTTTTTTAATTGGAATTTTGTGTTCCTAGAGGGTAGAAAACTTACTCGCAAAAAAAACTATCCATACACATTTTCTTTAAAAAAAACCTAATCGATTACTAAGTGTCGAATAGCTAAAACTAAAATATGAATATAGAAATGATTCTTCATTTCATTCACTTTTTTCGTTTGATTAAAGAAATCATTTTCCTTAAGTGTTTTTCTAATAAAGCCGTTCTTTTGAAGCTTGCACATTTCCTAGAAGAGTTCGATTTGTTCGGGGTGGTATCCATTGAAATGAAATCAAAGTAAATTGTTACACCTTCCGACATTCATGATGAAAAACCAATCACCTCCGGCTTTACAAACAACAACAAGACACATTTTGCGATTGTGCAATAGGTAAGGTAGAGATTTTGAGACTAAAATGACAATAACGAGGGGTATATTCGTACAGTGGGTCGCATTGATTGTGATCCGCCTTCTTGGGTAAAAAATTTTGTGCTAATAGTAAATGTTAAAGTAAATGTTTAAATATTGTTTGGTAAATACAACTACCATACTCGTATATTGGCCAGATGGCATTCATTGTGCTATAAACCAATAACTGGGCTTTTCTATGTTGTTTAATAAAAAATTACTTTATATTACATATAAACTGACGGAGGATTTTTTTCCGATTCTCAATTTTAATTCTTTGAAAACCTTTTTTCTACACCTTACGCATTTGAATGCAATTGAATGCCTTTCAATTCATCCATGACAGAACGATGATAAGATAGACACACACAAAAGAAAACATCATCGTCACTACACAGCTCTAACTGTGTGTGAATGGCGAGATACCCACCCGCCCACTACCTTAAGATTCAATAGTAGAAGATCGAAGAAAAAAAAGTAATTTCCGTAATGGTTTCTTTCGTTCGCTTTTAAATGTTTTTTACTCCTCATCTTCATCATTCTCCATCTACTGTTGATTGTTTTTCTTGTTTCATCTTTCGGTTAGTGTTTTCATTTTAGATTCCAGCAGAATTGAAAAGTGTTTTGATTTTCCCTTTACTCTGTTCATTGAATTGTGATGTCTAAGTGTAAAAGCTCAAGGAAAATTCTCATGCGAACACACATCAATTCATTTCGGAAGAAATGATACAAATGTTGTTTCTTGCTTTGTTTTGTGTTGAGCTGCTTACCTTTTCAATTTGATTTCTTCAGAGTATTGCATGGCAAACAATTAATAATTTTTGTAAAAGCTGTAAACAAAGTTATTAAAAATTGAAAATAAAAAGCAAGTAAGTTCGGCGGGGCCGATCTTTTTATACCCTCCGCCACGAGTTCAATTGAAGTAAAATTGGAACATAAGTTTCGTACCGCTTATGATAGTCACTGAAGAATATTAATGTTCTTAAACAAGGTTTATTACCAATTAGACATCGATGTTTTCTATCATTCAGAATCCGAAATACAAAGTTAAAGTCACTTTAGTAGAAAAAATCTTTAAAATACTGCACATCGGGCGATATCGTTTACCTTCCAACTTGCGACTTTCTATAAAAACTAATCACAAAATTTCAGATATTTCGTTTGAAAAATTTGGCTAAAACTTTTAAAAGACTTTATCAAAATGTGGACCTGTACCGACTATTCTCAGCGGTAAAGTTTTGCACCCCCAACGAAGACAAAATCCCAAATCTCAACCATTTTAGTAACATAATGTGGCTAAAACCTTCAAAATACAGAAAATCAGGATAAGGGGGGCTATGTCAAAACGTGGACCTGTATCGACAATTTTCTACCGTGATATTGTGTATTCCCAACGAAAACCATATACAGAATTTTCCAATTTTTTGTAAGACAATGCGGCTAAAACCCTGAAAAAAAAAACGAAAATTGGGCGTACCATCATATATCTAAACGTGGATTCCATGTGCTTAGGATATGGAAAGAGCATTTTTCCAAACTGTAGGGTGCCACCGTGGTGCAATGGTATGCACGCCCGCCTTGCACGCAAAAGGTCGGGGGTTCGATTCCCCGGCTAAGCAACATCAAACATTTTTCAACGGTGGCAAAATACCCCTCAGTAATGTTGGCGACATTTCCTGAGTATTTCAGCCTTGAAAAACTTCTCCACAAGTGGTGTCTTAAGACACGCCGTTCGGACTCGGCGATAAACAGTAGGTCCCATATCATTGAGCTAAATATGAATCGGGGTGCACTCATTGATATGAGAGAAGTCTCCCTTGTCCCGTATGGGATGTTGTGGAACAATGTTGTTGTTGTAGGTATCCAATGTTAGCGAAGTCGACGAAGATACCACAGATCCAATCCCAGATGATGGTATTGAGTGTATACCGCCCAGCCAAGATGAGGTAAGGACAGCAATAAATCGGCTGAAAAATAATAAGGCAGCAGGAGCTGATGGCCTACCAGCCCAGCTGTTTAAAACCGGAGGCGACACGCTGATAAGGTGTATGCATCAGTTAGTTAGCTCCATCTGGCAGGAAGAACGCGTACTTGACGATTGGAACCTGAGCATCCTGTGTCCCGTCCATAAGAAAGGAGATACGACTTTATGCTCGAACTATAGGGGCATAAGTCTTCTCGCTATCGCCTATAAGATAGTGTCAGGGATATTGTGCGAACGACTAAAGCCCATGGTCAACGAAATCATTGGACCATGCCAATGCGGCTTTAGACCTGGCAAGTCCACCATTGACCAGATATTTACCCTGCGGCAAATCCTGGAGAAGACCCAAGAGATGCAGATCGACACCTACCACATTTTTATCGATTATAAAGCAGCCTTCGACAGTCCGCTACGTTCAAAGGTATTCCAAGCCATGTCTGAATTTGGTATACCCACAAAGCTTATTCGGCTTTGTAAAATGACTCTAACTGACACAAGATCTTCAGTTAAAATAGGAAAGAACCTCTCCGAAGAGTTTTGTACCAAAAGAGGTTTCAGGCAAGGAGACAGCCTTTCATGTGACCTTTTCAACATCCTGCTAGAAATGTTTATACGAGAGGCAAACGTCAAAAGAAGTGGCACAATCTACACCAATAGCCACATGTTACTTGCTTATGCTGAAGATATAGACATCATGGGACGATCAGTAAAAGAAGTAACCGATACCTTTATGAAGGTCGAAGGAGAATCTGCTAAAGTGGGTCTGGCGGTAAACGGCGAGAAGACCAAGCTGATGGTGTCGACGCGCAATGCGTCCATTGAGATCGGACCAGCTGTTGAAGTTGGTTCCTATAATTTTGAGGTAGTAAAAGACTTCGTATACCTCGGCACCGCCGTAAACACAACAAACGACATCAGTTGTGAAATAAAAAGAAGAATTGTATTGGCCAACAGATGCTACTATGGTCTAAGTAAGCAATTTAAAAACAAAGCCACAACTAGTCAACCAAAAATAACGCTTTACAAAACACTGATACTACCCGTGCTGATGTATGGTTCCGAAGCCTGGGTACTTGCGCAAGCAGATAAAGCAATGCTTGGCGTGTTTGAGAGAAAAATTCTTCGAAATATCTACGGACCGATCTGCGTTGACGGTGAATATCGACGTCGTATGAACCACGAGCTGTATCTGTTATACAACGACATCAATATAGTTAAACGTATCGAGATGCAGCGATTGCGTTGGCTAGGCCATATAATAAGAATGAGCGATGATGAACCCGCTAAAAGGCGTCTAAATTCGAGACACATGGCGGTGCACGCAGAAGAATAGATGGCAAAGAATAGATGGCGCAAACAAGTAGATGATGAGATGACAAGGCGCGGTATTCCAAAAAGCCAAGCACGAAACAGATCTTTTCTTAGTTCGGTCTATGGAACAAATGTTCTGTAATGGGCCAGCTAAGTAAGTAAGTATCCAATTGTACAGAAAAAAATGCCCTCAGAAGCTGAGGACCAAATTTTTTCTATTGAAAAAATGCCCTCGAAAACTGAGGACCAAATTTTTTTCTATTAAAAAATGCCCTCAGAAGTTGAGAACCAAATTTTTTCTATAGAAAAAATGCCCTCAGAAACTGGGGACCAAATTTTTTTTTATAGAAAAAATGCCATCAGATGCTTAGGACCAATTTTTTTCTATAGAAAAAATGCCATCAGAAGCTTAGGACCAATTTTTTTCTATAGAAAAAATGCCCTCAGAAGCTATTTCTAAGACAATTTTAAGAACGACCTTTTTATTCAATATTTTCTTCGACATGTTAATTTCAATAACAACAATGTTGTTTTTGTAAAATTTTTGGTTGTTGTAATTCACGCAACTACCTTATATAAAACTGTCTTGCATTTCTGATAGTTACACAAACATCCCAGGCGGGACAAAGGAGACTTCCCTCATATCAATGAGTGCACCCCGATTGATATTAAGCTCAATGATATGGGACCTACAGCTTATCGCCGAGTCAGAACGGTGTGTCCTAAGACACCAATTGTAGAGAAGTTGTACATGGCTGAAATACTCAGGAAATGTCGCCAACATTACTGAGGGGTATTTTTTCACCGTTGAAAATTTGATGTTGACTAGCCGGGAAATGGAACACACTACCTTTTGCGTGCAAGGCGGGTGTACATACCATTGCATCACGGTGATGCAAAATATAAAAAAAAACTTGAAAGTGTTACTTTGACCTTGAATTCCTCTGCAACTACAAGACCGAATTTGATCATTCAGCATCGGAAAGTCGATTGTCTTATCTGCCGATAAATATGAAAACATTTCTATCCGTTCAAAAGTTACAGAGTTTTAACCAAGAAAGAACAATTCTGAACCATTGTGCACCTTTCTTACTTCTTTTTAAAAGCTGTTTTGAAAATTGTTTAACGGCTTATCAAAAATACAATCTTTGGAACATATCGCGCCTTAAGTCTCCTAACATTAGTCAAACATTTTGCCTTGCTATGAGCCATTACCAAACTCCAACAACAATGCAACTGGGATCTGGAAACAAGAAAAGGTGCAACTTCTCCACTCCACTGGCAAAATATTTACACATCATTTGTCATAAATATTTGCTCGATATTTTGCAAATATGTTTTGTTCGAATTGTGCTTAAATATGCAAAATCTACTCACTTCAGATTTACCATTCATAATTTGGATTTTTGGTTAATCAGCCAATGAGGTTGGCTGTCAGCCTGCCTGCCGCATGTGCCCTCAGAGCTGTTGTCTATTATTCGTGTTAGAACAATAAGTCCTTTGTCTATTTCGAGTAGTTATTGTATATTTTGATCTGAGCTGAGTTTGTTTATCAATGTGCAGCTACTTTCGGAAGGACAATGCAATGTAATGAACGTATTGTACGTGTATGCGGTATTTTTCTAACATGGCCAACATGAAATGACAATGTGTGCTGCTTAGTATTGTTAGTATTTTTATTTACTAATATGATGATGTGCTCACGCTTTTTTCGCCCATGTAGCCATTGCTTTGTTTTTGGTGGTGAGTGGAACAATGGCTCAGCACACAACCAGTGTTTGTGTTTGAAGTATTCTGAACGCCGATTAAGGGCATTTACTGGATTAGCCCACTACCAGCCTGTGATAAACATAATACGCTAAAAACATCAGTCGGTGTTTGCTTCTAAGGATGTACATACATACATATGTATATATATTTTGCTGTTGTATATTTTGACATAGTATGATTTCGATTTTCATTGGTCTCAGATCAGATTGGTGGTGTAATGTTTGAAAAATTTAAGAATATTCAAGAAAATTAAATTAATTTTTAAGAAGAAACACATACTAAATGTAGAAAATTAACATACATATAACTCTTAAAGTTAGTAACCGATTTAGTCCATAGTTTACACATCGTGAAATTTCTACCAGACATATATGAGGTTCCAATATGGACTCTATCGGTCTACTCCATCGGGTACCTCCCACACAAAATTTCGGAAAAGTCCAGTTTAGGACCTGCTCTCGAATCGCTTTGATTTTTATTATAATAACTTGTATTCACTGCCTCCATACGACGCTACAAGTTTCTTCAGGGACAAGTCCAAACTTCCTGAGAAAATAGCCTGAAAAGGGCAAGACGCCTCTATGACACCGTGTGTTGTGGTTGGAGCGCAAGATAACTCTCAAACGGATCTACCAATTCGGTCCAAAATTTGGTCCTCGTAATATTTTGTACAAACTTAGTTTAAATTAGAAGATAAGCCATATTGGTTCACACCTTCACACACCCCACAAAAGTTTAAAAATCTTGGGAAAAATTATGCGCACGATAACATTTGAAGGGATTTGGTCCGATTTGGTCCATACTTTACTTACTTACTTAGTTGGCCCATTACAGAACATTTGTTCCATAGACCGAACTAAGAAAAGATCTCCATTCCTCTCCGTTTTTCGCTTGACTTTTTGGTATACCGCGCCTTTTCATTTCTTCATCCACTTGTATGCTCCATCGAAGCTTAGGCCTGTCGATTCTGCGTGCACCGCCATGTGGCATGCATTCATACGCCTTTTTAGCGGGTTCATCATCGCTCATTCTGATAATATGGCCTAGCCAACGCAATCGTTGCATCTCTATACGTTTAACTATATTCATGTCTTTGTATAGCTGATATAGCTCGTGGTTCATACGACGTCGATATTCACCGTCAACGCAAATCGGCTCGTAGATCTTTCGAAGAATTTTCCTCTCAAACACACCAAGCACTGCCTTATCTGCTTGCGCAAGTACCCATGCTTCGGAGCCATACATTAGCACGGGTAGTATCAGCGTTTTGTATAGTGTTATTTTTGTTTGACGAGATGTGGCTTTGTTTTTAAATTGCTTACTTAGACCATAGTAGCATCTGTTGGCCAATACAATTCTTCTTCTTATTTCACAACTGATGTTGTTTGTTGTGTTTATGGCAGTGCCGAGGTAGACGAAGTCTTTAACTACCTCAAATTTGTAGGTACCAACTTCCACAGTTGGTCCGAGCTCTATGGACGCTTTGCGCGTCGACACCCTCAATTTGGTCTTTTCGCCGTTTACCGCCAGACCCACTTTCGCAGATTCTGCTTCGACCTTCCTAAAGGTATCAGTTACTTCCTTTACTGATAGTCCCATGATGCCTATGTCATCAGCATAGGCAAGTAACATGTGGCTATTGGTGTAAATTTTGCCATTTCTTTTGACATTTGCATCTCGTATTACCTTTTCCAGCAAAATGTTGAATAGGTCACACGAAAGGCTGTCTCCTGGTCTGAAATCTCTTTTGGTACAAAATTCTTTGGAGAGGTTCTTTCCAATTTTAGCTTACAAAGCCGGATGAGTTATGCGGGGATACCAAATTCAGACATTGCATGGAATACCTTTGATCGGAGGGGACTGTCGAATGCTGCTTTATAATCGACAAAAAGGTGAAATGTTTCGATCTGCATCTCTTGGGTCTTCTCTAGGATTTGCCGCAGGGTAAATATCTGGTCAATGGTGGACTTGCCAGGTCTAAAGCCACATTGGTAAGGTCCAATTATTTCGTTGACCATTGGCTTTAGTCGTTCGCACAATATCCCTGACACTAACTTATAGGCAATAGGGAGAAGACTTACGCCCCTATAGTTGGAGCATACAGTCTTATCTCAGGTTCCAATCGTCGGGTACGCGTTCTTCCTGCCAGATGGTGCTAACTAGCTGATGCATACACCTTATCAGCGCGTCGCCTCCGGTTTTAAACAGCTCGGCTGGTAAGCCATCGGCTCCTGCAGCTTTATTATTCTTCAGCCGGTTGATTGCTGTTTTTACCTCATCTTGGCGGGTGGTATACATTCTATACCATCTTCTGGGATTGGATCTGTGGTATCATCGTCTTCGCTACTATTGGATACCAGCAGATTGGAGAAATGTTCCTTCCATATCCTGAGCACGCCAGATTACCTTGCTGGTCTCTACAGGAGGATGTGCCTGTACCAAAGCCATCTGTTTGATGTTTCACTCTTTGGTAGAATTTTCGGACTTCATTCTGGCTCCTGTACATCTCGATTTTTTCACACTCCCGCTTTTCCATTTCTCCCTTTTTCTTGCGGAAAAGATGTTTCTCTTCTCTCCTTCTCTCCCGATATCTCTCTCGTGCGCTACGCGTTGCTACTGATTGTAAAGTAGCTCTATATGCCACATTTTTCTCTTCGGTAGCAGCACGACACTCCTGGTCATACCATGAATTCCTTTGTGGAGGTCTCTGGAATCCAAGTATGGATTTTGCGGCTGTTTGCATGGAGTGGGCAATATTTTGCCATTGTGTTGTTATGTTATCGGAACAAGGAGTGCTCTACCAGATATAGATCAGGCTCAAATATGGACTATATTCGTCCACTTTTTCGGATACCTCTCACACAAAACGCTGGATATTGTCTTTTTCTTGGGCAAGTCCATTCTTTCAGACCAACTGAAAAGCCTAATGGGCACAATATCTATCAAAAGGAATGACTTCCAAAATAAGATCCACTTCCATAATGGAATATGTCGGTCCATTCCTTCAAGTACATCCTCCCCAACACTTTTGAGCTTTAAACCAAATATATTTTTTGTCGGCAAATTCGAAAAAGGAACACAACATCCGTAATCCGTAAAATTCTTAGTCGATATAACCATGTCTGTCTGTCCGTCCGTCTGTTGAAATCAAGATACAGCTCGCAATTTTAAAGGAGGAAGCTTTGAAATTTGGTATAGAAGGTTTTATTACTCCTAGGATGTTTGGTATTGCAAATGGGCTACATCGGTCCACCTTTTGATATAGCCCCCATAGAACGGTACCACCCGATTTTCGGTATTTTGAAGGTTTTAGCTTCATTGTCACACCGAAATGGCTGAAATTTGGTTTTAATTGTTCGTTGGTGGTATAAAATCATCCCCCAGAATATTGTTGGTATGGGTCCACGCCTTCATATAGCCCCCATAGAAGGTACCTCCCGAATTTCGGTATTTTGAAGGTCATGTTCTCAATATTACTCCGAAATGGCTGAAATTTGGTATTTATTCTTTGTTGGGGGTACGAAACTTTCCCCCAGAAATGTATTGGTACCATAGAACAGTACCTCCCGATTTTAGGTATTTTGAAGGTTATGGCCACAATAATTCATTGAAATGGCTGAAATTTGGTATTTAGTCTTCGTTAGGGGTATTCAATCTCTAAATTTGTCGGTATCGGTTCACGCCTCCATATAGCCCGCTTAGAACGGTACCTCCCGATTTTCGGTATTTTGAAGGTTGTGACCTCAATATTCATCCAAAGTGGCTGAAATTTGGTATTTAGTCTTCGTTCGGGTAATAAAACTTTCCCACAGAAATTTGTTGGTACAAGCCCACGCCTTAATACAGCCTCCATATAACGGTACCACACGATTTTCGGTATTTTGAAGGTGTTAGCTTCGATATGAAATTTGTCGCCCTAATATAGCCCCCATAGAACGGGGTCCTTCTTTGAGGGTTGTGGCCACAACAACAGTAATGGCTGAGATTTGGTATTTACTCTACGTTGGAAGTTAAACCCTTTCCAACTGAATTTCGTCGGTATAGGTCCACGTTTCGATATAGCCCCCATAGAACGGTACCTCCCGATTTTTATATTTGTGAAGGATGTGACGTTAATATCCCACCGAAATGACTGAAATTTGTTATTTAGTCTTTCATGATGTTATAAAATGTTCCAGAAAAGCATTGTCAGTATAGGTCCAGGTCTTCCTATATTCCCCATAGAAGCGTACCACGTGATTTACGGTATTTTTTACGTTTTAACCACATTATCCTGCTGAAATATGGTAAATTTGGTATTTAGTCTTCTTTGAGTCTAAAAACTTTACGCCAGAAATTTGTCCATATAGATCGACGTTTTGATATAGCCCACATAGAACGGTACCTCTGGAATTTCTGTATTTTGAAGGTTAGCGATATTGTTTTATCGAAATTGCCGAAATTTGGTATTAAGTCTTTTTCATAAACGAAAGGAAAATAATTGTTCCATTTTACTTTAATAACACTCCTAATTGAGGGTATAACAAGTTCGGTCCAGCCGAACTAAAAGCCGTTCTTACTTGTTCTTTCATATATTGGCGTCAATGTTTTTGGTTTGGTATTCAGCAGTTATTTTACTAAAGTGTACTAAATGCTGTCTTTTTACTGAGTGAATCTTACTAAAAAAAGTAAAAATACACAACTATTTATTTTCTTATAGATCATATCCGTTTTTATCCGTGACTTAGCTATCCCCCCGCAAGGGAGCGGTAATTAAGCCTACAATTTCAATAAATAATAAAGAAAAACATCCACTAATTTCAACCGTAAGTGCAAATAATTGTTTAATTTATGAAAAAATTCAAAGTGTCCATTTTCTTTTACACTAAAAATATAACGTTCCGCGAATTACATACAACGAAGCAGCTTTTCCAACATCATTAAGCGGCAACTGTGTTTATTAGGCAAATGTTAATTTTCTTCCCCAACATACGTAAGTAAATTCTACCAAAATAGTCCGGTCAAAATAGACATTGAAATAGCAAAAATTCCCACAAAGCTGAATTTTGGTGGAGAGCTGGGGTTTGCCATTAGAAACAACGTCCTAAAAGTCCCCATCGATCCCATGTGTGCAAAACAAGTTATTCGGGGTCAAAGGTCAAAATTTAAGGGTTTTTAGGTTTTCGGATTTATTTTTTGAAAACGGATGATCTAATCAAAAAGTGACTAAAGTAAATATTGTAGACAGAAAAATTACCTACAAGTTTGACCCTTATAATTTTTTTCTTAGAATGAACCATTCTTGAGATATAGCTGTTCTAAAAAACACATGATTTTTATGCACTTATAAGGGAAATATGCACATATTCAGACGAACCGGCTAAAATAAGCGAAATAATCGGGTCTGTCCCCCAAAAAATATATATTTTCTTGAAGAGCGAAATTATAGCTATCTTCTAAAAAAAATTCCAACAAAATCGGAGTGTGTTTAGTAGAGTTATTCAATGTTAGAGTCATTTTATGCAAAAATAGCCCATTTAACCTACATGTATAATCGAAAGCCCAACGGGAACGTCCCCAACGAAAACTCTCAGATTTTTTTCAAGTTTTGTCCGAAGGTAGGGTTTGTTGCGCTGATTACGGAAATGTATAATTTTCAAAGGTTGCGGATCCGGTTCGCCGGTTATTAGACCCGAAAGGCCAAATTTAAAAACCGGGTTAGACCCGGTTCTACTGAACCGATTACTGCAAAGTGGATATCGTTTGAAAGCTTACGGAAATATCTAACACATAGTGTCGTTACTTTAACCTGTTCGCCTCATAATGTGCTTACGCGGCTAATTTTTTATTTGACCTTTACATCAAGATATCTCGAAAATGGTATGTCTTTTTTAAGAAACATAAAGACCAATCTTGTAGACAATTATTGAATCTACAACTTTTACTTTAGCGGGCTTTTGCTATGTATTACCGTTTTTGAGAAAAATTAAAAAAACTGAATAATGCCTCCAAAAATGACCTTTGACCCCGAATAACTTGTTTTGCACAAATGGGATCGATGGGGACTTTTTGGGCGTTGCTTCTAATGGCCAACCCTAGCTCTCCACCAAAATTCAGCTTTGTGGGAATTTTTGCTATTTCCCCCTTATACGCATGTCTATTTTGACCGGACTAAAAAAGGCTACAAACGTCTGAAGTCATAAACGAATGTTAACCACTACACGAACACCACCAGCACCACAACCACCACAAATTATGCCTCAAAAAAAAAAGAGGTTACGATGGCATGAAAAATGACGCATAATCGCAAACATGGGAATTGTCTAATTGCCCCTTTTAACTAAAAAGCTTTATCTACTTCAGTCAAAATGTCTAATTATGGTTCTTGTGTGTGTGCGTAAGTAGGTGGGTGGGGTGTGAGGGCGAGCGAAAGCAAGCAACTCTTAAAAACCGCTTGGCCTAAATTTATGTGAATTTATTAATAGGGTTAATATCCTTATGGAAACATTAGATTTTATGAAACATTGTTAATGTACTACGGAGGTTGAGAGTTTTCTATCGAAAAATGAAGACGTCAAAGAAAGAAGAAATTAGAAGGAGTGGGCGGCCTAACATATTGAAAAACCTTTACTACAATAGTCCTTATTCCACCCTATATTCCAACTTCGTCGCGACGGGATACGAGATACACCCATAGTCTCCCCAACAGCATCAAACGTAGCATCTTAAATCCCTTGTTGATGTTGTTACGCCCGAAAATGCCTCATTCCCGCAGTTGAACTGCAACGGTCTCCGCAACAAATCTTCGAAATTGTAGACTTTATTAGTCGGAGAAACATCATGTAGCTTACAACGTTGCGATGGTTACAACGTTTTGCGGAAAGTGGAGGAGGGGAAAATTCTGCCAAAGATTGAAGCATCAAACTCATGGCTTTGGTACGGGCACCTCCTCCTGTAGAGACCAGCAAGGTAATTTGGTAACTGATACAGATAGTGTGCTCAGGATATGGAAAGAGCATTTTTCAAACCTGTTGGTATCTAGCGAAGACGAAGAAGATACCACAGATCCAATCCCAGAAGATGGTACTGCCAGCGGTTGTCAAAACCGGAGGCGACACGCTGATAAGGAAGAACGAGTACCCGACGATTGGAACCTGAGTATCCTGCGCCCCGCCCATAAGAAAGGAGATAAGACTGTATGCTCTAACTATAGGGGCATAAGTCTACTCCCGATTGCCTACAAGACCGTGTCAGGGATATTGTGCGAACGACTAAAGCCTATGGTCAACGAGATAATTGGGCCATACCAATGCGCCTTTAGACCTGGCAAGTCCATCATTGACCAGATATTTACCCTGCGGCAAATCCTGGAGAAGACCCAAGAGATACAGATCGACACCTACCACCTCATTATCGATTATAGAACAGCCTTCGACAGCTCACTACGTTCAAAGGTATTCCAAGCCATGTCTGAGTTTGGTACCCGCGCAAAGCTCATTCGGCTTTTTAAAATGACTCTAACTGACACGAGATCCTCAGTTAAAATAAGGAAGAACCTCTCCGAAGAATTTTGTACCAAAAGAGTTTTTAGGCAAGGAGACAGCCTTTCGTGTGATCTCTTCAACATCCTGCTGGAAAAGGTTATTCGAGAGGTAAACGTCAAAAGAAGTGGCACAATCTACACCAATAGCCACATGTTACTTGCTTATGCTGATGATATAGACATCATGGTAAACGAAGACGATCAGTAAACGAAGTAACAGATACCTTTATGAAGGTCGAAGGAGAATCTGCTAAAGTGGGTCTGGTGGTAAACGGCGGGAAGACTAAGTTGTTGGTGTCGACGTGCAATGCGTCCATAGAGATCGGGATAACTTTTGACGTTGGTCCTATAATTTTGATGTAGTAAAAGACTTTGTATACCTCGGTACCGCCGTAAACACAACTAACGACATCAGTTGTGAAATAAAAAGAAGAATTGTATTGGCTAACAGATGCTACTTTGGCTTAAGTAAGCAGTTTAAAAACAAAGCCACATCTTGTCAAACAAAAATAACGCTTTACACCCGTGCTGATGTATGGTTCCGAAGCCTGGGTACTTCCGCAAGCAGATAAGGCAGTGCTTTATGTGTTTGAGAGAACAATTCTTCGAAAGATCTACGAACCAATCTGCGTTGACGGTGAATATCGACGTCGCATGAACCACGAGATGTATCTGCTATACAACGACATCAATATAGTTAAACGTATTAAGTGGCAACGATTGTGTTGGCTAGGCAATATCATAAGAATGAGCAATGATGAACCCGGGGTTTTTCTCGTTGGATACCGTGTTGATCAGTGCAAGAAATTTCGAAATACGATCGCGTTGCTTCAAAAGACGTTTATAAGATGGATCCAGGTTACGAATCATGAGCCTGAAAACAGCAGCAATCGCCAGAAGATGCTGTAAAAGCATTCAAAACCATATTTTGGAGGTGTATCAATCAAGCCACTGTAAACAACACATGGTCGTAGGTCAAACTGTCCTGAGTACGATTAGACTAAAAACTGTCAAACTTTCAAAAAATTTCAAATGGCGTTTGGAAACAGTGCGTGTTTCCTAGGCCAGAAACTTTTTAGTTCCACTCATAGTGACCCAAAGTGTGGATCTGCTGAGGTAGAATTGTTTAATATGTCCATATCGCCGATGAATAGTTGTGCCCTGTGTTATATGCCTGATATTAGTTCGCTTTTGGAGGGCATTAACAGTCTGCTGCTGGGGGACTTCAATACTCATTATGAGCTTTGCATTCCGTCCAAGGTAATTACCAGAGGGGCACGGAGATGGCCGAGCAAATTGATAGCACCACATTTTCCATGGTAAACGAAGACTCTCCTACGAGGATAAGAGGAGACTGCCACAGCTCGCCAGACACGACCATTGGAGAACACAGTTTGCTAAATGACGTGTCCAGGCAACCCATCTTTTCCCCTGGCTCAGGCCGATTTCCGATTATCGTCGCTGTTAACAAACCACCCGCCACTGAACCATGGAAAAAAGCTGATGGCAAGGGTTCAGAGAATTTACCAATCACCTCTTCATAGAGCTTCTCATTCCCTCAGACTTCAGGTAGCTGCGATAATATTTCGGGCCATCATAACAAATGCAACCGCTCGCTACATCCCAGCGAGTCGAATAATAATAAGCTCATCGTAAGAACCCTGAAGACACAAGAGTTAAGGAATTTATTCTTGAAGTCAACAGACTAATAGGCGAGCATTAGCGAAGAAAAGTGGGTAGTCCACTTGAAGCTATGCAACATTGGTACAGTATTAAGTAAATTGGAAAGGAGGATGATAGACTGTTACTTTCAACAGTGTGACAGTGACAGATCCAAAGAGGTGCGCTTGTTATTTTAGCTGGCGGTGTATGGAGCACCCCGAGAAATAGGACTAAGAGTATTGCATTTTCGATGAACAATGTTTCAGATGTCATCTAATACGCGAAATCAGCTAAACCGTTGGACCCACACGGAATCTCAATGGTAATGCTTAAGCAGCTGGACGAACCCGGGGTTAAGTATTTAACAAGTGTCCTCTATCCATCGTTAGTTGGCAGGGTGCTCATGCTACTAAGCAATGACGCCATCTGAAGTGAATCGTACAGGGCGGTCTCCCTCTTGTCGCCAGTATCAAAGAAAAAATTCGAATTATAAATTAAATAATTCGAATTTCAATTGGAATTCTGAAACTACAAATGAAATAATTCGAAATTCAATTGTAATTCTCAAATTACAAGTGAAATCTTTCGAATTTCAAATGAAATAATCAAATTACAATTGAAATTCTTCGAATTACATGTGAAAATGGTGAAAACGCCAGCAGCCAAGACAAACACGTGCGGTTTAAGCCCAGTTAAGATCTGGACGGTGCAGCCGCCACTATTCATATTGGGGGCGAACACATGCCCTGAATTTCGTTTGGGAGCACAAGACACGCAGCATTTGTATAGATGCCCAGCTAACCCCACTCACCTGTCTCCTGATTCTTTATGGACGCATCCAGATAACTGAATAATGCTACTGCAACCCACTGTTTTGAATCTCTGGTTTATCTAATTATTAAAAAGAGATAATTTCGGACTTACAATCCAGTATAACTATGATGGATTCATCACCATTCATCAGCTTGTTTAAACTTGAAATATTCTCCCGAGCTTCCTAAAAGCAGAATTAGTTAAGGCCTGCGTACATAAGCTGCTTACCTTGCTTACTTCTGATAAAAGAAAAAAAGAAAAGGGCAACCCAGTTCGAAATTTCCTCGGCCTTCTTTATTCTTTTATTTTTATTATGTCAAAAATGAAGCAGGAAAGCAAGGCAATCAGGCAGAGCAGCTTATGTACGCAGGCCTTTACATTTAGTTCACATTTCTAAGGATTGTCGCAGCAAACGCACCGGTGCTGTTCCAGACGAAGAAGGTGAAAATTCTCAAGCTAAAATCGATGAGGAATATTTGAGCTTAATGGCTCAGCTGGGCGAGGGTCCACCACCATCTGCTGCCCCCAAAACTACACCTGATCCATTGGCCCAAGTGCATATCAATCGTGGTTATAGCATATTCGATAAGAAACCAACAACAATGCAGGCTATACAAAGTGCACCGCCACCACCACATAATGCTGTTTTTGGCACCACCACCAGCGTAAGTAGACTCTTTGGATTTTTATACCCTCAGCCTTTAGGCTAAAAAGGGTATTTACACCTTGATACGACCAAAAATGTGCCTCATCGAAATAATGGTTTTAGACCCCAAGTATGTTTGTACGATATCCGTTTCAGACAATTTTGAGTCGATCTAGCAATGTCCGTCCGTCTGTCTGTCTGGCTGGCTGGTGCGCACGATAACTCTCGAACGGATCAATCGATTCGGTTCAAATTTTGGGTATCGAAATATTTTGTCCAGATTTGATTTAAGTTCGAAGATGGGCCATATCGGTCCGCTCCTTCAGGTACCTCCCCCACAAAAGTTCAAAAATGTTTGGAAATTTTGTTCATACGGTAACTCTTAAAGGGAGTGGCCGAATTGGTCCATACTTTACACATCCTAATATATCTACTAGATATAGATCAGGCTCAAATATGGACTATATTTGTCCAATCCATCCGCTACCTTCTACACAAAATTTTGGATAAGTTCACTTTAAGACCTGCTATCGAATCACTTTGATGTTTGTTGATGGTAAACGTTTTTTCAGGGGCAGGTCCATACTTCTTGAGTAAACATCCCGAAGTGTGTAAAAACCCCATATGGCACCATATGGAGTGGCTGAAGATCCACTTCCATAATGGTCAATGTACATCCATTCCTTTTAGTATCTCCTCCGCAAAACTTTTGATCCCTAATCCTAATGAATATTTTCGTTGGTTCAAATTCTCAAAATTTATTAAAACCTCTAAATACATACATACGTTTTTTTGGGAAAAAATTGTTTCAATATATACAGGCTGAGGGTATATCTCTGTCGGCAAAGCCGACTGATACTTTTTTACTTGTTATTTTTGTTTTTTATTAACTTACTTTTATCTCAACTTTCAGAGCAACGGAGCGGCGGTCTAATTCTACATTAAATCAAGAGCAAAGGTGACTCCTCGAACAATTTAAATCAGTAGAGACATTGGATGTAGTGAGTGGATGTGTGAGTCAATAGTAACATTGGTGGTACTAAGTTTTTTTTTTCATATTACTATGAAATCCCAAATTTTATAAGTAAATGCAGAAGGCTTCGAAATGGAAATGTCATTTTGAATCACAAAATAAAATAAAAAATATTTTTTTTTTTGTGAAAAGTATTTGAAGTTTTGTGTTTGTGTAACACGCATCATTAATCATTTACATATCAATATTCCCTACGATTATTTGACCGAGAAGATTTTTTTAATTAATCTTTTCAACCAACATCTGACCAAGAAGCGTGGATTTTGTAAGTAAATTTTCTCAACCAACATCTTACAAAGAAGTGTGAATTTTTTAAGTCAATTTTGTTTCGACCAACATCTGACCAAGAAGCGTGGATTTTTTAAGTAATTTTTTTCAACTAACATCTGACCAAGAAGCCTGGATTTTGTAAGTCAATTTTCTCAACCAACATCATACAAAGAAGCGTGAATTTTTTAAGTAATTTTTTTCAACCAACATCTTACAAAGAAGCTTGAATTTTTTAAGTCAATTTTTTCAACCAACATCTTACAAAGAAGCGTGGATTTTTTAAGTAATTTTTTTTCAACCAACATCTGACCAAGAAGCCTGGATTTTGTAAGTCAATTTTCTCAACCAACATCTTACAAAGAAGCGTGAATTTTTTAAGTAATTTTTTTCAACCAACATCTTACAAAGAAGCTTGAATTTTTTAAGTCAATTTTTTCAACCAACATCTGACCAAGAAGCGTGGATTTTGTAAGTAAATTTTTTTTAACCAACAAGATATTAAAGACTATTTCGATATGAATGTAAAGTAAGTGTAATTATAAAATGTATAAAATTTTTATTGTAATTGTATCATTGATAATAGATGTTATATATAGTAAAAGTACTATTCAACAAAAACTGGGAATAGGAAAGTAACATAATAACAATAACATTATATTAAGCATAGGCCCGTGATTGCAATTTGCATCAGGGGAAAGTCAGTATGTAGTATTATTCCATATGTAGGCTACTTTGCCGGTATATGCCACAAACATTATTCCCTGAATTAAAATATGGACCAAAAGTAAAATTTGTATATTTTTCATACAGAAGTATGGTCCATTTCACCCGCTAAATAATATCAAGTCATCATCCACACATCTCAAAATCGCTTTATCTCGCCGAGATACAGTTAGTCAACTTAATTATTGCAAAACCAAAATTATTACAAAATTTTAAATAAAACTTCATATTATTGGTATAAATAAATATCAATGTTAATATTTTTGTTAACCGTTTGATTCTTACACATGTTTATTAATAAAATAAAAAAGTAGCTAAAGTTCACTAAAAATTTTCTCAAAATTGACAAAAAGGAAAAGAAATCATTATTTACACTGTCAACCAACGTCTATGAATTTAAATAAGTTTCGGAATGTCTGTCATATTCCAATGGTATTTTCGACATTCTTCTTTAATGTATTTTATTTAGTCCCTCCTGTTAGTGGGCGACCTATTCCCAATTTTTTTCTTCACGGGGTTAATATCTTGACTTTGGACTGGGGTATCTTGTATAACAACCAAGTCCCACATAAATAAGATTTTTGCTCCGAAAACTGGATTTTACAAACGTCACAACCCCATACCATAACTGACAGTTTTTCGAACTCTACGGTATGTATTACGTTTTTGTTTTCCATAGCTGTAAGGGGTATTCGCAATACTTTTTTAGGTCCATCGTGATATTACAACATAATTTTAGTCTCTCTCTCTCTTATTTTGTAGCACTTTTTTTGCTTACTCCAAAATCGTTTTTAATTACCTGACTCTCTCTTTTCTGAATATACCGTCTATTACACACACAACAATTAATTTATGATAAAAAATTATTAATAAATAAATATTTTCTTGTTTCATACAGCTTCATACTAAAAAAATCAAATTGGCTATGTTGGATCGTCAAATGCTGGATCGCATTCCGGGCAAGGGTGAAAATATTATGGTGCTGCTTATAACAGTGAGTTACATAAACACCTGTACATACATGTACATTGTTTAATAAAACATTCTTATGTAACCATATAAATAAATATAAACACACACACAAACATACATTCATACATATATACTTCTTACAGTTCATTAAATTAGAACAACAACCTCTTACTTACATTTCACCAAAAAGCTGACCAATACAATAATATAAACATACAAAGATACATTCAACTTTACTTCCTACAGTCAACCAAAATAGAACGACAACCTCATGCCCATATTTCACCACCAATCTAGACTAAAAAAGCATAATTTGTAAAATAGCATTTATGATGATATTGCACTATTGTAACTTTGTTTTATACTTGCTTTAGAAATAATAATTGTAACAAAATCATTCTGAAAGGTGACATCGTAAAATAAAGTCAAAAATCGGTAAAACCAAAAACCCATCTTTTATTCTTGGAAGAAGGAAACCATAACTGGTTCATAACTGGCGCAGTCAACGGCACTAACCTAAAAATTGCTGAGAGAACATCAGCAAAGCTCAAGGGAAGAAATACGCTGAAGGAACATCAGCAAACAACATTTCGAGAAACCTGAAGGAATATCAGGACAGCTCAAGGAAACAACCCCATCGGAACCCATACGACTGAATAACACCAAAGCCACCCAGGTCACCACTGAGAGAACATCAGTATCCAGAATGAACATCTTACTGTAAGAAATTAGACTAAGAAAGTGTTAGATAAGATTTATTTTAAGTAAACAAAATAGAACAAAAAGGCTACTGTATAATATAATATTTGCAAAGAATAATTATTTTGTGCAGTACATTTCTTATCTATAAAAACAGATTCATACAAGCTTAAAGGTCAGCGATTCTTACCTAGACCCTCCTCTAACCTTTTTACTTGTATGTATTTGACTCAATTAAATAAGTGAATAGTGAATGTGTGAATAAGTGATTTCAGATAAACCCACATAGAAAGTAATGAGAAGAGTGTTTAGGTATAGTCCTTACCGAAGCATCCTTTCAAGTATCCCTGAACACCGTACCATAGACCAAGAAAATATTTCAGAAATATCGCTCATCATGCCAGACACACCAAATGTTTCACAATATCCTCCCAAAGAAGTATTCGAATCGCTTCGAATTCCCGATGCAGTTAAAGATTTGCCTCAATTTGATGGCAATCCACGGTTATTACACGAATTTTTAAATAATGTAGACGAAATTTTAACAGTTCTACAGGGATACAGTAGTACACCATTTGCTAAGGTTGTCCTTAGGGCTATAAGGAATAAAGTTGTTGGACCTGCAAATGAAGTACTAAACATGTACGGGACACCCCTAGAATGGGACAAGATTAAAAACAATTTAGTAACACACTACTCAGACAAAAGAAATGAAACAACCCTAATTAGGGATCTTCATAATTTAAGACAGAACAACCAAACTATTGAACAGTTCTACAGTTCCGTTATCGAGGTCCAAGCGACCATCAATAACAACCTTTATATCCATGAAACTGATCCAAATGTGGTTGCTGCAAAGAAACTTCTATTTGGGGAAATGTGTCTTAATACATTCTTAGCTGGCCTTAGAGAACCATTGGGATCTAGCATTAGGGCCATGAGGCCAAAATCCTTAACGGAAGCCTTTACATTCTGTATCCAGGAACAGAATATGTTTTACAGGAAGGCAAACACCCCTCAACAACCAAATATACGCCAGAATTTTGTCCAAAAAACCTCACAAATATATCAACCTAGACCATTTTATCAATATATTCCACCAACACCCACATACCAAAACATTATTCCTCCGAGATTTCAAAATTTAAACACAACTCCTCCAAGATTTCAAAACTTAAACGCTACAATTCCAACGCCTCAAAACGTAAATGTTTTTCCTCAAAGACCTCAAAACCAAAATAATTTCCCACAAAGAAACAACTTACCACCTATGGAACCCATGGATACTAGCTCAGGTAATTCCCACAGAGTGACAAACCAAAGTGGCCAGTCGCGTCAAAACGCATTTCGAGGAAATCAACAATTCCACAATATAAATACTTATGAATATCCTGAAGTTTATCAGTATCCAATAACCGAGGGAAACGTAAACTCTTGGGAAGATACACAACAAATTAATGAACCAAACTATACACCCAACCTTGACCAATACTATGAATATGAAGACAAAACTCTAAATTGTATTGAAGAACAACCAAATTTTTCGTTAGAAGCCTCGCAAAACCAACAGGATACTTAGATATAAATTTACATGGTAATACTTTGCCATATATAAATATTTCATCATCAAATGGTAGACCCCTTAAGTTTCTCATAGATACCGGGGCATCGTCCTCCTTCATCGACCCAAATCTCATTGACCCAAAATTTTACCAAGATTGTGACTCTATTACAATAATAACTGCATTGAACAAACATACATTAAATAAGAAAATAAACCTTCCCATGTTTGTAGAATTTCGAGAAGAAGGTAGAATCGATTTTTTCATATTTAAATTCCATGACTATTTCGATGGTCTTCTAGGTTTGGACATCCTTTCAAAATTAAATGCTAAAATTGATCTAGGCAACAAAACACTATTAACTAATAACTCAATCCTTCCACTTTTATCAAAACCAAATCTTACGTCAGGCAAAATTGAAATTCCGCCAACCTCAAAATTGATTGTTAAAATTCCCGTTGACACCAAAAATGGAGACTTTTTCGTACAAAAGACCTACTTACAACCTTTTCTTTACATATCAGAAGGATTATATAGCGCAGAAGATTGGTATAGTCTAGTAGAAATAACAAATGAGTCTTTTAATTCAAAAACACTTCTTATAGAACAGCCAATCCACACTCAACCTTTTAACAACCAACAATTTGTTGAAGTTCATAACTTTAACATAGAGACTAATACAGAACCAATTACAAAGGACATTTTTTCATTATTGCGTACGGACCATTTAAATTCAGAAGAAAGAAAAGCTCTGCATGGCCTTTGCAGAAATTACGACGACATATTCTTCCAAGAAGGTCAGAACCTAAGTTTCACAAATGAAATTAAACACCAAATTAACACAACCGACGATCAACCCGTGTATGTTAAATCCTATAGATATCCGTACGTTCATAAAGATGAGGTTAGGAAACAAATAAACAAAATGTTAGATCAGGGTATAATAAGACGGAGTTTCTCTCCTTGGAGCGCACCAGTTTGGGTGGTGGCTAAGAAAAAAGATGCTAGTAACGTTCAAAAGTGGCGTTTAGTCATAGATTATAGAAAACTAAACGAGAAAACAATTTGTGACCGCTATCCCATACCTAATATTACCGAAATCCTGGACAAGCTAGGAAAAAGTCTATATTTCACCACATTGGACCTCGCAAGTGGATTTCACCAAATAGAAATGCACCCGAGGGACGTGAAAAAGACTGCATTTTCAGTAGAAGGTGGACATTTTGAATTCATCAGGATGCCTTTTGGCTTAAAAAATGCCCCATCTACTTTTCAGCGAGTCATGGACCACGTTTTGAAAGATCTAATAGGTACTGTCTGTTTGGTATACCTCGATGATATTATAGTCTATTCAAAATCCTTACAAGAACACATGATCAATTTAAGGAAAGTGTTCAATAGACTAAGAGAATCCAACCTGAAGATACAACTTGACAAATCAGAATTTTTACACAAATCCTGTGCATTTTTAGGTCATATTGTATCAACTGATGGAATAAGACCTAACCCTGAAAAAATTTCTGCTGTGAAAAACTTTCCAATACCGAAAACTCGGAAGGAAATTAAAACCTTTCTAGGTCTATTGGGTTACTATCGCAAATTTATCAATAACTTTGCTGGACTGACTAAACCTTTCACAGAATGTCTAAAGAAATATAAAACAATAGAACTCAATGAGCGGTACCTTCAAACTTTCGAAATTTGCAAAGACATATTGACAAACGATCCACTTCTACAATATCCCGATTTCAATAAACCTTTTAACTTAACAACAGATGCAAGCAACTTTGCGATCGGAGCAATATTATCCCAAGGTCCAATAGGAGGCGATAAACCCATATGCTACGCGAGTAGAACTTTGTCTAGTTCTGAAATCAATTACTCTACTATTGAAAAAGAACTCCTCGCAATCGTGTGGGCGACCAAATATTTCAGACCATATCTTTTCGGACGGAAATTTAAAATTATTACAGATCACAGGCCACTAACATGGGTTATGAATTTAAAAGAACCTAATTCAAAATTACTTCGTTGGAGACTAAAATTGGAAGAATTCGACTACGAAGTTGTATATAAAAAGGGCAAAGCTAACACAAATGCCGACGCATTAAGTAGGGTAAAAATAGACGAACAAAAAGGTGAAATTGTAGAAGAAAAAGAAATAGAACTGAACGCTTTAGAAGACCATTCAATTCAAGCCACATCAGGATCTACTGTACATTCTGCAGAAGAGGATGCAAATGACGGAATACCAATATCAGAAAGACCCCTAAACGAATTTTCAATTCAAATTATTTTTATACAGACAACTGGAGGGCCTCCCATGAGAGTCGAAACAATATTAAAAAGCAAACAAAGACGTACATTTAGACGTCCAGAATTTAATGAATCCATTATAACAGATATATTCAAAAATTTCATCCCTCCAAACAAGTTACTGGCTATCAAAACAACTGACGAAATCTTTCGAATTGTCCAATCGACATATTCAAAATATTTTGCACATAATAAAATATTCAAGTTGATTCGATGCATGGAACAGTTAGACGATATCACGAACGATGACGATCAAGAGAAAATTATACGCGACTACCACATTTCAAACAACCATAGAGGTATTCAAAAAACACTTTATCATTTAAAGAGAAACTATTATTTCCCATTTATGAAATCCAAAATAACACAGACAATAAATAATTGCGACACATGTCACATACTTAAATACGACAGAAGACCACACAAAACTAAATTCGAAAAGCCAGAAATTCCCTCAAAGCCTCTAGATATTATCCACATAGATATATACACCATAAATAAACGAAATATTTTGACAATAATTGACAAATTTTCAAAGTACGCAACAGCATATACCATACCCTCAAGACACAGTATAAACGTTTTGAGAAGTATGAGACATTATTTGAGCATACACGGTTTACCAAACAAAATTGTATGTGATCAGGGCGCCGAATTTACAGCAAATATTTTTCAAGATTTTTGTAAACAATACTCTATCGAACTGCATATTACCTCTTTCCAACAAAGTTCAAGTAATGCCCCAGTGGAGAGATTGCACTCCACAATGACAGAAATATATAGAATAGTACAGCAAAAATATAAAAAGGCAAACGTAGACGCCAACCATGACGACATCCTCTCAGAAATTCTAACAACATATAACAATTCCACACATTCCGCCACCAAATTAACCCCTTTCGAACTATTCTATGGCCGTACTTACAAATTCAATAGAAACATAGAATTCACCTCACAACACGACTATTTAGAAAAACTTAAATCATTCCAGACAGAATTGTATGGTTTAATAAAAGACAAATTAAAGAAAGATACTGAAAAGAGGATTACAAAACTAAACGCTCAAATAAGCTCACTCCACGATTTAGTAAACATAAAATCAAAACCAATAAAAAAGTGACTGTGATTACCACAGACAATAAGAAAATCCATAAATCTAAAATAAAACGGAAAAGGAAATCTTAACAAATTGTATTTGCCAAATTGTATTTTCCTTCTCAGCATGTGCAGAAACGGAAATTATAGATTACACATCCACTTATCTTATTCAAATTTACGGAAAGCCAGCCAAAATTAAAGAAGGTACCCACAGAATAATCCATTTCATAGACATGACACAATATGACGCGTTCTTGTCTCACATTCAACAGACTATAAAAATCTTACCCAATAATAATACTACGGTACCCTTGTTAAAACACGAATTGGAACTCACCACTGATCTAATTGAATCAATAAAACCTATTGTTCCAAACACAAGAAAAACTAGATCAATAGATGTGTTGGGTAAACTTTGGAAATATGTAGCCGGTACTCCCGACCGAGAAGACTTTGAAATTGTGACACAAAATCTGAACTCACTCAACAACAATAACAATCAACAAACAGTTATCAATAGCAAACTGAACACTCAAATCAATAAATTAATAGAAATCACTAACACCATAACTAATCACATTAAAAATAATGATGATATTCGTATAGAAGTTATGTTAAACTTACAAACTAAAATCAGATTAATCAAAGAAGAAATTGTTAATATAAAATATGCCCTACAATATGCCAAATTAAATGTATTAAACTCGATGTTACTAAATAAACAAGAACTTAGGGTAGCTCTCGACAGAATAAAATCCGATAATATACCATATCACTCAATAGAAGAAGTTTTAGAACTATCAGAAATATCCGTATTATATAACGATTTAAACTTATTGTACATAATAAAAATTCCAATAACAACAAACACAATTTATGAAAGTATATTAATTAAACCAGTAAAAAGAGATAACAAAATTGTAAACATTCAATTTAATGAAATAATTAAGCACAAAGACGAATACTATGGCATTAAAAATAAGACTAAAATCGGATATTCTATAAATATATACGAGAAAAACCTGTTACTAGATATAAGTAATTCATCATGTATTCCAAAAATTCTAAATAGTCTAGACTCCTCTTGCGACATAACTACAGCTTATCACATACCTGAAATTGAATTAATTACTCCTGGACTCGTCCTCCTTAACGGATTCTCCGGCAAAATAATTATAAATCGAGAACAGAAAAACTTGAACGGCACTTTTCTAATAAAATTTAACAATGAAACTATCTACATAAGAGACCAGAAATTTTCAAACTTCGAAACAACATATCTACAAACAAAACCTGCAATATATCAACCAACTCCATGGGAGAAACAAAATATAAAAATTCTATCACTGAAAGCATTAGAAGAATTGCATTTAAATAATACTAAGCAAATTAAAACTTTAAAAAATAACAACTAACATTATAGGTGTATCAACAATTACATTTATTCTCGTTGCAATTGTCCTGCTAAGCTTTTTCTGGTTTTCGCACAAAAGAAAAGTCACCATAAAAATTCAAGAAATTACTAAACAAATACCTGAATCTAATACCAACCGATCACTTTGGTAAACGCCTCAGTCTAGGAGGGGAGGAGTTACATAAACACCTGTACATACATATACATTGTTTAATAAAACATTCTTATGTAACCATATAAATAAATATAAACACACACACAAACATACATTCATACATATATACTTCTTACAGTTCATTAAATTAGAACAACAACCTCTTACTTACATTTCACCAAAAAGCTGACCAATACAATAATATAAACATACAAAGATACATTCAACTTTACTTCCTACAGTCAACCAAAATAGAACGACAACCTCATGCCCATATTTCACCACCAATCTAGACTAAAAAAGCATAATTTGTAAAATAGCATTTATGATGATATTGCACTATTGTAACTTTGTTTTATACTTGCTTTAGAAATAATAATTGTAACAAAATCATTCTGAAAGGTGACATCGTAAAATAAAGTCAAAAATCGGTAAAACCAAAAACCCATCTTTTATTCTTGGAAGAAGGAAACCATAACTGGTTCATAACTAGTGCATAATTTCGGTGACATCAAGTGATAAGTCTGTATTTTGTCTGTAACAAGTCTGAATAGTTTCTATATATTGTGCGGGAGGTTTTTTTACCTGAAGGCTTGTTATTTTGTAGCACTTTTTTGACTTACTCCAACATCTTTATACCCTACACCACTATGTGGAAAGGGTATTATAAGTTTGTTTTGGTAAAAATTCATGTAACACCGCGAAATATTCGTCGGAGACCCCTAATGTGGTATACCAATCTTCATATCTCGGCGAGATAAAGCGATTTTGAGATGTGTGTTCGTCCGTCCGTCCGTGTGTTCGTCTGTCCATTATAAATTGTAATCAAACTCCAGGCTGCAAATATGGACCAATCGTCACGAAATTTGGTATGGAGGTCGGTTTCGCATCAGAATAGATCGCTATTTTAATTGGTGATGATCGTAAAATATTTAGCGGATGAAATGGACCAAAAACATAATTTTTATCCGATTTTGTAGCTGCTCTGTAGGTCGCAATAAAAGCCCGATCGCCTCGAAATTTTAAATAAGGTAAGAGTATATGACAAAGAAGAAGCTTGTAATTTGAGATGGCGATCAGATAATATTTAGAGGGTTAAATTGGCCACAACTTTTGTGTGAAAATTTTAAATTTTTTATATACAGCTTATATCTTTTTTCCTGGAAGAGACATTCCGGGCAAGTAAGCTACATATATTTGGAAGAGAAACGCTTGACCTTTTTATTGATTTCAGTTGTGTTGGTGTACGTGATAAGATAACAGAGTTACAGCCTAATATACCCTGTTATTTGTTTGTAGTGTAATCATAAACACACTAGAGGTCGCAATTATAGTTCAATAATCAAGAAATTTTGCAAGAGGTAAGACTTTAGGAAGAGGAAGATGCTTACAATTTTTGATGATGATCTGATATTATTTAGCGAGTGAAATTGACCATTACTTTTGTATGAAAAATACAAAAAAAATATTTTGGTCTATATTTTATTTTCTGGAGGGCATATACCGGCTGGTCTTCCCCTTGATGAAAATTGCAATAAAGTGTCTTCTAGATAACGGGCCTACTGCTTAATATATAATGGGTTTTGTGTAGAGAACATTTTCCCATTCCCAGTTGTTGCTTTATTGCAAATTAAATGGTGCCCTAACGTTTTAATTGTCCAATTGGATGTTTGTACATACATTGCAGCATGGATCGCTTTGCCACCTTTTTTCAAAACGATTCCCTAGCCAGGCAAAATCAAATTTTCAACGGTTGCAATATATCCTTCAGTAAGGCTTGCGACATTTTCTGATTATTTCAGCCATATAAAACTTCTCACTCATTGATATAAGAGAAGTCTCTCTTGTCCCTTCTGAGATGTTTGTGAAACAATAATTATATTATTATTTAAGCTTGGTGTGATACGGTACCAGAATCCACAAATTTACTTCTTACAATAAGTTTATTTGTTCCATAAAGAAATTTTGGTATGTGGAAAGCTAATTCCCAGGGGTAAAGGTGTAGGGTATTACATGGTCGGCCCCGTCCGACTATAGCCTTCTCTTACTTGTTTTTAATTAGGAAAAGCAATTTTCTGGTGCTTCATTGTGGTCTTTCGTCAATTTCTTTAATCATTCTTCTGTCGATGCGTGGGGTTACTATTTTTGGCCTGCCATGTAACGTCTTTTCCAAGATCCGTTTACCTGACTCTCTCTTTTTTGAATATACCGTATATTACACACACAACAATTAATTTATGATAAAAAAACAAGTAAAAAAGTATCAGTCGGCTTTGCCGACAGAGTTATACCCTCAGCCTGTGTATATTGAAACAATTTTTTTCCAAAAAAAAACGCATGTATTTAGAGAGTTTTAAAAATTTTGGGCGTTTGAACTGACAAAAATGTTGATTAGGATTTAATATCAAAAGTTTTGCGGAGGAGATACTAAAAAGAATGGATCTCCAGCCACTACGTATGGTACCAAAGGGGTTTTTTAGAACTTCAGGGATGTTTGCTCAAGAAGTATGAACTTGCCCCTGAAACAATTTTTACCATCGCAATTGAGGCAGCAATGCAAGTTGCTTCAACACAAATCAAAGTGATTCGAAAGCAGGTCTTAAAGTGAACATGTATCCGAAATTTTGAGTGGGAGGTACCGGATGGAGTGGACAAATATAGTCCATATTTGAACCTAATCTATATCTGGTAGATATATTAGGATGTGTAAAGTATGGACCAATTCGGCCACTCTCTTCAAGAGTTATCGTACGCACAAATTTTCCGAACATTTTTGAACTTTTGTGGGGGAGGTACCTGAAGGAGTGGACCGATATGGCTTATCTTCGAACTTAAACTATGTTTGGACAAAATATTACTAAGGCCAAACTTTGGACCGAATCGGCAGACCTGTTCGAGAGTTATTTTGCCCTCCAACCTCCTCACACGGTGTCATAGGGTTTTTTTTTGCAACTTTCAGGCTATTTTCTCAGGAAGTATGGACTTGCCCCTGATGAAACTTATACCGTCGTATGGAGGGCAGTGAATACAAGTTGCTAAAGCAAAAATCAAAGCGATTCGAGAGATGTTCCTAAACTGAACTTTTCCAAAATTTTGTGTGGGAGGTACCCGACGGAGTGGACCGATTGAGTCCATATTAAAACCTGATCAAAGTCTGGTACACGCTCCACGATGGGCAAAGTATGGACCAAATCGGTTACACCCTTCAAGAGTTATCGTGCGTACAAATTTTCCGAACATTTTCGAACTTTTGTGGGGGAGGTACCGGAAGGAGTGGACCGAGATAGCTCATCTTCGAACTTAAACTAAGTTTGGACAAAATATTACGAAAGCCAAAATTTGAACCGAATCGGTTCATCCCTTCGAGAGTTATCGTGCGCTCCAGCCAGCCAGACAGACAGACAGACGGACGGACATTGCTCAATCGACTCCAAATTGTCTGAAACACATTTCGTCCAAACATACTTGGAGTCTAAAACCATTATTTCGATGAGGCACATTTTGCCCGTATGAAAGTGTATATACCCTTCATAGCCTAAAGGCTGAGGGTATAATTATTAATAAATACATATTTTCTCGTTCCATACAGCTTCATACTAAACAAGTAAGAAAAGCGTTAAGTTCGGCCAGGCCGAACTTTTTATACCCTCCACCACGAACTGTATTGAAGTGAATAGGAACAATTAGTTTTATTTCGTTTATGAAAATTCTAAACTCTTCCTTTTATTCCCTTTAAAAATTGGGCAAAACCGACTAGACCTAAACCTGGATATTCTGGATTTGCATAGTTATCAACATCGGGAGCACCGTTCTATGGAGGCTGTATAAAACGTTAACCTGTACCGATAAATTTCTGGAGGAAAGTTTCGTAACTCCAGAGAAGACTAAATACCAAATTCCAGTTATTCAGTTATTGAATATTGTGGCTAAAACTTTCAAAATACCAAAAATTGGGAGGGATCTTTCTAAGGTGGGTATATAAAAACATGGAACAATACCGGAAATTTTCAGGTGGGAAGTTCTATACCACCAACGGAGATTCAATATTAAATTTCATCCGTTCGATGCGATATTGATGACACAGCCTTAAAATACCGAAAATCGGGAAGTACGCTTCTATGGGGGTTATTTGAAGAAAAGGGCTTATACAGATAATTCTCTTCTGCAATATTTTATACACCCATGGCAATTTAAATACAGTCGGACCTCGATTATCCGTGATGGTCGGGACCGGAGGCATTACGGATAATCGATTTTCCCGGATAATGGAGGCAATGTTTTTATGCAGTTTTTGAACATATTTTTAATTAAAAATGACATAATATTGTACAATAATATGAAAAAGGATAAATAAAAATTTAAAAGGATAAATAAATATCATCATCATATTCACCTGAATTGTCTTTGTCCCATGGTTTTTGTGATACCATAATACACAAATTGTGTAATACGGAGGAATTTCCAGTTTCTGTTTGTTTACCTTTTGTTTGCTTAATCAGATTAATTGGAAAGTGTGTTTTTACTCCCTGGTAATGAAGTTTATAACGAAAAATAGAAGAAATGGAAAAAAGTCCAACATTTATTTTCTATCACGGATAATGGAGGTTCCCGGATAATCGATTCACGGATAATCGAGGTTCAACTGTACTAAATTTCAGTCATATCGTTGGTATATTGAGGACACAACTTTCAAAATACCGTAAATCGGAAGGTACGGTCCTATGGGGTATTTGAGGACGTCGACCTAAACTTAATACCAAATATCAGCTATTTTGGTGGAGAACGAGCTATATGTAGAAAATCAGGAGGTACCGTTGTATGGGGGCTATATGAACCCGTGGACCTATACCGACAAATTTTAGGTGAAAAAATTTATACCCTCAACGAAGACTAAGTACCATTTCCGTGTTATAATGAGGCTAAAACCTTCAATATACAGAAAATTGGGATATACCGTTCTATGGGGGTACCCCCCAAACCATACACGTATACCGACAAATTTATAAGGGAAATTTTTGTAGCCCAGAAAAAGACTAAATACCAAATTACAGCTACTACGGTGAAATAATGAGGCTACAAAATTCAAATTACCGGTAAACGGGAGGTACGGTTCTTTCAAAACGTTGACCTGTACCGACAAATTTCTGAGAGAAATTTTTGTAGCCTGGAAAAAGACTAAATACCAAATTTCAGCCACTTCGGTAGAATAATGAGTCTAAAACCTTCAAAATATCGAAAATCGGGCGGTGCCGTTCCATGGGAGCTATATGAAGACGTTGACCTATACCGACTAATTTCAGGTGGAAATTTATACCCACAACGAAGACTATGTACCAAATTTTAGCCATTTCGGTGTTATAATGAGGCTAAACCCTTAAAAACACCGAAAATTGGGATGTACCGTTCAATGGGGTGTACATTAAAGCGTGGACCGATACAGATAAATTTCTGGGAGAAAGTTTTTCATCCCAAAAGAGGACGAAATATCAAATTTTTGGCATTTTGGTAGTATAGTATAGCTAAAACCTTCAAAACTATCGAAAATTGGGAGAAATCGTCCTATGGGGACTATGAGGGCGTGTGACCTATACCGACAAATTTCATATGGAATGTTTTATACCCCAATTGAAGACTAACCACCAAATTTCAGCAATTTCGGTGAAATATTAAGGCCACAACCTTCAAAATACCGAAAATCGGGAGGTACCGTTCTATGGGGGCTATATGAAGGCGTAGACCTATACCGACAAATTTCATATGGAATGTTTTACACCCCAAATGAAGACTAACCACCAAATGTCAGCCATTTCGTTGGAATTTGAGGTCACAACCTTCAAAATACCGAAAATCGGGAGGTACCGTCCTATAGCGGCTATATGAAGGCGTGGACCTATACCTACAAATTTCTGGGGGATTGTTTTATACCCCCAACGAAGACTAAATACCAAATTTCATCCATTTCGCTGCGATAATGAGGCTAAAACCTTCAAAATACCGAAAATCGGGAGATATCGTCCTATGGGGTTTATATCAAAACCAGGACCTATATAAACATTTTATGGTAGAAATATTTCTTAGCCTCTGGAAACACAAAATACAAACTTACAACCGATTCTGTGGTCAAATGGGACTAATACATTCAAAATATCTTAAAGTGACGCGTACTATATACGGGGCCTTATATGGGGGCTATACCAAAACGTGGACCTATATAAACAAACTTTGGTAGAAAGGGTTTTTAGCCTCTGGAGACAAAAGATACCAAATTACAACCAATTCGGTGCTCAAATGGGACTAATACATTAAAAATATCTTAAAATGACGCGTACTTTATATGAGGCTTTATATGGGGGCTATACCAAAACGTGGACATATGTAAACATTTTATGGTAGATATGTTTCTTAGCCTCTCGAAACGTAAAATGCAAAGTTACAACCGATTCTGTGGTCAAATGAGACTAATACATTCAAAATATCTTAAAATGACGCGTACTTTATATGGGGTCTTATATGGGGGCTATACCAAAACGTGAACCTATATAAACAAAATTTGGTAGAAATATTTTCTAGCCTCTGGAGATACAAAATACCAAATTACAACCAATTAGGTGGTCAAATGGGCGAAATATCTTAAAATTTCCTTAAAAAGACGACGCGTCACGCGTCACTTTGTATGGGGGCTATACGAAAACGTGGACCTACATAGCCCGCTTTCAATACCAAATATCCTACATACATATAATAGATTTTCCCAAAATTTCATCCACCTAATTCAATCCGTTCGGACGCTAGAGTGATTTCCACAGACGGACAGACGGACGGACATGACTATATCGATGTAGAATTGCACGCTGATCAAGAATATATATAGTTTGTGGGGTCTACAATGATTATTTCGAGTAGTTACAAACGTAGTGACAAACTTAATATACCCCCCATCCTATGGTGGAGGGTATAAAAACTCAAATTGGCTATGTTGGATCGTCAAATAGTGGATCGCAATCCGGACAACGGTGAAAATATTAAGGTGCTGCATATAACAGTGCATAATTTCGGTGACATCAAGAGGTAAGTCCTCAAAAAAATTATTTTGTCTGTAACAAGTCTGAATAGTTTCTATATATTGTGCGGGAGGTTTTTTACCTGAAGGCTTGTTATTTTGTAGCACTTTTTTGACTTACTCCAAAATCTTGTTTAATTAGGAAAAGCAATTTTCTCGTGCTTCATTGTGGTCTTTCGTTTACTATTTTTGGCCTGCCATGTAACTTCTTTTCCAAAATCCGTTTACCTGACTCTCTCTTTTTCTGAATATACCGTCTATTACACACACAACAATGAATTTATGATAAAAAATATTAATAAATAAATATTTTCTTGTTCCATATACGCCTTCTGTCTTTAGAAGACTCAGATAGATGGTCTTTTTCGTTCTTTAAAATACCTCAAACGGGGTTTTTTCAGAGCCTCCTATTGACATTTAATGGCCTCGAGATGTCTTCTATCTATACAAAATCTCAAAAAACCTCTATCCTCTATCCATTCTATTTTCATAAATACCAGAAACAGAACAGAAGGCTACGAAATGTCAGTCATTTTGAATCACAAAATAAAATAAAAAATACAATTTTAACTGAATCGTATTGTGAAACGTAATTGTGGAACACGCTTATCTATGCGATAGTTCTCTCGTGTGTGAAAAGTATTTGATTTTTTTTGGAACACTCATTTACATATCAATATTCCCTACGATTATTATCGTTTTATCTATCAAGATCTTAAAGACTTATTATTTCGATATGAGTGTAAAGTAAGTGTAATTATAAAATTTCTAAAATTGAAATTGTAATTGTGTAATTGTATGTTATCTATATGAATAATGATAGATGACCGCTGCTTTATTTATTTATATATTATTTTTTTTTGAAATTTTTGGAAAAACTTATAAATGTATTTGTGAAAAAGGTTCGTATATTTGTTATTGTTATTTCAACTTCTAAATTTGCTACCATAAAATACTTATTTTGATTTTGGATAACCATTTTTTTGCAATTGCGTTACTGCTTGTCCTTCTGTGGTGCCAAGTCAGCATCTTGGAGATCCGCCCCCAAAGGAAGATCATCATGGAGATCCTCCGCCTTCAATGGAAAATAATGATCAGGAGAATTATGCAGATGAATTAAACGATAATTTCGAAGATGATAGCTTTAAAAATTTACTATTTGCTGTATTCAATGAATATTGTGGTCAAAATGCTGATAGCAGAGATGACGATGGTCAAGATGATGCTGAGCGTGGAGATGATGATAGTGATGATGGTGGTGGTCAAGGTCAAGGTGGTTAGCGCGAGCTTAATTTGGATGATTATGATGACCTGCAAGATAGAGAGTAAAGATTGCAAAAAGCGATGGAGAAAGTTATGTATGATAGATATTTTAAAGTGTCAAGCACCACTCTCGGACGCAGGATCAAAGCAACCCGTGAAAGTCAGACTAAAGAATATGGAGAATATGCTTCTGATGAAGAAATGGCTGCAGCAAGCAGGAGAAATAAAAGGATAAGAATCCAAAATTTAATTAAAAGAAAAGAACGTTCTTATACACCTGAAGACCTAGAAAAGGCAATATTTTTCTGTAATAGTCCAGATATGGATATGAGCATACCATACGCTGCAGCAATGTACAATATCCCAGAGCGTAGTTTACGAGAGAAACTTTACGGAACTCCCGGCAGGATCAAAGCAACCCGTGAAAGTCAGACTAAAGAATATGGAGAAAATGCTTCTGATGCAGCAAGCAGGAGAAATAAAAGGATAAGAATCCAAAATTTAATTAAAAGAAAAGAACGTTCTTATACACCTGAAGACCTAGAAAAGGCAATATTTTTCTGTAATAGTCCAGATATGGATATGAGCATACCATACGCTGCAACAATGTACAATATCCCAGAGCGTAGTTTACGAGTGAAACTTTACGGAACTCCCGGCAGGATCAAAGCAACCCGTGAAAGTCAGACTAAAGAATATGGAGAATATGCTTCTGATGAAGAAATGGCTGCAGCAAGCAGGAGAAATAAAAGGATAAGAATCCAAAATTTAATTAAAAGAAAAGAACGTTCTTATACACCTGAAGACCTAGAAAAGGCAATATTTTTCTGTAATAGTCCAGATATGGATATGAGCATACCATACGCTGCAACAATGTACAATATCCCAGAGCGTAGTTTACGAGAGAAACTTTACGGAACTCCCGGCAGGATCAAAGCAACCCGTGAAAGTCAGACTAAAGAATATGGAGAATATGCTTCTGATGAAGAAATGGCTGCAGCAAGCAGGAGAAATAAAAGGATAAGAATCCAAAATTTAATTAAAAGAAAAGAACGTTCTTATACACCTGAAGACCTAGAAAAGGCAATATTTTTCTGTAATAGTCCAGATATGGATATGAGCATACCATACGCTGCAACAATGTACAATATCCCAGAGCGTAGTTTACGAGTGAAACTTTACGGAACTCCCGGCAAATATTATAACCCGGAGAAAAAAAAACAAATAAGAAAAAATAAAATATGTCATTTGTTCATCCAATCCACTCATCAATATCCACATTCCATGTACCATCATCATACGGCTCATAGAACGACACGACCACACGACAAAATGGATTTTTCACTTTAGTTAAACTGTGCTAATGATAATGTTTCTAATAAATACAATTTTCTTTTTTCAAAGGATAAAATACAGAGAATTTTCAAATTCTAGATAAAAATACAAAAAACGTGGACGGCCACAATAAGTTAACACTCACACAGTCAGTAAAAAAGAGTATTTAGTGTAAAAAAGCAAAATCAAAGAGAAACGTGATTAAATATGTTGTTATAGAGAATATTAATCAAAATTTTTCTTTTTCCTTCCCCCACCACTTTCATCTTGCCAAAGAGCTGTGAATTGGGAAGTGACAGCGGCTTATGTGTGACATAATTCTAATCTAATGATGATGATGTTTTTTTCTAATTCTAATAATCCTAATCAATAATGTTCATATTAATCTAATCAACGTTTTACAGGATTTTAAATAGGAATTAATTATAATTTTATTTAAAATTTTCAGCTTACAATTTTAGAATGTGAAAATAGGGGTTATATTTTTAGATAATTTGCTAATTTTTTACCACTTTTTGTTTTCTTTAATAGGTCTCCATCGCCGAAACCAATCTATAGCTCTGATGGCAAGCGTTTGAATACCCGAGAATTTCGTTATCGCAAGAAGTTGGAAGATCAAAGACATCAATTGATCCAGAAAATGCAAACGGTTAATCCTGACTTTAAACCGCCAGCAGATTACAAGTAAGTTGTCCACGGAAATGTAAATTTATTTTCCTGATTTTTGTAATGTCTATGCAATGTTTCCTTTAGGCCACCAGTTACAAGGGTCATTGATAAGGTACCCAGCAAAATAAATTGGAAGTAGTGCAATGTGGACTAGTTCTTTCACGGCATGTTTTGATGCAGTTCAAACGGAGTCGTGAAAAAGGCACTCCAGTCCTCACTTTTTACCGCATTTGGATGCAATCCAAAGAATCACACCCAATTGTCACATTTTAACAACATCCGGATGCAGTTCAACGGAGTCGTGAAAAAGGCACTCCAATTCCTCACAATTTAACAGCATCCGGATGCAGTCCAAACGGAGTCGTGAAAAAGGCACTCCGTTCGCTACATTTTATTAGCAGTTGTTAGAGATCCCTACACGTTCAGAAATCAGTGTATACATCTCTACAGTGAGCGGCATACATTTTATAAAAAGAAATAAGCGTGTTAAAATTTCCAAAAATTTGCTAATACAAACTACAAAATATTTAATTTGTGAACATTTTTCCGGTAACTCACGAGTAGAAAATTTCCCAATGGAGTGCTGTTGGAGACAATATCAAACCCAAATAGCAGATGAAGCATAAACAATTCAGCTTGAATTAAATAGAGAGTGGAGGAAACACGCATGTTTGCGATTGAATTCAATGGAGAATTTTCATAATTTGTGTTAATGTAATAAAGTTCTTAATATTTTTGTTCTCCACAAATAATAAATGCATTTTATTTGTTCTGGGATATTTTGTAATGGCTTGCACAAAAACACGTGCTTTGGACTGCATCCTATTCTACCCCAAAGGGTTAGTTAAAATGCAATGCCAAAGGGTCAGTTAAAATGCAGTGCCAAAGGGTCAGTTAAAATGCAGTGCCAGAGGGTCAGTTAAAATGCAGTGCCAACGGGTCAGTTAAAATGCAGTGCAATGGAGTGCCTCTTTCAGTAGTCACGCTCTTGTAAAAATCATGAGTGAAAATGCATAATTTGATGCACTTCCAGATCACTTGTACATATCATTTAACTGCCTCTTTGGAGGCAAACTTTTTGCTGGGTATTGATACCACAGGAGCAACATCCAGATATTAATTTTGTTGGTCTCTTGATTGGCCCACGTGGCAATACTTTGAAAGCCATTGAAAAGGAAACTGGAGCCAAAATTATTATACGAGGCAAAGGCTCGGTCAAGAAGGAAAAGTTGGACGCAAGGATGGCCAACCCATGGCGGGTGAAGATGAGCCATTACATGCCTTCATTACTGCCTCCAATCCTGAGGCTGTTAAAAAGGCAGTTGATAAAATCAAGGATATTATACGCCAGGGTATAGAAGTACCCGAAGGACATAATGATTTGCACCGCATGCAATTAAGAGAGTTGGCCCAATTGAATGGTACTCTACGTGAAACGGAACACAAGTCATGGCTTTGCCCCGATAAACCCAACATCACAAATAGCATTGTTTGTACATCTTGTGGTGGAGCAGGTCACATTTCTAAGGATTGTCGCAGCAAACGCCCCGGTGCAGCTCCAGGTGAAGAAGGTGAAAATTCTCAAGCTAAAATTGATGAGGAATATTTGAGCTTAATGGCTGAGCTGGGCGAGGGTCCACCACCATCTGCTGCCCCCAAAACTACACCTGATCCATTGGCCCAAGTGCATATCAATCGTGGTTATAGCATATTCGATAAGAAACCAACAACAATGCAGGCTATACAAAGTGCACCGCCACCACCTCACAATGCTGCTGTTGTGGCACCGCCTCCACCAATACCACCAGCTTGGGGTACTTCTAATCCTCCTCCCGTGGCCATGCCCCCCTTGATTCCTCCACCACCAACAACCCAACCACCAACACCGGCTGCACCACCACTAATGCCATGGATGAGTGCACCACAGCCTCCACCACCAGGCGGTGATCCACCACCACCACCTGGTACTGGACCACTTCAACCACCGGGTACTGGACCAATGCCCCCACTGTTGCCACCCCCATGGCAGGCACCTCCGGGTATTTTGCCTCCACCTGGATTCCCTGCATGGGGGGGCTGGAGCTCATGGGGCCTATGCTCCACCACCACCTCCTCCTTGTGCACCCCCTCCCCCAGGCATTGGCAGCTTAGCACAACCCCCACCACCGCCACCTCCATCATAAATGCGCGTTGAAAAAAAAAAAAAACAATTTAATTCGTCAATTGTCCAGCAACTTTAAAAGTGCTGCAATCAAACAGATAACTACACTTAACAATTTTTGTTCTTGTCAGTAAAGTTTATTAATATTTTATTCTCTCTGCTTCTACCCAAAAAAAGATACATTTTATTTTGTATGCTAGTTTATTTTTTGTTTATAAATTATACTTAATAATTAATTTTCTTGAAATTTTTCTTCTTCTATAGAAAGAATTACAATTTCTATAAACCTTAATTATTTTCATTTAAATTATGCAATTTTAATTTAGTTATTCATTCTAATACAGAGTAGAGTAAGCGTGACCCAACCAACAGCATGATTACACTTTGCCATTTAACACAAAACAATCACAACAAATACTAAAGTGTTTGTTAAACATCTGGAATTTAAAATTGAAATGAATTCTTTGCTGTTGTCTATTTTACTGACTTTGACATCTCAATTATAATCCTACATTATGATCTACATACATATACATAACATTAATTTCAAATAAAACATACTATAGTGACGTTAAAACATAGTGTTTTGTTATTTATTTAGATTCATGGGTTCAGAAACTCTACTATGAAAAAATGAAGGAGAAAAAGGACCAACGAGAAACTATTTTCTGCGACGACACCACAACACCCGATGGAATTGGAAGAAATTCTTTCAATATCAAATAGTGGTGGAAAATTCCATTTTTAGTACAATTATATGGAACCTCCTGTCGTACAGAAAACGATAACAAGAGAAATTTTGAAAACGTCTTCGAAACGAAAATCTATGCGACCGACAAGCCTTACGAAATAACACGTAAACGTACACTTTCCCATTAAATTTGGGTTTATGTATTTCGAAAGGACTGTCTCTTATAGAAAGAGAATGTCAAAATCACTCACTTGCTTTGTAGCAGCCGAGTAGAACGTAAACTCGCGAATAACACCGAAAATCTTAAAACAAATTTATGCAACACATTCTTGAAACAAAATAAAAATTTTATAGACACGTTTTAATGGCGGTTTCATTCATTATTTTATAGAAATCAATCAAATAAAATAATTAAAAATACCGACACATTTTATTTTTCAAACAAAACAAATCACACATCCCAGTTGTGCGGGTAACTAGGGAATAACTAGCAATTTTGCTGGCTACTGGTAAACACCCCTAGTTACCACCCAATCTACTCGCAATGTTATAGACTGGTGAATTTAACATGGGGATGTCATAGGAAGGGGTCTATTGTCCCCTCGTGTGAAGGCAATTGTCTCTTCATTGCATTACCAGTAACCAGTCAATTCGATAGTCTTCGGAAAGCCACTTGTCCATTCATTGCATTACCAGTAACCAGTCAATTCGGTAGTCAGAAATTATAGCCAAAATTACTAGTAATTTGAAGTCAGATAAATGGGTAAATGCATATATGTATGTATACATGACAATATAATCTTGTATACTTATGGATATGACAGGTCCATCTTGATCCTTGATACTGGAACTAGAGCGTTACTACTTGATACAGCGACTTATGTTTATTTGGTCCTTGGAATATTTTTTCGTGTGTCCTTCAGATCATTCAAAAGTTCCTGAAATAAAATGTATACAAGTTTAATGAAATGACGCGATAATGTATTCCGTCAAGATAGATATCAATACTTACCACAGATATATTATAAATATTCTTCTTAAATTGTTCATCCTTTCTATGATTTTGCTCCTAACACGTTCATTTTTGGCATCTTAAATTTTTGCACAACAAACGCATCAAAATACGTTTTTTTTTTTAATTATGAATAAACAATATGACAGAACATTTTTTACGTCCAAGTGTTGAAGAATTCGAGTAAGAGATTTTACCAACATCATCGATTGGCCCACAATTCCGCCCTAAAACAATGGTGTGCACGGCCATCCAATGGTGGTTTCTGTAAAATACTCTTAATTTAATTAATTCATCAACACTTGGACGTTTAAGTATTTTTTGTAATAATTCTTTAATAATTCATTTGTAGCACGATTTTAGATAACATTAGTGCTTAAAATGTTTAAATATATAATGAAACAACAAGAAAAATTAAATATTAATTCTCCCTTAAAATGTTTCTTTTCCTATTTTGCTCACCATTGTTTTAAGGCGGAATTGTGGGCCAATCGATGATGTTGGTAAAATCTCTTACTCGAAGAGATGCTGTTATGTCCTAATAAACTTAGCATCTGTATGGCTTATACTAGGGTAAACTCATTTCTATGGCCCATTACAAATCGCATATACCGCAAATTAATCGATTTTAATAAATTATATTTGATATCGCTCTGTTGTTATGTTCCGAAATATGTTAATTAGTTTCATATGTTTTGCTTAAATCTTATGAAGTTAGTCTAAAGTTATTGATACGATTAGGAGACCTAATGGTTATTTTTGAAGTTTCGTAAGTACAGATGGGACAATATCGCAATATTTGAAACATATTTTATGCATTGGCATATTTATTCTCCTATAAATTGTTGCTTTTCGAAGCATTTTTCTAATACGACTATTATTGGAAAATTGATGACGTACAGCATGATTTTTTCATAAATATTCCGTTTTTCATAAATTCCGTTAAATTTATGTATTTGCTTATCGAAGCCTTTGGATAGATATAATATAGACCATGGTGGAATAAGAAGGTGTTACATCGTTAACAATAATCGGACCATTTATCAGACCAAACGTCAAAATTTGCGAACAAATGTTGACGTTTGGTGTGGTAAATGGCCCGATTATTGTTATCGATGTAACACCTTGTTATTCCGCCATGATATAGACACATCATATCGACGCCTCCAAACAATAGTATGCTAAGTCGACTTAGCATGTTTTCAAGTTCTTCACATTTTTACATTTTACGTCCTTTAACTTAAATTCTGTCAAATTTTGGTAATGATCGGTCAATCCGAACAGAAGTTATAAACAAATGTTTACTCAGAATAGTAGTGAAGGTCAAAGAAAACTGTAAACTTTGAGAGCTTCTCCTGCAAAACTCACTTTTCAGACATAGCATACTATTATTTGGAGGTGTCGATATTATTCAATTATTTTCAAAATGTTTGCTTTTCGAAGCACGACAATTATCGGAAAATTGATGACGTGCAGCGCGATTCTTTCATAAATATTCTGTAAAATGTTTGTATTTGTTTATCGAAGCCTTTGGATAGATTTAGTATAGGCACATCTTATTATTAATTCATATTCAAAGACAGTATATATGTCATTTTCACCAACCCATTGCAATGATATTGTCATTACGACGAGAGTTTTAACAACGTTGGTTGTGATTTCGAGTCTCCGACAACATCGAGCCTATTGTAAATAATTAAACTTATATATTTAGAACAAAATTCATCAGTAATGGATCGATGGAATGGGTTCAAATGCTGATGAAAAGATCGGATCTTTCACGACATCCTTTGAATGGGTTCAAATGCTGATGAAAAGATCGGATTTTTCACGACTTCGTTTGAACCAATGCAAAAGATGCCATGAAATCACGTCATCGCATGCTGGGTAGGTATACAAAAATAATAGTTTTTGTTTTGTTTATTTTTGTGGAAGAACTCTTATGCTAAGTTTACATTTACGAAATCCACTCGATTTCATCTGTCAATTCTATAGCTCAAACGTCAAATGAAATCTCATCTGAAATCCATTGGATTTCATTTGACGTTTAACCTATGGATTTGACAGATGAAATGTGGATGAGTGGATTTCGTAAATGTAAACATAGCATTAGAAAGAAAATATTTTTTAATGTTTTTTTTCATAAATTAAATTTAACGCAATATTGTTTGTGTATTTCTAATAATAATATTAAGAATATTTTGAGAACTAAAATGTGTAAATATACATATGGCACAATATAACTAAATAATAATTATATAATACATCAACAAAAGAAAAAAATAATAGTTCGAAAATAATAATAGAGAACAAGTGACTATTTTTTATCGGCTGTGAAATATTTGCATGTAAGCTATCAAATCATAATTTAATGATTAAATAAATAAATTATACATAGACGGGATCATTATACCTCGAAAATTTGCCCATTAAATCACCATAAATTTTATCATGAACTGTTTTTTTTTCTCCATGAATAAACATCAATAGATATGGATTACCTAGAGAAGGTATGATATTTCATGTATAAAGACCATGCGATAAGTCTTACTGAAATGTTAGGTAAGGATTTAAAGGGTAGCGAAACCTTTATGGCAATTAAAGATATTTCTAGAAGCTTCATTCGAACATAAAGATGCCTTATCAGCTAACCATGCTTGAAAGCCGAAGAGGTGGGTATTTTGTTGTCTAAACGATTACATATATCAGATCTATAACATTAGATACAAGGAGAAAACACGGTTTGATGCTCATAAAATGTGTCAATGACATATACATACTTAAAGTATGACTTTGGGGGAGAGTGTTATGCCTGTTTGACTGTAACGTTGACATCATACATAAATGGTTTGCGGAAGATCCCAAATCCGGCAAAAAGTTATGTTATGTTAATCAGAATAGGCTTGGTAAAATTTTCAATGTCTGTTAACTTGTTATCAAAGGTTTCCAAAAGAGCTAACAGATTCTTTACTCATATTTAGAGTCCAGGAGTTGCTATTGATGAAAATTACGCTGGGTAAGCTTCTTTCTCACAATAAAATTTCCTCCTCCTCTCAACTTACAGGATCTAAACTTTAAACAGGACCATTACATTTGACATTTGCTGGAAACGATTCGAAGACAAATCAATCCGAGTGGTATATACCAAATAGGATGGTGGTGGTCTGCAAACAGAATAGAAGGAAATTTTTATACTTGATGTCTTTCTGACAAAAGGGTTGTTTTTGTTACTTACCTCACATCATTTTCAATTTCGGTCGGAATGTTAGTGTAGGCGGATCTCCTTGGCGACCATGGGCACCATGTGAATGACCATGATGATTGTGTGTAATTATGTGATTGTCGTGTCGTTTCAATGAGCCGTATGATGATGGTACATGGAATGTGGATATTGATGAGCGGATTGGTTTAACAAATTACATATTTTATTTTTTCTTATTTGTGTTTCTCTCCGGCCTATAATATTTGCCGGGAGTTCCGTAAAGCTTTTCTCGTAAAATACGTTCTGGGATATTGTACATTGCTGCAGCGTATGGTATGCTCATATCCAAATCTCGACTATTACAAAAAAATATTGCCTTTTCTAGGTCTTCAGGTGTATAAGCACGTTCTTTTCTTTTAATTAAATTTTGGATTCTTATTCTTTTATTTCTCCTGCTTTCTGCATTCATTTCTTCATAAGAAGCATTTTCTCCATATTATTTAATCTGACTTTCACGGGTTGCTTCGATCCTGCGTCCGAGTGTGGTGCTTGACACTTTAAAATAACTAGCGGCAAACGATATATTAAAATCTTCATACATAACTTTCTCCATAGCGTTTTGCAATCCTTCCTCTCTATGTTCCACATCATCATAGTCGTAGTCATCCAAATTAAGCTCGCGCTCACCACCTTGACCTTGGTCAACCTTGACCACTATCATCATCTCCGCGCTCAGCATCATCTTGACCATCGTCATATATGTTATCAGCATTTTGACCTCAATCTTCATTGAATACAGCAAATAGTACACTTTTAAAGATGTCATCATCTTCGAAATTATCGTTCCATTCATTTGCATAATTCTCCTGATCATTATTTTCCAATGAAGGCGGCGGATCTCCATGATGATCTTCCTTTGCGGGCGGATCTCCATCATCATCAGCTGCATAATTCTCCTGATCATTATTTTCCATTGAAGGCGGCGGATCTCCTTGATGATCTTCCTTTGCGAGCGATTCTCCAAGATGCTGACTTGGCACCACAGAAGGACAAGTACAAGTGAAATATTCACTGGTCACGTGCGCTGTGACCTGTAACGTATGCAATGCTTTAGCAAAATCGATATATTGATCTATATCGATACTGCATTCGCCTTCATATATAAATTGCATTAACGGCTTTAGAATTGAATTTGGTGCGTCAAGGATGATACAATCCTTCATAAATGTAGGGAAATCCCTGCTACGACAATGAACAGTCAAAAGTAGTTCATGTATTTCCAGCAATTATACAAATTTTATTCTTGTTGGCGACTTCCTTGCGCCAACAGTTTAAAAATTTTGGAATAACATCACAGTGATATTCATTTTTTATTCTAAAAATAAGTAAATCGGTATATAAATAATTATTTGTTTGTGACAAAGCAATACAAGCAAGCAATGCTTGAATTTTCAGTTCTAGTTTGTCTTAAGTCGCATACAAATAAAATAAACATAAAACATATAACAATAAAATAAATAGTTCATGACAATAAAATCAATCTCAATCAATCAATGTCAATAAAATCATTCAAATTAAAATAAAGGTATGTTTGTTTTAATATAAATACGTATGTGCTGTGCAACAATAATTAAAATGATCCAATATATACAATTGAATTATATTGAAAATTTTTTACGTCTAAGTCCCGGTCCACACTAGCGTGAATTTCATTATGAAATCATGAAATTAGACGTTCTTAAATCGAATTCCTCACTGCAACAATTTTAAGATTTTACTCGACTATGGAATTCGATCTAGAGACGCATAATTTCATGACATTTTTTCAATGAAACCACTCTAGTGTGGACCGGGACTAATCGGTATTATGAAAAACCAAAACATCAGTTTTGAAAAATTATTTTGGCAACAAAAATTAATAGAATTGTTAAGAGATCATTTGTATACCTTAAAATTAAAAAAAAGAAAAGCCAACCGATCTCTCGTTTTAATTTTTTTTATTAACGTCATTTCTTAGATGAATCCCTGCGAATTCTATCGGACTGTTACACCGGGAAACTTCTGTCCCCATTATAACGACGAGAAGAGGAATTTCATCATTGTAGAAACGTTGAGATCGAGAAGAGGGTACATCGCTACGAAAGATATGTACAACAATTTGCCAACACCGACACTAAATTTCGTGGAGCGATATTGGTATCCGATGTGTGGTATGGGGTTTACAGACTCCACAACCTAGAAGCTGTGGGACATTTTTAATAATAAACCCGAAGAGGAACGCCTGTGCATCCTTACTTTTGACGCATTGAATGTAAGCCACAACAACATAAAATACATGCAGTATACATTCCTGTTAAGAGGACTACTCACGCAGTGGGAAATTTTGATAGGTACTGAGAGGAGAGATATGTACACGCCTGATAGCATAAACGTCAAAATAGAATTAAATATATGCGATGCCGATTGGACGCATTTGACGTTATTGTCACCACTAAGGGTGCGCATTCCATTTTGTGAGGCTGTCACAGGACGCAGGATGCTGTGGGCGATAGATATGTTGCATTTGATCTGCAATATTGTCGGATCATTTATAAAAAACAATGTCAAATACGGTGGGATTAAGGCGATTTTAAGTTACATTCGAAATTTCACCAAACATAAATGCCATCTTTCAAGATCGTATTGTTATGAATCGTTTATAATAGAATATTATAAAGAATTATTCAATAGCGATGTTGTGGAACATCTGTTGGATCGCAGACCACAGGAAGACGACGTGCTGCCGACAGTTGCATTTGTTTCTAGTATGGCCAACCTAATCGATCTAATTTGCCGGTCGGTAAAATATTAAAAAAAATAAAGCGGTCATCTATCTATTATTTATATAGATAACATACAATTACACGATCTAAATTTTATATATTTTATAATTACACTTACTTTACATTCATATCGAAATAATAAGTCTTTAAGATCTTGGCTGGCAACGATAGATAAAACGATAATAATCGTAGGGAATATTGATATGTAAATGAAAATGTAATATGATATGTTCACGCTTCGGTCCAGGATCGAGTGTTCCACAAAAAAATCAAATAATTTTCACAATAACCAAAATTATTTAAAGTTTTATTCCACAAATATTTTCACAATACGATTCACCACAATGGCAGTTAAAAATTTTATTTTCTCTTTTATTTTATGATTCAAAATTACATTTCGTAGCCTTCTGTTCTGTTTCTGGTATTTACTTATAAAATCTGGGATTTCATAGTAATATGAAAATAGAATGGATAGAGTTTTTTTGATATTTTGTATAGATAGAAGACATCTCGAGGCCATTTAATGTCAATAGAAGGCTCTGAAATAAACCTGTTTGAGGTCTTTTAAAGAACGAAAAAGACCATCTGAGTCTTCTAAAGACAGAAAGCGACTTCTTAGAGGTCTTCCAAAGAAAAACGAATCCTTCCTAGGTTTTCCAAAGACAAAGAAGATGAAAGAAGGTCTCCTAAAGAAAAAGGAGGACCTTTTGAGGTCTTCAGAAGGCGAAATAACACATTATGAAGTCTTTCCAAGACAAAAAAATAACTCTTGAAGTATTCTAAAGGCAAAATAAATTTTTCGAGGACTTACCTCTTACCGAAATTATTCACTGTTCACGGTGCTCTTGAATCAAATTTAAATGGAAGGTGCTTACACCTGGGAAGTTTTTGCGGATTCTGAAACAACAATGTTCATAGATGAGAAAAAAAAACAAAAAAAAAATCGCCGGAGCGCTTTTTAAATAAATCGCGATTCAAGTTGACATTTTTAGGGGATCTTTAGGTTTTCACGATTTTGCTTAGAAACCGCAAGTCCTATCTACATGAGCCTGAAGAAAATGTTGTAGCTATGAAAATTCTCTACAAGTTTTACCATTTTTGAGATATTGAAGTTCAAATTGGGACAGTGCATTGACTGTATCGCCCCCTTATAAAACTAGGTAATGAAGGGTGCGCCTTAACTAACTCAACTTAATAGATGAGAAAATCCAAAAACAAGAAAAAATCGCTGTAGGGATTTTTAAATAAATCGCGGTCAACATTCAAATTTTTTTGGTGTTTTTTAAGGCCTGCGTACATAAGCTACCTCGCCTGCTTGCCTTGCTTTCCTGCTTCATTTCTGACATAATAAAAATAAAAGAATAAAGGAGGCCAAGCAAATTTCGAACTGGGTTTCCCTTTTCTTTTTTATTCTTTTATCAGAAGCAAGCAAGGTATGCAGGCGAGGCAGCTTATGTACTCAGGGCTTTAGGTTTTCACGATTTTGCTTGGAAACCGCAAGTTCAATCGAAATGGACCTAAAGATAATTTTGTAGCTGTGAAAATTCCCTACAGGATTGACTTTTACGATTTGTTCTCAGGCTGTACCATTTTTGAGATAAAGAAGCTCAGTTTACATTTTTAGGTTTTTTTTATTAGGGTTTCGCGATTTTGCTTGAATACGGCAAGTCTTATAGGCATGGGACCTGAAAAATCTTATAGCTGTGAAAATTCTCTACAAGACTGGCTTATGTAATTTTTGCTAGGTTGTACCATTTTTTTAGATATATAAGTTTAAGTTGGGAAATTGCAGTCATAACATTGTTTTATAAGGAGACAATTGAGTTTGAATTGTCCCAATTTCAACTTCTTTATCTCAAAAGTTGTAAAACCTACGAAAATATTATTAAGGTCAATCTTGTAGAGAATTTATTTTTTCTTTATTCCCATTTTGATAGGACTTGCGGTTTCCATGAAAACCGCAAAAACCTAAACAACCCCTAAAACTGTCAACTTGAATCGCGATTTATTTAAAAAGCGCTCCGGCGGTTTTTTTTTTTTGGTTTTTTTATTTTTCTCATCTATGAACATTGTAGTTTCAGAATCCGCAAAAATTTCCCAGGTGTAAGCACCTTACATTTAAATTTGATTCAAGAGCACCGTGTGTTATATGCAGCACCTTAATATTTTCACCCTTGTCCGGAATGCGATCCAGCATTTGACGATCCAATATAGCCAATTTGAGTTTTTTAGTATCAAGCTGTATTGAATAAAACCAATGCAAATTAATGAGTCGTCTATGGAACAATAAAATATTTATTTATTAATAATTTTTTATCATAAATTAATTGTTGTGTGAAAAAGAGAAAGTCAGGTAAACGGATTTTGGAAAAGACGTTACATGGCAGGCCAAAAATAGTAACCCCACGCATTGACAGAAGAATGATCAAAGAAATTGACGAAAGACCACAGTGAAGCACCAGAAAATTGCTTTTTCTAAACAAGCCTTCAGGTAAAAAAACTCCCAGCACAATATATAGAAACTATTCAGACTTGTTACAGACAACTTTTCACCCCATCTTTATTATTGGGATGACGTCTATTTCTTGATGAGACTAAAATTATTTTGTACTATCACGATGGACCTAAAATAGTATTGCGAAAACCAATTTCAAGAAAATTAAGGTCGGTTTAGCCGTAATTTTTCAGGAGATTCTTCTGCCTTGCCTCCCAGTTCTTGGTTTTGGCTGGCTTATGTGTTTCACGAAATCGATTATTTCTATATTTTCGTGACTTTTGCACATTATTTCAACTATATTCGTCTAAATATTCAAAAATAAGCAAAATTTCCTTTTATTTCTGCTGTTTTTATTTTTTTCCTTAGCCCTAAATTTGAATAATTTGCTATTAAATTTAATATTTTTGCACACAGGAACAAAGATTCTGTTCACAATTATTGAAATTTATACTAATATTGCAGAAAAAGTTCGATATTGACCGGTTTTTTTGCCAAAATATTTAACAAAAGTTATAAAAACCGAATATTTTTGACGCATAGAAAACAGGGTTAAGAACGTGTTCTTTGTTAAGGCCCCCACTCATTAGTCAGTCTGACTGCCAGCATTTATGTTAGTATGTGTAAATTTTTGAAATTTTGAGAATGTATGTGTGAGTTTTCCAAGACTGATGAAAATCAAAATAGTTTTGATTTCAAAATGAACCCCCATCAGTCTGGGTGAATTGTGTTTATTTTCAAATTGTCAATAAATAATTTTGAAGAACAGAAAATAATGTTGGTGTTGGAACACAAAAAACGTAGAATTCATTAATTTTCGGAGGAGAAATTCAAGATTTTTAGACTTGACTGATGGTTCGTGCTACACACTTGTCAGTCACACATACAGAAAGGGTTCATCGGACGGACGGCACAGACTGATAAATGAGTGGGGGCCTTTATTCTCGCTTATAGGGTTGCCATGGATCCATGCTACCCACATTTTTTAATAGCCACAGGACCAACATTTTTTTAAGTATTTGGTTTCTTGGTTATTGGGTATGGACTTCTAAAATACTGAGGTGTTATTATAGGTAAAATAGAAAACCGAATATTTTTTTGGACACTCACTGTATATTTTTTGAAGAAAAATATATTCATCAGAAAAAAACTATTTCCCATTAAGACTTCTTCATATCAATAAAATGTAACCTCCTCCAAGTCCGAACGGCGTGCAGCACACTAAAACACCGCTTATAGAGACGGTACAACATTTGTTAATATGAGGTATGTTGATTTATGTTTGTTTTTCGTTGATTTATGTTTGTGAAAATTAAAAACTATTTTATTGTGGAAATAGCAAGCCTAATTGTGTTGTTTGTTTGGAGAACAAAGTTGCAAAGTGGAAAAATACTTTTTTGGGTCATTTTCTTGTATACCCTCCACCATAGGATGGGGGGTATATTAAGTTAGTCATTCCGTTTGTAACTACCCGAAATAATAATTGTTGACCCCACAAACTATATATATTCTTGATCAGCGTGCAATTCTACATCGATATCGCCATGTCCGTCCGTCTGTGGAAATCACTCTAGCTTCCGAATGGATTGAAGTAGGTGGATGAAATTTTGATAAAATATATTATATGTATGCATGACTTTTGGTATTGAAAGTGGGCTATGTAGGTCCACGTTTTCGTATAGCCCCATACAAAGTGACGCGTAACGCGTCGTCGTTTTAAGAAAATTTTAGGATATTTGTCCCATTTGACCACCGAATTGGTTCTAATTTGGTATTTTGTGTCTCCAGAGGCTAAAAAATAGTTCTACCAAATTTTGTCTATATAGGTCCACGTTTTGGTATAGCCCCCATATAAGGCCCCATATATAGTACGCGTCATTTTAAGATATTTTGAATGTATTAGTCCCATTTGAGCACCGAATTGGTTGTAATTTGGTACTTTGTGTCTCCAGAGGCTAAAAAATATTTCTACCAAAGTTTGTTTATATAGGTCCACGTTTTGGTAGAGTCCCCATATAACGCCCCACATATTTTTTGAATGTATTAGTCCCATTTGACCACAAAATCGGTTGTAAGTTTGTATTTTGTGTTTCCACAGGCTAAGAAATATTTCTACCATAAAATGTTTATATAGGTCCAGGTTTTGATATTGACCCCATAGGACGATATCTCCCGATTTTCGATATTTTGAAGGTTTTAGCCTCAGTATCCCACCGAAATGGCTAAAATTTGGTATTTAGTCTTCGTTGGGTGTACAAAACTTTCCTCCGGAAATTTGTAGGTATAGGTCCACTCCTTCATATAGCCCACATAGGACGCTACCTCTCGATTTTCGGTATTTTGAAAGTTGTGGCCTCTATATTCCACCGAAATGGCTGAAATTTGGTGGTTAGTCTTCATTTGGGGTATAAAACATTCCATATGAAATTTGTCGGTATAGGTCTACGCCTTCATATAGCCCCCATAGAACGGTACCTCCCGATTTTCGGTAGTTTGAAGGTTGTGGCCTTAATATTCCACCGAAATGGTTGAAATTTGGCGGTTAGTCTTCACTTGGGGTATAAAACCTTCCATATGAAATTTGTCGGTAGAGGTCACACGCCCTCATATAGTCCCATAGGGCGATATCTCGCAATTTTCGGTATTTTTGAAAGTTTTAGCTATACAATACTATGAAAACGCCAGAAATTTGATATTCCGTCCTGTTCTTGGGATGCAAAACTTTCTCCCAGAAATTTATCTGTATCGGTCCACGCTTTAATGTACAACCCATGGAACGGTACATCCCAATTTTCGGTGTTTTGAAGGGTTTAGCCTCATTATAGCACCGAAATGGCTAAAATTTGGTACATAGTCTTCGTTGTGGGTATAAAACTTCCCACCTGAAATTAGTCGGTATTGGTCAACGTCGTGCATGTTTTGGGGGGTACCCCATAGAACGGTAGATCCCAATTTTCGGTATATTGGAGGTTTTAGCCTCATTATAACACGGAAATGGCTGCAAGATGGTACTTACCCCCTGTTTTTGTAACTTATTTTTGTTCGTTCGTCTATATTCGTAATAATTTAGGCATCCATAGCTCAGCATCCAGAAGACATACATGCCAAATTTTTCGTATACCCATTACTGTTGGTATATGAAAATCTGGCAACTCGTTACTGCACTTTTAAGCATCTCTTCCTACGCTTTTTGTGCATCTCATCTGTTAAGTTATCCTTCCTTCTTCTTTACTGTGTATTCCAGGCAACAAGTCGTGTTTAATAAAAACTCCTTTTTATATACATCCTAATACAAAACAATTTGTCTTTTATTATACGATCCCATCAGGTTATGGGCCCAGATCGCCGTTTTTGGAAAGTATATAAACCGTGTTTGGAGTTTCTGGTAATATTTTGAAAGATGTCAATCGCTACGAATTTTGCTGTTGAAAAATTATTGGGCCGTGAAAACTACGCAACATGGTCGTTTGCAATGAAGAACCTTCTTCAACATGAGGAGCAGCTATGGCATACAGTCGAAGGCAGATATCCAGCTGCTGGCATGGATGTAAAATTAGACACAAAGGCGAAAACAAAAATAATTTTGCTGGTCGACAAAATTAATTATGTGCATATTGAGGATGCAGAAACGTCGAAGCAAGTTTGAGACAAATTGAAAGCAGCTTTCCTTGATTCAGGTCTCTCTCGTCGTGTCGGATTACTTCGTCAGTTGATAACCACCCGTTTTACCTCATCCGAAAATATTGAAGAATATGTAAGTCAAATTGTTTCAACAGCACATAAATTGAAAGAAGTGGATATGCCGGTAAGTGATGAGTGGATTGGCACACTGTTGTTAGCTGGTTTACCCGAAGAGTACTCCCCAATGATTATGGGAATTGAAAGTTCCGGGGTAAAAATTACGTCTGACTCAATAAAAACAAAATTGCTCCAATATGTAAAGAAGCCAACAGGTGATAGTACGGCATTCTATTCCAACACAAAGAAGAAGAAGCATTTTGAAAAGAAGAGCTTTCGTTGTTACAATTGTAATCGCCACGGATACAAGGCTGCTGATTGTCGTGCGAATAAACAGAGAAACGGAGAGAATAAGCAAGTCGGTTTTTGCACAGTTTTTGCAGCAGAGAATGTCAATGATAATGACTGGTACATTGATTCGGGAGCAAGCTGTCACATGACGTCACGAAATGATGGTTGGTTGGTACCCAGCTAACAATTTTTTCCGAGGGCTCTGATATCAGATTTTTTCTGAGATTTTCTGATTTTTTTTAGAAATGTGGCCGATTTCTCTAATGTTTTCCTAGAAATTGGACCTATTTTCTATAAGTTTATTTTAAGAATCTCTGCACATTTTCTAAAGAATCTTAAGATTCGTCATTCCGAATTCGTTCCGATTTCTAATGGATTTTCTGAGGGAATTTTTTTTCGGTTGATGTCGAAGAACAGAAATACTGATCTTAAAATTCGCATATACAAATTTACAATTTTTTAAATATAAATGCAACATATAATAATTCAAGCTAGCTAGTCGAAGCTATGACTTACTTCTGCACATTGTTCTACTGTTAATCATAAAATGATAACAACAGGCAAAATCATTCGAAAGTTTGAAATTATAATCTTCCATAAATAGTACATTAAAAGAATATTGTCTCTGAGTGGGGTTTGTTCAGTACAGTACACGTGTTGTGTCAATATCAAAGGCGTCAGCGTCAGAATTGTTTCCGATTTTTTCAGAAAATCTGAACTTTTCTCCGAATTTTTCCAGAATTTCCTTCCGAATTCGGACGGATTTTCTTAAGAAAATCTAAATTTTCCAGAAATTTCTTCCGAATTCGGACCGAATTCTGTCAGAAAATCTAAATTTTTCTCCGAATTTTCCAAGAATTTACTTCCGAATACGGACCGAATTCGTCGCGAAACTCTAATACTTTTTAAGAATTTCCTTAGAAAATTCTTTCCGAATTCGGTGACCACGTCCATACAACTTTCGTACCGAATTCGGCATCAGAATCGGATATTTTTTCAGAAATTCTGTCCGAATTCGATACGAATTCGGAAATAAATGTTAGCTGGGTACATAAAAAGAAACCACAAATACATGAAGTTGTTGTTGCCAACAAACAACATTGCAAAGTGCATGGTGCTGGTGATATCAAAATAACAATGAAGAACAAAAATGGTGAATTGGTGGATGTTACCATCTACAATGTATTATACATTCCTGATCTAAAAGTAAACCTATTATCAGTGAGCAAAATAATGGACAGAGGTTACACTGTGAAATTTCAAGGAGATGAATGCATAATATCAGCACAAGGCGAAGAAATAATAAGAGCGCAACGTACAAACAACATGTTTAAATTAGATCGAGGTTTTGAGGAAATGTGTATGGCGGCAGCTACAGCTGATATGGGATTATGGCATGCTCGTATGGGTCATTTAAATTATGCGGATTTGGCCAAAACAAAACAGTTGGTAAAAGGTATGGAATTTCAACGAAAATCATCGGAAAGTTGTGTTACTTGCATTATGGGCAAGATGTCGAGAAAACCATTCAGACCGTCGAATTCCAGTACAACAAAATTACTTGAGCTCGTGCATTCGGACCTATGTGGACCGATGGAGGAAACGTCAATTGGCGGAGCTAAGTATTTTTTGATTTTTGTTGATGATTATTCGCGCAAGGTTTTTCTTTATCTTCTACAGGCAAAAACGGAGGTAGCGACATTTTTTGAGCAATTTATGACAAGAGTGCAGAATGAAACTGGTCATAAAATAAAATGTCTTGCGTACGGATAATGGCACAGAGTTTTGCAACCGGCAAATGTCAAAATTATTGGAGAAAAATGGTACACAACATCAGACTACAGTGCCGTACAGCCCCCAACAGAACGGCATCGCTGAACGCATGAACCGCGGTGTATGTTGTTTAATGCAAGTCTGCCGAAGAAATTTTGGGCTGAAGCCGTTGCAAATGCCGTACATGTGATAAATCACTCCGTTTGCGCCACAAATAAAGAAATGACACCACAACAGATATGGACTGGTGTTAAAACTGATTTAAGTCATTTTAAAGTTTTTAGATGTCGTGCCGTTTCGTATATTCCCAAAGAAAAACGTAAGAAGTGGGATCCTAAGGCAGAGGAATTAGTTTTTACTGGTTATTGTGAAGATACCAAAGGTTATCGGTTGCTGAATCCCAATGGTTGGCGCGTGGTTAAAAGCAGAGAAGTGAAATTTTTCGAGAATGAGTTTTATGGAAAGCAACAGCCACAACAAAAGAATTGTTTTGAAGATTTTTGCTTTGTAAAACTACATAATGTGGATGGTACTGATCAAGTGGAGGCAAACACAACAGATTATGAAGACGAAGAAGAGGTAGTGTCAAATTCTACAGCAACGTTTAATGGTTTCGACAGCGATAGCTCGTCCGGTTATTATGAACCTGAAGATGATACAAGTGGACATAATTCTACTCTGGTACCAATAGATGATAGTAACGCTCGTCGCTCGACAAGGACTCGGAAACCAATTAATATGCCTGACTACCATTTATATTCAGTTCAAGAAAGTAATTCATCAGATCCCTTAACAGTCCAGGAGGCAATGAATAGTGAAGATGCAGCACATTGGAAGACTGCAATGGAAAATGAATATAAGTCGTTAATAGGCAACAAAACGTGGAGTATGGTAAGATTACCTGATGGAGCAAAAGCAATTAAAAACAAATGGGTTTTTAAAACCAAGCGTGATGAGAATGGTGAAGTCCTAAGATACAAGGCTCGTTTGGTGGTGAAAGGTTGTTCCCAGAAACCAGGTATTGATTATAGTGAGACCTACTCTCCCGTTGTTCGATACACTTCATTAAGATATTTAATGTCAGTTGCTGCTCATTACGATTTGGATATCGAACAGATGGATGCTGTTACCGCATTTTTGCAAGGTGATTTGTCCGAAGAAATTTATATGGAACCCCCTGAGGGAGTAGGAGACAAAGTCACTGGTAAAGTTTGTAAATTGAAAAAGGCGATATATGGACTAAAGCAGGCGAGTCGCGAGTGGAATAAGAAATTGAGCCAGACACTTAAAGGAATGGGACTTAAACAGTCTAAACTTGATCCCTGTATTTATTTCTGTGTGAATGGATCAAAGATGTTTTTCATATCCGTTTATGTGGATGATCTACTTATTTTTTCGAACAACAATAAGCTGAAAGAAAAGGTGAAAGATGGATTGAAGTTGAATTTTTTGATGAAGGATTTCGGGGAGGCGACGAGCTGTGTTGGCCTTCGCATCACCAGAGATCGAAAAAAAGGTGAGATACATATTGATCAAGGTGTGTATGTTGCAAATATTTTGAAGCGTTTTAACATGACTGATTGTAAGCCAGTGGGCACACCTTTTGATATTAACACTAAACTAACAAATCCTACATCAAATACTAAACCAAGAAGCAATAGGCAGTTTACTTCACCTAGTACAAGGTACACGCCCAGATATCGCGTATGCTGTGAATTTTTTGAGCAAGTTCAACAACAATTTTGATAATTCACACTGGACAGCAGTGAAAAGGATTTTTAGATACCTTAAAGGTACAATGCAAGTAAAACTTACATATTCGAAGAATGGAGATTTTGATTTATATGGATTTTGTGATGCTGATTATGCTAGTGATGTTACGGACAGGCGATCTTGTACAGGTTACGTTTTTATGCAGAAAGGTGCAATAAGTTGGTGCAGTAAGCGGCAAGCAACAGTAGCTCTGTCAACAACGGAGGCCGAATACATGGCTATGTCCACAGCCGTCCAAGAAGCTGAGTGGCTCCGTCAACTTGAGATTGATTTGTGGAATGACACTAAAAAGAAGGTAACACTTTTCTGCGACAACAAAAGTGCCTTGAATCTTGCGCAGACTGATGCGTATCATGGTCGATCTAAACATATTGATGTGCGTCATCATTTCCTGCGTGATAAAGTAAATAATGGTACTGTCGAATTGGAATATAAAGGAACTGAAGATATGGCTGCTGATTTTCTGACGAAACCGGTGACAAGAGAGAAGCACCGGAAATGCTCCGAGATGTTGGGTCTTACAAACTTCGTGCCAGGTTTTAGTGGAGGTGTTGGTATATGAAAATCTGGCAACTCGTTACTGCACTTTTAAGCATCTCTTCCTACGCTTTTTGTGCATCTCATCTGTTAAGTTATCCTTCCTTCTTCTTTACTGTGTATTCCAGGCAACAAGACGTGTTTAATAAAAACTCCTTTTTATATACTTCCTAATACAAAACAATTTGTCTTTTATTATACGATCCCATCAATTACATATCTTGTTAAGAATTCCTCATTTAAAAATCAGCGCTCTACATTTGCGCTAATGCAAGTAAATCTATCTACAAAATTTGACAATTCGTGTGAGAAGAATAAAAAATTTTACAAAAACAGGGGGTTAGTCTTTGTTGAGGGTATAAAACTTTCCACCTGAAATTTGTCGGTATAGGTCCATGTCTTCATACCCAGTAGGAAATTGAATCTGCGATGACCATTTCATTAACGAAAAATTTCAAAATTGTCTTTAAACAAGACGGTGTCACCAAATTTGTCACTCTTCCATGTGCGGCGTGTGGCATTCTGAACGAAAATGTCTTGCAATGTGCCTTGGTACAAGTTAATTTTCATTCTGTCGTCCATGAAGACAACTTCGCTTGCCTTGTTGCTCAACTTATCGTGCACGAGTTTTGCGACATTTGTGTGAAAATGGAGTCGATGATCGCAAAGGGCTGTCGTCGAGCCGTCTTCAATGGATTAGAGACAACTTTGAAGACACATAGCAGACAACTTCCAACTGGGTATTGCCACCATAGAACGGTACCTCCCGATTTTCTACACATAGCTCGTTCTCCACCAAAATCTATATTAATAAAAGAGTAAAGTGATTGACTGACTGACTGACTTAATGATTCATCAACGCCCAGACGAAACGACTGAAGCTAGAATCCTGAAATTTTGGGTGTGGATCACTCTTGGTCCGAAGGGGTCAGATAAGGCTGGGTTTTTGGAAATTCGAACTGGAAGGGTACGAAAAGTACTAAAAGGTACTAAATATGGTACCTTTTGTATTTGGCGAACCGGTAGAGCTAGAACTTTGAAATTTGGAATGAAGGTCACTGATGGAAAGATGTGCTAAAAGGTTTTTAGAAATTCGAACTATAAGTGTACGAAAAGTACTAAAGTGTACTAAATTTGGTGCCAATTCTTATTTGTGAACGGATAAAGGTTAAAGGCTGAAATTTGGTGTGAGAATCAAGGTTAAAAGGTACGGTTGACATAAGGAGGTGGCTTAGGAAAAGTGTACACATGTGTACGAAAAGTACTAAATGGTACTAAATTTGGTACAATTATGATTTTTGCGAACAGATAGAGCTGGAATCCTGAAATTTTGAATTAAGGCTACTATTGGATAGTATAATGCACGTATTTTTGAAAATTAGTATTTATGGGTACGAAAAGTACTAAATTGTACTAAATTTGGTACACTTATGATTTGGACGAACGGATAGAGTTGGAATCCTGAAATTTTGAACTAAGGCTACTGTTGGAGAGTAAAATGGAAGTAGTTTTGAAAATTCGTACTTATGGGTACGAAAAGTACTAAATTTGGTACAATTATGATTTGGGCGAACAGATAGAGCTGGAATCCTGAAATTTGGAACTAAGGCTACTGTTGGAGAGTAAAATGGATGTAGTTTTTAAAATTCGTACTTATGGGTACGAAAAGTACTAAATGGTACTAAATTTGGTACATTTTGGATTTAGGTTGAACGGATAGGGCTGGAATACTTAAATTTTGAACTAATGCTACAGTTGGAGGGTAGAATGGAAGTAGTTTTGAAAATGCGTACTTATGGGTACGAAAAGTACTAAATGGTACTAAATTTGGAATAATAACGATTGGGGCGAACGGATGGAGCTGGAATTCTGAACTAAGGCTACTGTTGGAGAGTAGAACGGAAGTAGTTTTGAAAATTCGTACTTATACGTAAATTTATATATTGAATAAAACTGAATTACAAAAAAAAAAAAAGTGCCAAATGATACTAAATTTGATTTAGGCGAACGGATAGAGCTGGAATCTTGAAATTTGAATTAAGACTAATGTTAGAGAGTAGAATGGAAGTAGTTTTGAAAATTCGTACTTATGGGTACGAAAAGTACTAAGTGGTACTAAATTTGATACAATTACGATTTGGGCGAACGGATAGAGCTGGAATCCTGAAATTTGGAACTAAGGCTACTGTTGGAGAGTAAAATGGATGTAGTTTTTAAAATTCGTACTTATGGGTACGAAAAGTACTAAATGGTACTAAATTTGGTACAATTTGGATTTAGGTTGAACGGATAGAGCTGGAATTCTGAAATTTTGAATTAATGCTACAGTTGGAGGGTAGAATGGATTTAGTTTTGAAATTTCGTACATATGGGTACGAAAAGTACTAAATGGTACTAAATTTGGTACAATTTGGATTTAAGTTGAACCGATAGACCTGGAATCCTGAAATTGTGAACTAAGGCTACAGTTGAAGGGTAGAATGGAAGCAGTTTTGAAAATTCGTACTTATGTGTACGAAAAGTACTAAATGGTACTAAATTTGGTACAATTTGGATTTAGGTTGAACGGATAGAGCTGGAATCCTGAAATGTTTAATTAATACTACAGTTGGAGGGTAGAATGGAAGTAGTTTTGAAAATTCGTACTTATGGGTACGAAAAGTACTAAATGGTACTAAATTTGGAATAATTACGATTTGGGCGAACGGATGGAGCTGGAATCCTGAACTAAGGCTACTGTTGGAGAGTAGAACGGAAGTAGTTTTGAAAATTCGTACTTATGGGTACGAAAATTACCAAAGATACTAAATTTGGTACAATTATGATTTAGGCGAACGGATAGAGCTGGAATCGTGAAACTTGAATTAAGACTAATGTTTGAGAGTAGAATGGAAGTAGTTTTGAAAATTCGTACTTATGGGTACGAAAAGTACTAAATGGTACTAAATTTGGTACAATTATGATTTAGGCGAACGGATAGAGCTGGAATACTGAAATTTGAATTAAGGCTGCTGTTAGAGAGTAGAATGGAAGTAGTTTTAAAAATTCGTACTCATGGGTACGACAAGCACTAATGGTAATTTTGTACAATTTGGATTTAAGTTGAACCGATAGACCTGGAATCCTGAAATTGTGAATTAAGGCTACAGTTGAAGGGTAGAATGGAAGTAGTTTTGAAAATTCGTACTTATGGGTACGAAAAGTACTAAATGGTACTAAATTTGGAATAATTACGATTTGGGCGAACGGATGGAGCTGAAATCCTGAACTAAGGCTACTGTTGGAGAGTAGAACGGAAGTAGTTTTGAAAGTTCGTACTTATGGATACGACAGGTACAAAATGGTACTAAATTTTGTACAATTTGGATTTAGATTGAGCGGAGAGAGCTGGAATCCTGAAATTTTGAATTAAGGCTGCAGGTGGAGAGTAGAACGGAAGTAGTTTTGAGACTTCGTACTTATGGGTACGAAAAGTAATAAATGGTACTAAATTTGGTACAATTACGATTTGGGCGAACGGATAGAGCTGGGATTCTGAAATTTGAATTAGAGAGTAGAATGGAATCAGTTTTGAACTTATGGGTACGACAAGTAAAAAATGGTACTAAATTTGGTACAATTTGGATTTAGGTTGAACGGATAGAGCTGGAGTCCTGAAATTTTGAATTAAGGCTACAGTTGGAGGGTAGAATGGAAGTAGTTTTGAAAATTCGTACTTATGGGTACGAAAAGTACTAAATGATACTAAATTTGGTACAGTGGGTATTTGGGGGAACGGATAAAGCTGGAATCCTGGAATTTGGTAAGACTAAGATTAGAGTGTAGGATTGAGACATGGAGGTAGTTTTTGAAATTCGTACTTATGGCCACGAAATATACCAAATGGTACAATTTGAGTGCACCGATGGCGCTGGAATCCTGTTTTTTGGAATTTAGGTTACTGGTGAAGTGAAGGATTGAGGTAGTTTTGGAAAATCGTACTATTGGGTGTAGGAACAGTGCTGGAATCTGCATTTTTTGGATTTAGTGTGAGTACTGGTGTACAATGTTGGTCTAGCTGTTAACATGTAAGGATGAGATACGGCTTTTTGAAAATCGAACTTAAGCGGCACGAACAGTACTAAAATAACAATAAATATTGATTAAAATTGGTATAAGTACAATAAAATTTTCAGTGTTCGCCATTTTCATTTTATATATTGTTTATTTGTTTTTTATATCCTTTCCGCATACGAAGTAGCGGGCACTTTGCTAGTAGCTGATATTTGGTATTAAGTTTTTAATAGAGGTATGAAACATTCCAGCCAAAATGTGCCGGTATAGGTCGACGTCCTCAAATACCCCCATAGGACCGTACCATCCGATTTACGGTATTTTGAAAGTTGTGGCCTCAATATACCACCGATATGACTGAAATTTAGTATTTAAATTGCCATGGGTGTATAAAATATTGCAGAAGAGAATTATCAATATAAACCCTTTTCTTCAAATAACCCCCATAGAAGCGTACTTCTCGATTTTCGGGATTTTAAGGTTGTGTCATCAATACCCCATCGAAACGGATGAAATTTAATATTTCATCTCCGTTGGTGGTATAAAACTTTCCACCTGAAAATTTCCCGTATTGTTCCATATTCTCCCTTGTCCCGTATGGGATGTTGTGGAACAATGTTTTTTTTTTTTTTTTGTTCCATATTTTTATATACCCCCATAGAAAGATCCCTCCCAATTTTTCGGTATTTTGAAAGTTTTAGCCACAATATTCAATGGGAATAACTGAAATTTGGTATTTAGTCTTCGCTGGAGTTAGGAAACGTTCCTCCAGAAATTTATCGGTACAGGTTAACGCGCTCCCGATGTTGTTAACTATCTAAATCCAGAATATCCAGGTTTAGGTCTAATCGGTTTTGCCCAATTTTATGTATTTCGATCAATTCGGAAATTTGTAAATATTGGTCCATGTTTTGGAAAGAAACAAAATGTCGCCCCATATTAACTGTTTTGAAGGGAGCATTCTCAGTTGAGATTTATGTACTACCCGACTCGAGCTCAAGAATAGGTGTGACTGATTATTTTTGAGCTCGAGTCGTCATGAAATTGGGGAAGGGTTCTTTGTTTCAATACAAAGAACTAAGAGAACTGATGAGTCCAAGTGGCGTTGGACGAAACTAGTATTCTCTGCCATCCCCAAAAGTAATCAATTTTAACTACATCCCACTTGAAACTTGTTGTTTTTAAATTTGAAAACAACAAATATGAGATTAAGGTTGACTACATTTCTCAGTTTTTTTTTCATTTTTAATTTTTTTTTATTTCAAAAACAAAATATTGAAACAGCTTCTCCTTTTGCCATGAATTTTCAGCGAACTCAAACATATTTTCAAGAATTCTACTTTCTGCGAGAAATTATGCATTTAGTGGAATGATACGGAAAGATGCAAATTGAAAATCTAACGAGTTTTCATTCATGTTTTGCAAAAAATTCAATCAAATGTGAAACAATATTAGTTTTTTAAATTCCAATAATTTATAGACATTTCATACTTGGTGTGTCTTTTAACTTATTAAATGTGGCTGAAACAATTTTTTCAGCAACTTTCGCTTTATACAACTGTCAAAATTTGAAACATTTGTAATAATTATTACAAATTGAAACTAACATTACAAACAAAAGCAACTTCCTATGTGGTTGTTGTTGAGTTGTGTTTGTTGTAGTACTTACTTTACCTGCTTTGATCTACCATGCTGTTTATATGTAATATGACCTGGTACCCCCCCTTGGTCCATATCTTGACCCTTTTATCACAATTATCAGTCATATTTCATAAATTAATACAGAAATATGTTAGTTTTCTTTGTTTAAAAAGAATTACTTGACACAGTGTACACAGTGTGAAAACTGTACTCAAAGACCAACCCATCTATAGCAGAAGGCGTTGATGATGAATGAATTAAGTAGTAGCGATGGTGTTGATACCACAGGACAAATCTCATTTTTAATGTCTACGATTTTTTAAAGATTTTATAAAATATATTGACGATTTTTTACTTTATTTGTCGATAATAACACGACTTTTTTATAGAATTGATATGGCAGCCCTGGAGACCGCTCAACAAATACATTCATAATGTGGCGCCATCTGTTGGCGGAATACTACATTAAACGAAAACAGCTGTTACTGTGTGAGCCACCCTAAATAATAGTTTCTGGGTTATTCTTGGATTTGTGTTGTTTTTGTGCAAGGAAATCAGAAAAAACCGGCCCAAAGTTTATCATTTCATCAGGAAATTTAGTGCTGCGCTCTCAACTACAGCAAATCGGACAAATAAACATGTCTTTCTTGGCCAGAACATTGTTAAGAACTGTAAGTAAAAACAGCATGAATTTGAAACTTGTTACAAATTAAGGGCAAGCAATAAGACGATTTTTTGCAAACTCCCCTTTAATAGTGTAAAAGCTATGCTAATTAACTGCAACAAAATTACGTAACCCCACGAAATTATAAACAAAAATTATGTGATTTACATATTTCTTCTTTTAGCTCCCTCAAGTTGGCAAACAGTTTGCCAAACAACAAAATGTGAACAACACATTCAAACGTCTCTTGCATCAAAGTAAGTATAGTCTGGTTGGAGAACCCGGAATGTGACTCACCGATGTAAAATCATCAATGTTTCTTTTATGTTGCAGCTTCCCCCTTGTTGGCTGTCAAAGTTCAACAACCGGCTCCAGATTTCAAGGGTATTGCAGTTTTAGGAAACGATTTCCAAGATGTTCAACTTGCAGATTATGCCGGCAAATATTTGGTTTTGTTTTTCTATCCCCTTGATTTGTAAGTTTGGCGTTGGAATTTTAAACCATACATATGTAACTTGTTTTCTTTTATATTTCAGCACATTTGTATGCCCCACAGAAATTATTGCCTTCAGTGATCGCATTCAAGAATTCAAAGATCTAAATGCCGAAGTCTTGGGTGTCTCTGTGGATTCACACTTCTCACATTTGGTCTGGTCCAATATGGAACGTAAGAATGGTGGTCTTGGCGGTTTGAAGTATCCTCTACTCGCCGACATCACCAAACAAATCAGTGCCGATTATGGTGTCCTTTTGGAAAATGAAGGCATTTCATTGCGTGGAACCTTCATTATTGATCCCAATGGCGTTGTACGCCAATACTCCATCAATGATTTGCCAGTTGGCCGTTCCGTTGATGAGGTATTGCGTTTAATTAAAGCATTCCAGTTTGTGGAAAAACATGGTGAAGTTTGTCCAGCCAATTGGAATCCCGAATCAAATCCTGATACAATTAAACCAGATGTCGAACAATCCAAAGAATATTTCAATAAGCATGGCTAAGTTGGTTTTTTTTTGAGTTGAGGGTGGTGTGAAGAACTTCTAAGAAATTCTTCATGCAACCAGCAGTGTAAGAAGGTGTTATCTCGATTTGGTTATTGAATAAAAAATTCAAGTTTTTCTTTAAGTAAATTTATGATTTATTTTATTTTTTGCTACTATCACTGTATTTGATGATATCTGAATGGATCATTTAAAAAATAAAAAGACCATTAGAAACCATAACATAAATGAATTGTCGTCTTTGTTTACATTGTTGCTCTTGAAGGCTATAGGCTTCGGGGAAACAAGAGGATGAATATAAGAGGAGTATTATTCCATAGAATACTTGACGGTGTCCTGGCTGTAGTACCGGTGAAAGCGCTAGAAGGTATTTCTTCCTGTGTTGCTTGAGTGGATACTACAAGGGGTATAACTGGGTGGTATTGTGATACTGGATGAATCACTGGATGACAAGCCGTGCGCACCCAAACGCTTGAGTATTTGTTGTGATTGCATTTATTTTGTAGAGTACCAAGCCGCACATAAACTTGTTTTTTTAGCATGTGGCTTATGAGTATCAAAATCAGCTACTTACGCATTTCTCTGCCCGATAAGACAGGATTTTGTTACGGATCGTATTAACAAGATTACGAACAAAGTTGCAAACAATTTTTGTTCAAAATAAGGGGTCGATTATCGATAGCAGTTATCGTTGAGTGAGTTGTCGGTTGTCAAAATTACTTTATGTATGGCAATCTTCAACTGAAGTTGCGAATCTCAGTTGACGAACCGGCTATTTTTCAGCAACCAGTTATTTTCAGTTGCAGTGAATATTTTCGAAGAAACAAGAAGTAAAATTGAAAGGAAAAAACATTTTCTTAACAATTGTTGATTATTAGCATGATTAATTAATTTTGTGTATCAAAAATATGGTGAAAATAATAAGAAATCAAGTGTTTGAAATATTAATTGATAAATTGAGTACAAATCCAATGTACACATGGGTTCCATCTATAAAAATAATTTTTTTTTTTTTTGTAATTTTGACTTTTTGGGCGAAGATCATTTCTTAATGATTTTTTTATTAATTTTCTCGTTTAGAGTTAAGCTTGATGATCGGAAATTATTTGCAAGTGAAAAAGGAAAGCAAGATTTTTGTTTTGTCTTTTTTCCTCCTCAGACAATTTTGAACCGATCCAATGTTGGCACAATTTGTCCTCTATCAAGTGGACAACTTCCTCCAATACGTTCAACAATGTAGATTGAGCCATGCAATTGTTGTAATCATCATGGGACTTTTGGAAACTACCCTCCGCAAAAAATCTCAACGCAGCGCACACTTTTAAAAGTGGGAGTATTGCTGTTGATCTGTAACTTACTTTGAAGTCATCCTTTACCGTTTCCACAATGTAAACTACGGCATCCTTTTCAATCGAAAATAAGCCTTAAACCTAAAATAATTTACTGATTATACAGATCTTTCCAACATGAGCTTCAACTTACAGTGCAGATGGCAATTCCAATGGATTCGACTTGTCCCTCAAATATCTTCTAAGAGATGTCATGTTCTATACATTTTCTTCATCATCAAAAAATAATTCCACTGTACTTATCATTTTAAAATAGTTTTTTTTTTGCGAATTGTGCCTTTTGGATTAATTTAGAGTTCACAAGTTTGCAAAAACACTGATCAATAGATGATAACACGTTTATCGGGAACCCAGTTGGGTTGACATCAATAATACAAAATTTCATCTCAGTTGTGCTGACAATTGACAACGCAACTCAAGTTTAGAGGCAATGCATAATCGACCCCTAAGACTAGTTGATTTATTAATATTTTATTCACATTTTCAACCCTTGCAAAATTTCTCTTGTTAGTGTTTCTGTATGACAGGAGTTTCCATATAATTGTACTAAAAATGGATCCCAGCACTGTTTGATATTGAAAGAATTTTTTCAAGTGCCATCGGGTGTTGTCGCAGAAAATAGTTTCTCGTTGGTAATTTTTCTCCTCAATTTTTTCATAGTAGTGTTTCTGAATTTACAGCAGTTTTCAAATATCAAATATATTTACCCATGAATCTAAATAAATAACAAAACACTATGTTTTAACGTCACTATAGTATGTTTTATTTGAAATTAATGTTATGTATATGTATGTAGATCATAATGTAGGATTATAATTGAGATGTCAAAGTCAGTAAAATAGACAACAGCAAAGAATTCATTTCAATTTTAAATTCCAGTTGTTTAACAAACTCTTTAGTATTTGTTGTGATTGTTTTTTGTTAAATAGCAAAGTGTAATCATGCTGTTGGTTGGGTCACGCTTACTCTACTCTGTATTAGAATGAATAACTAAATTAAAATTGCATAATTTCAATGAAAATTAAGGTTTATAGAAATTGTAATTCTTTCTATAGATTCTCAAGAAAATTAATTATTAAGTATAATTTATAAACAAAAAATAAACTAGCATACAAAATAAAATGTACTCTTTTTTGGGAAGAAGCAGAAAAATAAAATATTAATAAACTTTACTGACAAGAACAAAAATTGTTAAGTGTAGTTATCTGTTTGATTGCAGCACTTTTAAAGTTGCCGGACAATTGACGAATTAAATTGTTTTTTTTTTTCATCGCGCATTTATGATGGAGGTGGCGGTGGTGGGGGTTGTGCTAAGCTGCCAATGCCTGGGGGAGGGGGTGCACAAGGAGGAGGTGGTGGTGGAGCATAGGCCCCATGAGCTCCAGCACCCCATGCAGGGAATCCGGGTGGGGGCAATATACCCGGAGGTGCCTGCCATGGGGGTGGCAACAGTGGGGGCATTGGTCCAGTACCCGGTGGTTGAAGTGGTCCAGTACCAGGTGGTGGTGGTGGATCACCGCCTGGTGGTGGAGGCTGTGGTGCACTCATCCATGGCATTAGTGGTGGTGCAGCTGGTGTTGGTGGTTGGGTTGTTGGGGGTGGAGGAATCAAGGGGGGCATGGCCACGGGAGGAGGATTAGAAGTACCCCAAGCTGGTGGTATTGGTGGAGGTGGTGCCACAACAGCGTTATGAGGTGGTGGCGGTGCACTTTGTATAGCCTGCATTGTTGTTGGTTTCTTATCGAAAATGCTATAACCACGATTGATATGCACTTGGGCCAATGGATCAGGTGTAGTTTTGGGGGCAGCAGATGGTGGTGGACCTTCGCCCAGCTCAGCCATTAAGCTCAAATATTCCTCATCGATTTTAGCTTGAGAATTTTCACCTTCTTCACCTGGAGCAGCACCGGGGCGTTTGCTGCGACAATCCTTAGAAATGTGACCTGCTCCACCACAAGATGTACAAACAATGCTATTTGTGATGTTGGGTTTATCGGGGCAAAGCCATGATTTGTGTTCCGTTGAACCACAATTGGTGCAGCGAGGACAATCCGTTTCGCGTAAGGTGCCATTCAATTGGGCCAACTCCCTTAATTGCATGCGGCGCAAATCATTATGTCCCTCGGGTACTTCTATGCCCTGGCGTATAATATCCTTGATTTTATCAACTGCCTTTTTAACAGCCTCAGGATTGGAGGCAGTAATGAAGGCATGTAATGGCTCATCTTCACCCGCCATGGGTTGACCATCCTTGCGTCCAACTTTTCCTTCCTTGACCGAGCCTTTGCCTCGTATAATAATTTTGGCTCCAGTTTCCTTTTCAATGGCTTTCAAAGTATTGCCACGTGGGCCAATCAAGAGACCAACAAAATTAATATCTGGATGTTGCTCCTGTGGTATCAATACCTTATCAATGACCCTTGTAACTGGTGGCCTAAAGGAAACATTGCATAGACATTACATAAATCCGGAAAATAAATGTACATTTCCGTGGACAACTTACTTGTAATCTGCTGGCGGTTTAAAGTCAGGATTAACCGTTTGCATTTTCTGGATCAATTGATGTCTTTGATCTTCCAACTTCTTGCGATAACGAAATTCTCTCGTATTTAAACGCTTGCCATCAGAGCTATAAATTGGTTCCGGCGATGGAGACCTATTAAAGAAAACAGAAACAAAGTGGTAAAGAATTAGCAAATTATCTAAAAGTAGAACCCCTATTTTCACATTCTAAAATTGTAAGCTGAAAGTTTAAAATAAAATTATAATTAATTCCTAATTAAAATCCTGTAAAACGTTGATTAGATTAATATGAACATTATTGATTAGGATTATTAGAATTAGATAAAAACATCATCATCATTAGATTAGAATTATGTCACACATAAACCGCTGTCACTTCTCAATTCACAGCTCTTTGGCAAGATGAAGGTGGTAGGGGAAGGAAAAAGAAAAATTTTGATTAATATTCTCTATAACAACATATTTAATCACGTTTCTCTTTGATTTTGCGTTTTTACACTAAATACTCTTTTTTACTGACTGTGTGTGTGTGTTAACTTATTGTGGCCGTCCACGTTTTTTGTATTTTTATCTAGAATTTGAAAATTCTCTGTATTTTATCCTTTGAAAAAAGAAAATTGTATTTATTAGAAACATTATCATTAGCACAGTTTAACTAAAGTGGTCAGTACTTTTGCTTACATGTACAGTACAGCCGTGGTTTTGTATAGAGATCAGAGATCAATCACATTTTTATGGATCACATTTACTTCACCTAGATATTTTCAAGGAGGGAAAATTGGACAATTAGTTATTTACACTAAAAGAAGTAAATCGGGCCATAATTACCATATGACAACATTTATCCCTGTATGGAAATAATTATAAATATTATTATTACTGGGTCAATATATAAATCCCATTATTAAAAAAAAAACTACCACCAATTACCAAAAATAATCCATCTAATATCATAGGTTGCAAAAAATCCAAATGGTATTTTTTAAAATCGTAAAGTCAGTATTTGGGTGCCACCGTGGTGCAATGATATGCACACCCGCCTTGCACGCTGAAGGTCATGGGTTCGTTTCCCCGGCCATGCAACATCAAACATTTTTCAACGGTGCCAAACTACCCCTCAGTAAGACATTTCCTGAGTATTTCAGCCATGTAAAACTTCTCTGCAATTGGTGTCTTAGGACATGCCGTTCGGACTCGGCGATAAACTGTAGGTCCCATATTATTGAGCTAATATGTGTCGAGGTGCACTGATTGATATGAGAGAAGTCTCCATTGTCCCCCTTCTGGGATGTTTGTGGAACAATTATATAAAGTCAGTATTGATTGTCTAAGAAGTACAAACTATTATTTCCTATGATAAAATATACATAAGTGTAAGCTTGTGGCAAATCAATGTCACGCATTGTTGCTTAGTATGGATAATGCATCGCCTTTATGCTGCGTATTAATGAAGTCAGCCTATAAAATACTATGCCCAAACTCAAAAATTCTAAAGGGGCAATCATAAATATTCGACTACACATTTTTCAGATGTAGTTCGAAACATTCCAATACGTAATATTTCATTTGTAACACTGTGCAAGATTTTTGAGCCAATCGCGTGCAAACATCTTCTGTCCAGAATTTTATGAAAGTAGAGGACCAATAGGCATAAACCAAATGACCTCATCTAAACATGGTTAAAGATCGAATTTTTAAAACAAATCGGGGCTGTATCTCTGAAACCAATACGAATCTTGTTTTGACATCTGCAGCAAACTTGTAGATAAGAGCAAGAAGAAAATATTTGGAATAGTAATATCGAAAAACTGCATTCATTTTATAATATATAAAAAAATTCTATAATTTGTGTATATTTCGCAGCGTATCTCCCAAAATGTTAAATTCTTCTTAATATTATCTTTTGGGAAAATATTCTCTGAAATGTAATACTCAAGTCTTCAGATCATCATATTGTTGTAAAATGCCTCTATCGCATTATTTATAGCAAATTTTTCAACAACAATTTGGTAAATATTTCAATAATTCATTGAAATCCCCAACATGAGAATAAACAGCCTGTGTGAACATGTTTGAAATAAGTTTTGTAAAAAGTATGTTATGAAATTACCCCTTAAACAACGTGAAATAACAATTTTAGAGTTTCAGAATGTTCTGATGGTTGATGGTCACATTATTTGGAAAACTTTTAGAATGGTTACTTGATTCAACTTCCAACAGTTTAGTTGTTACTGACCAGAATTTCAGAAATTATGTAAACTTTTCTATATTTTAACGAGTTTGATGCGCTAGATATGCAGCTTTTCCTAATTCATCTGTCTGACACATAAATTCCACTACTTAAGGGCTACAATATTGCTGAAGACTGCAAAGCAAAATTCTTGTTAGTTTCGCAGATAAAGGTCCCATCACTGGAAAAAAGGCTCATTTTAGGTCGGTTTAGATCAAACCCGTTCGTGGGTATTGATTTGGTTACGAAGTTTTTCGGCAAATCACACACACGCGACCCGAACGCAAAGTAAGAGAGCAAATGTTTTGATTTTTTTACTTCAGTCTTGTACTGAATTTCATGCAAGCAGGTTGATGCCGCTTTATTTGTTTATTTTTGGGTACACAGAAAAGATTTTGCAGTTGTACAGCAAATATGTGGAGGGAAGAATTTGAAAATGATTTTTGTTTTGTATTAATATTTTTAATGACGCAGAATGCCTCGTCTGCAATGCAACAATAAAAAATGTATGTATGCTTAGAAAGTCTTAAAAAATCATTTTTATATACAATTTATTTTTTCTCTCAAAAAAATTAACATATGAAGAAAAATACTTTTCAAATTATGAAGTTATTTATATTATTTTTAATTTAAGTCATACAAAGCGAACGCGCCAACAATATATTTTTCATTTCACACTCAATATGAAAATCATCACCCTGTTCTGTCAGTGTAATTTTACCCACACATAAACAATTTAAGCGCTCGCTCTTCTTGGTCGGCTATGGTTTAGATGAGGCCATAAAATCTAAACCCGATCTAAGAACACAAAACCCAATTAAGGTTTTTGTAGTCTCAATGTGTACTTTCAGAAAATGTCCATTAGAAGTTGTTTGCATTTGCAGTGTTGCACAGTGTAATTCGAGTATTACATTTGTAATTCGAACTTGTCCATTTGTAATTCGAGTAAATCTATTTGTAATTCGAATTATTCCACTTGTAATTTGAATTATTCTATTTATAAATCTAAGGATTCCATTTGAAATTTGAATTATTCTATTTTTAATTCAAGTTATTTCATTTGTAATTCGAACTATTTAATTTGTAATTAGAATTATTCCATTTGTATTTCGAATTATTCCCTATGAAATTCGAAACAACAAAATGCAAAATTTTGGTTGCATTGGTTTTACATTTAGTTTTTCGAATTACAAATGAAATGATTCGAATTACAAACGGAATAAATCAAATTGCAAATGGAATAATTCGCATTAGGAATAAAACAATTTGAATTACAGATAAAATAACTCAAATTACAAATGGAATATTTCGAATTACAAACAGAATAATGCGAATTACAAAGGAATTAATTCAAAATACAAATTGAATAATTCGAATTAGCAATGGAATAATTCGAATTTCAAATGCATAAATTAGAATTACAAATAAAATAATTCGAATAATAATTGAAATGTTTCGAATTACAAATGGAATTATCGAATTACTAATAAGACGTTACGAATTACAACTGGAATTCTTATAATTCGGTTGTTTCCTTAGGACCCAAGAAATATACTACACCGTTGTAATCTGATACACAAAATCTACACATAATAGCTTTGTTCCAGAACAAAAAAGTTTTTACAGATTTTACCAGAAAAACCGTTTCCGTACACAAAAAGTTGTAAAATGTTCACTTCTCTTTAAACAAAAAGGGCGCTGAATTACGTACGCACTCTTTAAAAACTTTTTACTCGACAAATTTGAGCGTGTAAAAAATAGTAATATGGTTGCCGGCTTCTGATTGGCTGGTACGCCGACTTTGACATTCGTTCCAGTTTTTTTGACGTATTTTCCATTTTTTCGTTCCCGAACTATTTCAAAAAACTTTTGTGTTTTAAAAACCAAAAAACTTATTGATATTACTTCCATTTTCACAGCAGAGGCTGCAGGGATAATTGAAGCCATCAACTTCGCAGTATCAACCAAACAAAAAACTGTAATTTGTTCTGATAGTTTATCAGTAATTAAAGCTGTTTCTAATTTATCGAATATTAAATGGATTTCAGTTAATACAATCAGGGATGTATTATCTGAAAATAACAACATTAAATTATATTGGACACCTGGGCATGTTGGCCTCAAAGGAAACGTTTACGCAGATGAAGCAGCCAAAAGTGGATGTAGATCGCCACTAGTGTATGACACAATTATAGAAAAATGGATTTGAAAGCTCATATTTAATCCGATCTCCTTGATATTAGAGCTCGGAAATTATCTCTATTCAGACATAACCATTACAACCATGTCAATCCAACATGCAGCAAGCCCATTTACCCAACAAATATGGACAAAAAGAAAATACGACTATTCTCAAGGCTCCGTATGGGACATACTATCTCCACGCACCAACATCTCATTAACATAGACGTCAAAAATGCTTACCCCAAGTGCGGAAATATCTGTTCAGTAGAGCACATTTTACAATATTGCAACCGACTTTCGCATCTTCACCGCATCTGTCTTAACAACCAAGGACTGGATATCCTGAAATCACCGACATCTGCCAACATTGAAGCAATTTATAATTTTATATCAAAATCCAACATTATAATTTAAACTAAATACATTGTAACTTCCAACTATTACAAGTTCTAGCTGATGGCCACAGCAGCCAATGCTATATCTTGTCTTTTACTAACTCTGTATTTACTAAACTGTTAATAATAAATAAATAAATAAAAACTTTTGTGTGAGAATACTTTTTTTTACAGTTCTCTCTTTTAAGAGTTTTACTATTAGAAAATACGGGAACGAAGCTAATGTTGAACTTTTGTGTATCTACACAGTGCATATCGGATATAATAACTATAATACTACATAAAAAACTTAAACACTGATATGGTCCAATTACAAGCTTCTGCCGTACCGTCCACAGATCTTTAAGCTGGCGATGGTATGCTTGTTTAGAGCTTTCGAACCACAACCTCAGGAAGTATGAACTTCTTCAAGAAAACCATTAAGGCCAGCGTACATAAGCTGCTCTGCCTGATTGCCTTGCTTTCCTGCTTCATTTTTGACATAATAAAAATAAAAGAATAAAGAAGGCCGAGGAAATTTCTAACTGGGTTGCCCTTTTCTTTTTTATTCTTTTATCAGAAGTAAGCAAGGTAAGCAGGCAAGGCAGCTTATGTACGCAGGCCTTTATAGCTTCATAAGGTGCACTTGCTGCAAACAATTCAAAAGAAGTTTCTAAACATAACATTCCTAACTTTTGAAGATAAAAGCACCGCACGCCTTGGCTGCTGGTGTTCTTTTGTAGCGATGGATGGTCACGGAGTACGGCATTCACACTGCACCTTGTTACTGCCTGAAGAACTTCTTTAACCCACCATTTTCACATGTAATTCGAAGAATTTCAGTTTTATTTTAATTATTTCATTTGAAATTCGAATCATTTCACTTGTAATTTGAGAATTAAATTGAATTTTGAATTATTCAATTTGTAATTTGAGAAGTCCAATTGAAATTCGAATTATTTCATTTATAATTCGAATTTTGTCATTTGTAATTCGAACTTTTCCATTTGTAATTTGAATTTTTTCATTTGAAATTCGAAACAAACAAAATACAATATTTTTGGTTGCATTTTTTTATACTTGATTTTTCAAATTACCAATAAAATGTTTCGAATTTCAAATATAATAATTCTAATTTCCAATGCAATAATTCGATTTTCAGATAAAGAAATTCAAATTCCAAATGGAAAAGTTCAAATAACAAATGGAAAAATTCGAATTACAAATGCAGTAATTCAAATTACAAATGAAAAAATTAAAATTATAATTGAAATATTTTGAATTTCAATTGCAATTCTCAAATTACATGAAAAATAATTCATAATTCATGGTCTGTTCCAGTACTGCAAGAATCTACTAATTTTTACTATTTTTTTCCAATAACATAAAGGAAAAAATGTTATCGTAGTAAAAAGTAGTAGCCTCTTGCAGGTTATGGAACAGAGCATCAATTGGAATTCTGAAATCACAAGTGAAATGTTTCGAATTATAACTGAAATTCTTCGAATTACATTTGAAAATGGTGTAGAGGTTCTCGATTATATCTTTGGACCTCTCTCTCTCCCTCTCTAGATCATGAAGATCTCTCCCAACGTACATGGGTGGGGGAAGTCTGTCCACTAAATCGTGGAAGGGATGCTCTCGGCCATAACACCCAAAATGTTCAGGGGGAGTCTCGTTCCAGACGTCCGGGTGGTGAACTGTGTGGCGATGTATTTAGCGGCGGATATTTCCAAATTCCTATACGTATATGTAGACATTTAACTTATCACATATGTTACCGAAGATGAGACCTGGCACCAAGATCGTACAATAATCGGCATACATTACGATCTCTTTGCCGTATGGAGAGTTTAAAATTTAAAAAAGTAGAGGTTGAACAGTTCCGGAGATATCACACCGCATTGGAGAATTCCCAGTTTCACTCTACGGGTCTTGGACTTGAATTCTACTACGACTGTGGTCCACAAATATAGTTGTTTTTCATCCAATGTTTCAAACACGGTTGGAGATTGAAACCTTCTCCATATCCTCGAATAGCTTGGCATGGTTGACCGTTCCAAAAGCCTTCGATAGGTGAAGAGCCGCCATAACTGTTCTGTCACGCAGGCACCTGGTACAGTATAAGTGGCTAACGATAGATAGAGAACACTTGTTAAATACTTATCCCCGAGTTCGCCCAGCTGCTTAAGCATCCGCATTGGTCCGCTCGGGTGCTCTATAAACAGCAGGATAAAATAACACGCGCATATCTTTGGATCATGATGAGCTTCGTGGTGCGAACCCTGAAGGTCGAAGAGTTAGGGAACTTACTCTTCAAGTCACGTCTAATTCTACCTTAACGGCCGTTCTATTCGTGATTTAACCGTTGTCCACAATTTACTTCAGGTGGTCCATCCACTTTTTCGCTTAAGTTCGCCCACTTGCCTGTTTACTTGAAGACTAAGTTCCCTAACACTTGGATCTTCAGGGTTCGCACCACGAAGCTCATCATGATCATTTTCTAGTGCCGTCGCCCCTTCTGGAAAATTTTGACTAATTTCGGGTATTCGACCAGCGAGCGGTTGCAGCAGTGAGGCGGTGATTGATAAATTCTCTGAACATTTGCCAATCGTCTTTTCCATGGTTCAAAAAAAAAAAAAAAAAAATACGGTGGTCAGAGGTTATAAAGTCGGGTTATCGGTGTACGGAGATCATGATTGGAAAATGGTCCGAACCAAGGGAAATAACGGTTCCTGGCAAGTCGTTTATTCGACCGGGTGCCACAATGCCGATGTCTGGCGAGCTGTGGCGTCGTAGTAGCGTCTTCATTCACCGTGCAAAATGAATAGTGGGTAACAGTGGGTAGTAGTTATTGTTTGCATATACGCCTACGAGAGTTTTTAAGTATATTAGGGAAATTCCCATTCAAATAAATTCAACAACCATACTTATTGTTGAAGTGGATATTTGCCGATATGCTATATTATAGTCTTCCGTCTTTCGCGAAATCAAATCAAAATGTTTCTCGTGTCATTAACCGTACTATTCCCAAAGCCATTTCGTACATAAAACATAATAATTTCAGTGACTTTTAATATAATTCAAAGAATTGAATGGACGATATACGGTGGTCTTTGACACTTACATGAGAAGGTACGACAAATTCAGGGACTCCATTCAAGCATTAAAACGAAGACGTAATTTTTCATTTTTGTCGTTGGACGCCTCCATTTGCACAATGTAAACTTTAAAAACTTCGAAAAAAGATTGAGTTGTTCACAATGTAACCTCAATTTCCTAAATAACTAAAATAAAATGTTGGATTTATTTAGGATTAAGGATCCCGAAATCCCAATTCCTGTGTTTTAATTTTAAATGTGGTTTTATCCACATGTCGAACAAAAAACATCTATAAAATTGGTGGTTAAAATACAATTAATCAATTACGTATAATGACGTTTAAAGTTTTAATAATAATAATAATTTAATAAAACATTTTTTCCTAGAGTACGTTTTAAAATAATGGAAACGTAAGCTATAACCTGTTTATATCTTCTAAAAATGAAATTAAACTCCGATAATTTGAAACGACTTAAAAAATAAAATTTTAATTCATTTCAAATGGAAATTGGGTCCTAGCATAAACTGTTGGCATACTTTAATTCGACCTTGCATTAGATTTTTTGTAAGTTTTTACAGTTTCAAGTAGGTATATGAACATAAATTAATTGTTTCCTTTTCTCAGGGCATAAAGGCCAAAACTACTTTAAGCGGATTTAGAAATTCATCTTACAAAACCCAACTGTAGTTTAACTATATTTCGATTTTAAAAAAAAACCCGTATTTTACTAAACTTACAAAAATATTTCTAACTCAATAGTTACATTACTATGAATAAGATTCTCCCTTTGTTAAAAAAATCATCCATCTCGTGATTTGCTTCCACACATGCTTCCATTAAAAACTGACGATAAAAAAGTTCATAAGTACAAATCATATATAACAATAATAATCAAAAATAACTTAAACATATAATGCAAACCTTTCTTCTGGATTTTGTGGTATGCCCAAATCTCCGGTACGCAGCTTACGACTTATTTCCTCAATTTGAAGTTGAACTGTAATTAGAAGGTTGGGTTAGAAAAAAGAAGAAAGAAAAAAAGAGGCAATAAGCCTCATTATTAGTAAATTGTATATGGTAGTTATGCAAATATCAAATTATAAAATACAAATAAAACATATAAGATTTAACTTGGTTAAATATTATATCATTCCCGATTGTAGATGGGTTTATACAACGTTGTAGAGCTCACAATTCAACGAACGAAGAGATAACTGAGGAAAATAAAATTTATTAATATAATAAAATAAATGGGTCTAATGGTTTTTGCCAACAAAATTGTGCAACACCCTTTCTTTGGATATGTTCTTTTGTTTGGTTTTTTTTTTCAACAAGACCAACACTCTAAAAAAGAAAACTAAAACATTAGTAGTATTGCAGTGAATGTTTCTTAACAATGTGAAAACAAACTTCCGGAGCATTTCGTTTGTATTTATTTTTTCTTCTGATCCATTTGTTGGGTGAAAACGAACATTTTTGTTTTTGGTTTAGTTTTTATAAAGAAGTTGTTTGCCTTCAAAAAGAAAACGAAGAATGTTTAATAAGTTTTCAAGTTCACTGTAAAAGAATGTTTTGGAAATTTTTTGTTTAAATGTTCCATAACTGTAAAAGACTGGATCGATCCTTCTATAGCTTCCCCAATGGATGTAGCAGCCGGATGTTGCAGTTTGTGTTGCTGAGAGATGCCTGTCTAATTCTGTGTGTTCTAGTCTGCTTTTAAGGTTAATTGAATGTTGTTTTGAATGTAGGACTTACTTGATGTTGTTGTTGATGTTATCATATTAACTACTTACATAATTATTATCTTAATACTATACATTAATATACAATTTTAGAATTATATAAAAGAGCAAAACGCAATAAACATTTACCTAGATATGCTTCCTGCTGTTTTGGATCCAATGTTGGCGGCAAAATTGTCGGCATACCGGGTATAAAGGTTTTATCATTTTCAGTTCCACCCCAACGTGATTTTTTGCGGCGCTTTCTTTCACCATCCTCTGTAGTTGAATAAAAGATACATACATAAATGCATAGTACAAAATATAAAACAATTTTATTTTAACTTACGACTTCCACCGCCCTCTGTTGGTCCATTCGATGTTGAATCATTACTGTTGTTACAAGAGAACAATGCTGCAAAATTCTTTGCATTTGTTGTGCTGCTCATAAGTTCTTGTATGGTATGTGTTAAATCAAAACGACTATCGCGGGACACCTCTTCTTTAATGGATTCCAAATGCATACGTTCAGAGCGTTCTCTGGATACACTTCTATCCCGGCTTCTGCGGCTACTACGTTCACGACTTGTACGCGATTTGCGTCTATCATAACTACGACTACGCGAACGATCCCGATCCCTATCGCGGCGCCGATCTCGACTACGATCACGACGGCTACTACCACGTCGTGAATCATAATCGTCATATGTGCGTGAATGACTGCGTCGTGCCCGTGAATCACGATCTCTGTCACGTTTTCTATGATCGCGATCTCGACTGGAACGATCACGACTAGCACGATCCCGATCGCGACTTGTGCGATCGCGATCACGACTTGATCTTTTGTAATCACGATCGCGGCCACGATCTCTGTCTTTGTCCTTTTCGCGATCACGGTCTCTCGAACGATCTCTGCAAAATATAAATAATAAAATTTTGTATTAAAGTTTGATAAAAATAGGTTAAGAGGCAAAAATGAGTCCACAATGTTCAGACATATCGTCAAACTTTTGGGCAACCTTTAGAGGGGTACACGGTGCATGCACAACAAGGAGTCGGATCCCGGATCAAATAAACTATAAGCTCCATTAAAAACATATTTACACGATATGTTATTTTACATATGTGTTGTCACTTTGCATATACATTTTGTATATAAAAAGTGACAACCCATATGTAAAAAACATATCGTGTAAAGTACCCATAAGCAAACAGACAACATAGGTATCCCTAACACCAACCTCATATCGCACCGCAGCATCCCTAAATAGTTAAGCAGTTAATTGAATACCCCTCAATACGCCAACGAAAAAATGGTGTAAATTTGTTGTAAACGAGTCTTCCTTTCCCAAAAACATAACGATAATATAATTGGAATGTTATACAAAATCGATGTGCTCATATTTGTCATATTTGGCTCGGCTTTGTGGCACGATGCCAAACTTGTAAAAGTAGACCTTATATCCGACTTTTATTTAAAATAGCAGTTGGGAATCTTTTTTTGTGAGATAAAAGTATCGATTCATAAATTTTTGCGGACTTCAGGATATTTTTCCATTTTAATATCTGTGGTGAGTATGTATTTTCATGATTGGGGGTCTAATGTAGATGTGTACACACAATTTCACATAAGCATTCGTAAAAACCCAAACCCTGGAGGAAGAAGACAAAACTGTACCCCATTTTTTCAACAATATAATTTCTAATTGCAACATTAAAATTTCAAATATTAAAAAATGTATCATTAAATTACTTACTTTTTCCTCCGGTTACGGTCTTTATCCTTGTCCCTTGATCTAGAACGAGGAGAGCGTCTATGCCTTTCAGTTTTTTCATAATCATCATTTCCCATATTTATATCGTGACTATTTCGTGTTAAAGCAGTATCACCGCCGTGAAATTCACTCATTATTTTTCTGTTCTATTTCCACCAAAAATACACATAAATTTCTGTACCAATTAAAAACGTTTGCAAAAAGAAATGGAAAATGTCTCGACACGTTCAGAAAAAAGTGATACGAATTAATACGAGCTGTCGTTCAATTGAACTCATTTTGTAAAATTGACTATCGGAACCTGTCTTCAACGACGACCCCATGCTAGAGCTGGCAAAAAATCTATGGCACTATCGATAATATCGATTATTATTTAAATTTCTAAAGAGTTTTGGATTTTTTAATAAATTTTTAATTTTTTATTTTTCCTGTCATAATTAATTTATTTCGATAAATTCTCTCATTTTATCGTCGTTCTGAGAGTAATTTAAATTGAACAATGTACAAAAATCGTTGTTCGTTCTCAAAATTTTGTATGGGAAATGAAGTAATTGTATCGTAATTTGGTGTCGAACAACGAATAGAGAGCGAATTACCGCTAGTCTGAACATGGCATAACCTGAAATCCATTGAAATAAATATAAATTTCGCTTAGGTCATCTGGTCATCAGACCATCTGCTTTTTCACATGTATGACATCAGTAGTGGGATTCTGTAACTCATTTTTGCTGTTACGGACAAAAATCGGTAAAATTAAATCGCAAAATTATGACTAAAATCATAAAGAAAAGTTGTCATCACTGTTTGTGTCGGTAGAGGCTAGCGACTACTTTTTATTCATCGTTAACTTACCGAAAATTTTCGTTAATTATCGAAATTATAAGCATTTTAATTCTACCGACAATTATCGATAACAGCAAAAATGTGTTACAGAATCCCACTACAGCTGTTCTGCATATTAAGCTGGGTACACATTGTCAGTTTTGAATGACAGCTTTGTTGTTGCTTGCTAGTGTGGCCGTTCATTTTTGTCATTCATCATGCAATCGCAAAATATTTTGTGGTTGCTGGACGGTTTGACAGTTATCGATAATTGCGAAATATCGACATTCAAAACTGACAATGTGTACCCAGCTTTAGGCCGCCATCAGACCATCTGCTTTTTCACATGTATGTTGTCACTTTGGGTATACTAATATACAGAACAGCTGATGCCATACATGTGAAAAAGCAGATGGTCTGATGGCGGCCTTAGTATACCCAAAGTGACAACATACATGTGAAAAAGCAGATGGTCTGATGCAGAGTACGTAAAAATACTTTAAATAAAATTTCCAATCGTTTCGTTTCGTATTTTCCATAGGAACAGTACAAAACGAAACATAACCCTCGTTGGCCGAGCTCGCTGTTTAGTTTCGTTTTGTTTACATTCGTGAGTATGAACAAAACGAAAAGCGAAAAGTACTCAACTCCACAACAACAGATAGAAAACTAAATAGTACTTAACACATGTGAATAAATCAAAAACGTTTGGTGGTTGATAAAATTCACTGTGGTGTGCTGAACTTATAGGGTTGTTAAGCAATCACATGTGTGTGTGTCTGAGTGTGTCGACCATAACGCACGGCAAACGTTTCCCAAAAATACTTGTCGTTTCGGTGGTGAATGAAACAACTTGGCAAAGCATAGCCGAAGTTACATTTCACCAATCGTACGGTTTCCATCTTTTTACGTTGAAAAGTTTGTGTTTTTGTTTTGGTTGTGAGAATGAAACGATTCAGAGAAGCTGAAAAGTTTGTGGCGTTGTGTGATTGGTACGGGAATCGTTTTGTTTCTTTCCGTTCATTGCTCTGATGGCCGCCTTATGTGTGTGAAGTACAGTACACATTATCAGTTTTTAATGACGATTTTTTGTGATTGCATGATGAATGACAAAAATGAACGGCCACACTAGCAAGCAATAACAAAGCTGTCATTCAAAACTGACAATGTGTACCCAGCTTAATAAAAGCTCTGTTCCTTTAAGTGCAAGAATCTTCAAGTTTTACCACTTTTTACTCGAAAAGCGTTCCTTTACTTCAGACACCATACCTTTCATATGGGAGCAGTTTACAACTTCTACTACTTTTGCCGGTTTTACCATTTTCAAAAGTAAAGGAACAGACCAAAAGTAAGTCCGTTAGAGCAGGCAAAAAATGGATGACACCATCGATAATATCGATTATTTTTTAAAAATTCTATATCGACAGAAAGTTTTGACTATCGATATTATCGGATTTAAAACCGCTAACCTAATGCCAAGTTTACACTTGCGCTCTAAAATCCACAGGATTTCACGAAATCCTGAAATACACCCCGGTGTTTACACTTATTTTTTTGTTGATTTCAAGCATATCACAATAATCAAGGTAGATGCAAATGCGCAGCTGATCAAACATGAATTTTAGAAAAAAGTTGTTGTAAATTGAATTAATCATCAAAAATTTACGACAATATAGAACTTTACTGCTTTATTTCGAAAATGATCGTAAAATTATCTATATATCGTATTAATTGTTTATAATACTAAGAAATTTAAAACTAAAAAATGATTTTATCGTTGAGACATTATAATAATAAATTTTGATACATAAAAGTTGTGTTCAGAAACTGCAAAATATTACTACTTGCAGTATTTTCCCCGCCGTTTAGTGCTAGAAATGCGTTCCAGTACTCCGAAATCTAGCAAGACTTGCACTTGATTTTGAATAAAAGCCTCTTCTCCTGTTCTCTGCTATAAAAAATTGGCCAAGTAAAAACTGGCAGCATGTTTTTTGGCATCTGAACACGATGGCTGATACGCTGATTTTGGCATTTTTGCTGGAGTTTTTGCAATTTCCGTCATTTTTTCGTTCCCGTATTTTTTAAGAAATTTGTATGGGGAAGCAATTTTTGACAATTCGGTCTATTTTCTAACATTACGATTGAAAAAAGTACGGGAACACAATGAAAAATAGCATTGTAACAATGTAATTTAATATTTTTTCACGTTGTTTACAAATTTTGATATTAACATATTTTGTTTCAGCAATTCGCACATCTACCTTGTTTATTGTGATACGTGAAAAGTGTTGCAACTTTTGGTACTTTTTTAGGCAAAAGCAAGGTTGTATATCATGTGTACTGTGATTTCGATGTTGATTTCGCTGAAATCACGAAATAAGATGATTTCATTTTTGTATGCGAAATCATGATAAATTTTGCATGATTTCGCGCGAAATCACGAAACGCCTTCGAAATCACGAAAAGACGCCGAATGTAAACCAAACATAAAATTCATTGAAATAAATAAAAGTAGCAAAAGTTGTGAACTGCTCTCATATGATTTCTATGGTGTCAGAAGTAAAGGAACGCTTTTCGAGTAAAAATTGGTAAAACTTGAAGATTCTTGCAGGTAAAGGAACATAGCAATAAATTTCGCGGCTTTACGGTTTGTTGGATATAAGAAAGTAAAGCTGAAAACAGATACAACGTTTGATTAAAGTTTTGCGTTGGGCGTCGAGAAAAAAACAACAACAACAGGGCGACGACGATACCAAAGTCCAGCGTTTATCTGTTTGTCGGCATATATTTCAAATGAATTTGAATTTTTCGGCATCATGCCCAACAGTGTAAAAACGGCCAAAACGACACAAAACTTTAATCAAACGTTGTATCTGTTTTCAGCTTAAGTCCGTCATGGTAGAACAATAAATGGACTGTAATGTTAGTATTAAATTCCATATGACATTTTATATATTTTGGTCTATTCCAGTACTGCAAGAATCTACTAATCAGTTTTGATTCTTTTATTATTGTTATGTCAGAAATGAAGCAGGAAAGCAAGGCAATCAGGCAAGGCTGCTTATGTACCCAGGCCTTTTCTCTTTCGTTTTATGTATTGTGTACGTTTATTGTTGTGTACGTTTATACATTGGAGCTTATTTTTAATTAATAAATAAATTTAATTTTTATATTCGAAGCAATTTTTCGTCCCCACAGTTGGAAAAAATGTATTATATGCATATTTTAGGCGTTCTGTGTCACCCAGTGTTTTTCGATAACTTTTGTTATCGTTGATAACTTTCGTTGCTAAAGCTGGGTACACATTGTCAGTTTTGAAAGACGGCTTTGTTGTTGCTTGCTAGTGTGGCCGTTCATTTTTGTCATTCATCATGCAACCACAAAATATCTTGTGGTTGCTGGACGGTTGGACAGTTATCGGTAATTGCAAAAATCGTCATTCAAAACTGACAATGTGTACTGTACTTAATTGCTCTGTTCCAGATAGAGCTGGCAAAAAATCGATGGCACTATCGATAATATCGATAATTATTTAAAAATTCAATATCGATAGATAGTTTTGCCTATCGATATTATCGGAATAAAAACTCCTAACCTTAAATCCATTGAAATAAATAGCTGCTTTTCGGTTAAGTGTGTGTAAGAAAGTAAGTCCGTAGTCACAAGTAGACATTTTTCAGTAAAATAAATGCTCTGTTCCAGAACCTGCACGAAGCTACTAATTTTTACTACGATAACATTTTTTCCTTTATGTTATCGAAAAAATAGTAAAAATTAGTAGATTCTTGCAGTACTGGAACATACCAAAAATGTATTTTTTACATTTTTTATAAAATAAAAGCAGTTGTTTATTCTCCTTTACACTTCTGTCAACAACTTTTGCATAATTTCAAGAAAATTCAAGAAAATCATTGAATCTTCAGTCCAATTTACATATGCACATTAAATGATTTCGTTTTACGAAATCCTAGAATCAAATGATGTGCATTTACATATGTTTTTTTGCGTCATTTGCTTACGCACACAATCGCACATACACACATATACAATAACACAAACACACGCACACAATATATGGCCTGTTCCCGTACTTTATAAAGTGGTAAAAGTCGTAAAAGTTGTAAAAGTCGTAAACGATTTTCATATAAATTTTGTGTACGGGAACGCAAAATGTGTAAAAGTGGTAAAAATTGTAAAAACTTTTTAGTTCTGGAACAGAGCTATAATAAGTCTGTCTGGTTACTTTCCCAGCAAGAATTGTCCAGCAAGAACTTTCTCAGAGAGTAAGGGGTTTTTATTCTCTTTTGCTAGAAAATTGTAAAAAGTAAACAGACACTTTCCCAGCAAAAACCAGCAAGCAATCAGCTGACTTGCCAAAACAGAACAATTTGTCCGCCAACAAAGGAAGCAAACACGTTGTATTTTATTAAAAATAAAAAAGAAAATTAAACAAAAAAGTATTTTTCCACTTTACAAATTTGTTCTCCATAAAACAATACAATTAGACTATGTTATTTCCACAATAAAATTGTTTTTAATTTCACAAACATAAATCAACAAAAAACTAAAAACGGCTGATTGATTGTTTTCAGGAAGAAGAAGAGCTTGCAAGTGCTTGCTAGAAGAAATTTGTCCAGCAAGAATTTGCAAGCTCTCAGTAAAAGAACTGTCAAAATGTCTCTCTCGAATCGCTCTCTTTTGCTGGTTTTTTGTGTTAACAGACGACTTCCAGCAACAATTGGTACAAATTGTTACAAATTTTAGGGTAACCAGACACAGCTATTTATTCAGAAAAATAGGAATTTCAACACAAATGTGTATCAAATAACTTAAATTAATTCCAAAAACAAAAAACATAATTTTTGCAAGTTGTTTAACCATTTATTTTTACTTTTGTCATCGTTTGAGTATTTTTGTTTTTCTACAACACACACAAACAAACAAAGGCATCATAAAACAGTTGCATTTTTTGGTAGTTTATGACGAAAAAGCAGGGTTGCGTATAATAGTATGGTGTTTTCGTGCGTTGTTTAGAATAAATGAAGCAGCTATCGACATTTATTTTTGTATGGTAAATGACGCAAAATGTTGCCTGTTTTAGCAAATAAATGACGAAACAGCTCCAAATGACGAAAAAGTTGCTAATGTAAATTGGACATTCCGCCATTTTCATCTCCAAATTAGTGGCGATGACAGCTTAACGATAATATCGATAGCAATCGATATTTTAAAACATTATAGCTGTGTTCCTTTACTTACCTGAGGTTACCATTTTAACCATTTGTTACCATTTTTAACTTGCAAAGCGTTCCTTAACCCCGAAAAGTGGCAAAACTGGAAGCAATTTTTAAGAGAGTGAGAGTGGAGAGAGAGCGAAAATGGCTTTCTCTTCTACCACGGGCTACCAGCAAAATTTCTGCAGGTAAAAAATGGCAGAACTGATTTTTCGACTTTTGTTTGACGATTAACGACGAAACTTGACGAAAACCAGAAGGGAAAGTCGAACGCTGACAAAACTAAATTAAAAACTGTGAAATAAAAGACGAAAATTGATTTGTTTATGTTTCTTTTTGACATTGCTGCCAGATCTATCATTTTTCCGTTCCTTTACTTTTCTGGTAAAAATGTTCATGAGAGAGCAATTTTGAGAAATTTTGACACTTTTCTCTTTTACCACCCCTTATATGCTGTTTATATTAGAGCTTTTTGCAGGGTTAACCTTCTTTATAAGGATTTGTTTGAAATATAAGCAATGGAATTGACATTTAAAACCCAGTCGGTTTGTTAAATCCGGTTATATATAAACGGGGTATTACCATTAAAAAAGTAAGTCCCAATTTACATTAGGCGAGTTTACTTGCGGCAATTGTCAGTTTGATGGAGAGAGAGGTGAGGTATATGGTAACCCTTTGCCTCTCAACACCCTCTCTCACCCACAAACTGACAATTGCCGCAAGTAAACTCGCCTAATGTAAATTGGGACTAAAGGAACAAAGCTTATATCGAAAATATCTAATGTTGGAAATATCGATGGTTTGCCAGCTCTACATTTTTTACCTCCAGAAATTTGTCTGGAAGCCTGTGGTAGAAGAGAAAGCAATTTCCGCTCTCTCTCCTCTCTTAAAAATTGCTTTCAGTTTTGCCACTTTTCGGGGTTAAGGAACGCTTTGTAAAAATGGTAACCTCAGGTAAGTAAAGGAAGACAGCTAATGTTGGGAATACTTGGGTATGTTCTGAGACACGCTTCACCTCTCACTTCACGAATAAAGCATTTTGTTCACCAAATATACTCCTATTTTTTGAGAAATTCCTGGGGCTGAGATTCATTAAGGTATATAAAAAGAAGAGTACACTCTAGTCCGTTCATAAAATTCTCGAAAAATAAACGTAAATCTGGTGAACAAAATGCTTGTGGCGTGAAGTGAGAGGAGAAATGTGTCTCAGAACACACCCGATTGATAGTTTGTCAGCTCTAGTCTAAACGTACTGTAACTTTGAGTTATCGGAATAGGTAATCGGGTACTCATCGTCTATGAATTATGGCGGTAACCAAAAAACATAGAACAACAAAAAGAAATTATTTGGTTGTTGTTGTTATGCATTACATTTCACAGATAAATTTTGTTGTAAAAATTCTTTACTATTCGCCAGGTTTATTACCATTGTTTTATACTTTATTATTGGTACGAGTGAAAACAAGAAATTAAAAAGAGAATTTGAAAGTCGTTCGCTCTCAAAAACTATAGTAATCGTTCCATATCCGCATCACTCACGATTCGATTAGATATGTTTTGTTTGCTAGGCAAAAGATAGTAACCGAAATCGTTCAGATACATTCGGTTGTTTTTTGTTGTTCTAATTTTTTTGGTGTCTACTGCATATTTTTGTTCCTTAACCTATACGATACAATACAACGTGTTGACCGCCTGCCATCAAATCGCACTGATTATACGGGTTTGTTAACTAATCTTGCAATATATCTCGCGAGTAAAGTGTAAATACTTGGGTGGTGGTGTTTTCATTTTGTCGATGGCATTATAATTTGAGACCTATTAGTGAGAGGATGGCAAAGTAGCGATAAGGTTGGTTGTTTTTTTATTGACGATATCGGAGATTATTGCATATTTCTAGTAATTAAATAAAAAAAATCCTCATATTTCTGTTATTCTTCTCGTTTCAGTTTTGTTCTGTTGCCGCCGTCGGGTCTTGTTCAGTGTTCATTTTAAAAATTTTCACGTCTCGATTCTAAATTCCATTCTCAGAGTGCATTAGCTTAGCATTGATACGTTCGACACGGTTGTCTAGACGTCATACATACGCACACACACGCAGATAGTGCAGAAACAGCAAGCGTTATTGTCATTATTGTCACCGCCAATTAACATTGATTGAACACCACACTAACCATGGATCGGAATAATGAGAAGACTCATTTTTTAAGTAACTCGAAGCCAGTAACTTTAACACCATCATGGGAGGCCCAAAAATTACCCGAAGATGATTTAAATTTTAAGGGCAAAGAAAAGTTGCCCCTGAAACCACCATTGGACAAATGGCGTTTGGTGTTTATTATATTTCTGCTGCATGGTTTGGGTACTCTTATGCCCTGGAATATGTTTATTACGGCAAAGAGTTATTTCGAAGATTTCAAATTGGCCCCTGTCGACGGAGGTAATGGTACCACTATCTATGCCAGCAGTTTTATGCAGTACCTTGGCTTTGCTTCACAAATTCCAAATTTAGTTTTCAACTGGTTAAACATATTTGTGCATCTGGGCGGTGATCTAACCAAACGAATTGTGTATAGCATCCTGTTCGAATTGCTGATATTTATTGTTACCGTTTTGTTGGCCATTCTCGACTCGACTAGTTGGCAAGCAGCATTCTTTTGGATAACAATGATTAGTGTGGTACTACTAAATATGGCCAATGGTATTTATCAAAATACAATCTACGGAATGGCTGCCACTCTTCCCATCAAGTATACTGGAGCTGTTGTATTGGGCTCCAACATAAGTGGTCTATTTGCTTCCGTGGCTCAGATATGCAGTACCTATATATTTTCTTCCCATCGAACATCGGCCATTTACTATTTTATCACGGCAATGTTGGTGCTTTTGGTGTGCTTTGATACCTACTTTGCATTGCCATTGAATAAATACTACCGTTATCACACCATGCTCAGACGTAAGGAGGAGAAACCATTGACCAATCAACAAGAAGTAACAAGAGTGCCTTACTGGACGGTTTTCAAACAAGCAGCACCACAAATGTTTAATATATTCTTTACATTCTTCATTACGCTTTCTGTTTTCCCTGCTGTCCATTCGGATATTAAGGCCTATGCCCCGGATTTCTTTATTTCACCTGATTTGTTTGCTTCGATCACCTGTTTCTTAACATTCAATCTTTTTGCCATGTTGGGCAGTTTAACTACCTCATGGATTCAATGGCCTAAACCAAGATTCTTGTGTGTTCCCGTTATTATGCGTGTTGTTTTCATACCTCTGTTTTTGTTGTGTAACTATCTGCCAAAGGGAGTGGAGCGTACAATTCCTGTGCTTATTACAAATGAATGGGTCTACTGGATTATTGCCATTGTAATGTCTTACAGTTCTGGTTACCTTAGCTCTTTGGGTATGATGTATGCCCCACAAACAGTACAGCCTAAATATCAGGTTACCGCCGGTATGTTTGCTGCCGCTATGCTAATTACTGGTATATTCTCGGGTATTCTATTTTCATTTGTAATGCCCTCTTTGGTAGCGCTTTAAAAGGCCAGCTTATCCCTCCAAATACCATTGTCCCAAAAATATACACAAGTTTTTTATGTTCCCTTAAGTTTTGTATACGAAAGAAAAAAGATAAGTTATTTTGTGCTTTTCATAATTTTATTTTTTTATCATCAAGAATCATTAAGTTTTTTTAAGTATGTACTAGAAGACAATCACGACTGTAGACGGACAGATAGACAAAGACTGACACTTGCCACAAAAATACCAACCGAATTCGACATTAGTAGTATTAATATAAGATCACAAAGAAAAGAGAAAAACAACAACAACAAGAATACACAAAAATAAATCCACCATCATATGTTTTTTTGTAAATGTATCGTCGTTATTTTTTCTATTTAAGCATATTAAAAATTCATTTAGCGAAATATCAGTTAAATGGTAGTAAAAGTGTAAAGCTGTTAGAATACATTATTAATAAATAAATTATATGCTGATTTTTTATTACATTTTTATTAACAAGAAAAGATGATTTGTTTTGAATTTTTAATGATAATGAAGTTTAATAACTGAAAAAACCTGTAGAATCAGCCAATGTGCTAAGTATTGGTTTTCTATGCAAATTTGTTGTGATTGATTGATCGATTCCGATTGAATTGATTTATGAGAACAATCTGAGAGAAAACTTTCTGCAAATATTTGCGAGCGATTAAGCTTTGTACTGCCCTTAAACAAACAAAGCAGACTGATAAGATTGAGGCTTTGGTTTGCAGACTTTTTTGCCTTTTTCACTATAAAAACTTAAATTAGGAAACAGATGTTACCTCGTTTAAAAGATTATGTTCTGTGCACCTTGAATGTCAAGACTACAAAGAAAGTAGAGCTCCACTGGAATATTAACGTCTTCAGTAAGGTGGTTGAAAGTGAAAGGAGGCACAGCAAATAAAGATTGAGCACTACATTTGCTTCAGGGATTTGAGTTCAGTCGAAAAAATGTTTCAACATCAGTCTTAAATATGTGAACCCAAACTCCGATGAAGATAATGACACGCCACTGTTCTGTCCATTACGATAAAATCGTCTTAGTTGATTTTGATTCTCAAACTAAAAAAGGATATTAGTTTTGCCTGTAAATGTAGCCTCAACTAACAAAATAAAATATCTTATTTCTTCAACATCATAACTGCAACCATGCTCCGATAAAGTCAACAAATGTCCAAACATAGATCAAGTTGGAAGATGGGTCACATTGGTCCACTCCTTCCAGTACCTATATTGCTTCCAAACGTAGCATCGAGTTCCATCTTGGCACTATATCAGACAACGTCTTCGGCTACCTTCCTCACAAAAGTTCAAGAAGGATCGTATTGAATTGTTTTACGGAAGGAAACGTACTCTACCCCTCTGGGATATTTTTTCTGAGATAATGGCCCAAAAAGTATCTAAACTCCTGCCGGCACCAACGAAAGTGACTGATGAGCACAATTGCCTAATAGATTGGCCGAAGCCGAAAATTTTCACATCGTAAAATTTCATTCAAAAGTACATCAAGTTTCAATAAGGTCTTTATCGGACAACACATTCGGGTACCTCTCCCACTAAAGGTCAAACATTTCGCTTAGGTGTAGTTTAAGGGCTGTTCGGGTAACATATCCAATATATTTCGTGAGCTTACGTGTTCACAACATATCACGGTGTTAAAGAACTTTTTGGCCAATTTAAGTACGTGGTTCAAAAGCTTTAAAAATTCCCGCGATGAACTAAAAGGCTGCTTTGTACCATAAAGATCGGAGGTAGTGTCTGACAGTGGTAGACAGTTTTGACATCGTAAATTGTCTTTAATGGTCTGTTTCACTAAGACGATTCGAATACAAATTCGTTCGAACTACACCATTTTCAACTGTAATTCAGAAAATACCAGTTGTAATTCAGACATTTTATTTGAAATTCAGATGTTTTATTTGTAATTCAGACATTGTATTTGGAATTCAGATATTCTATTTGAAATTCAGAAATTGTATTTGAAATTCGGAACTCGTCAATTTAAATTCAGAAATTCCATTTTAATTTCAGATAATTCATTTAAATTTCAGAAAATTTCAATTGAAATTCATATATTCCATTTGAAATACAGATATTCCATTTGAAATTCAGAATATTTCAATTGAAATTCGGAGTTTCCACTTTAAATTCAGAAAATATCAGTTGACATTCAAAATATCCATTTTAAATTCAGAACACGTCAATTGAAATTCAGATATTCCATTTGAAATTCGGAATATTTCAATTGAAATTCAGAAAATTTCATTATACCCTCAGCCTTTAGGCTAAAGAGGGTATTTACACTTTGATACGAAATGAGGAACCAATTGTCGGAACTCGTTCTTCTTGTGAATAACGCTCCATGTCACAATAGATTGGAGGAAATATTTTTGCAATCCCCCGCGTCTCTTTTATGATTAGCGTCTTATCCTCCTCAATTAAACCCAATCAAAATTATATGGGGTAAAATAAAAACTTGTATTTTTGTTGGTTTTTTTTTGGCTTTTAGGTCAGGAATAAAAACAAGGGTTTTTGTTTTTATTTTGTTTGCTTTATTATCCAATATTTCGAACGTCCTCGACGTTCATCATCAGGGATTTTTTATGTTAAAGGGAATTTGACCATTCCAACCGTGACACCAAACATCGGTCAGAAGAGGTTGCAATATTTGGAATCTGTAATAGACGAAGCTTTGTTAATTATTAGTGTCGGCGACTGCAGTCGAGCCATTCAACACTCCACGAAGAAGCACTATCTCTGGAAGATATACCGGTGGGATGATAGATTATTTTACATTTGTTTTTAACTGTTAACACTATGTATTTACATAGCATATTGATTATATGCGTTGTATTGGCATTGCTATGCGTCCTTCATTTTCCGCCATTTTATTTACAATCCTATCATCGCTGTTTTTCTTGTTAATGCAAATAAAACTCAATACATTAGGTTTGTTCGTTTACTCAACAATTTGTACAAATTTGTAAAAGTCCAGTAACTTCTTGTAATCGACTAAGGTCTTTTGCATTGTACTGTAGAGTAAACGAACAACATCCAGTAAAAATTCGTACAAATTTTGAGTAAACGAACACACATATTATTAACATTATGTTTAATAGATTATTTTCTGAATTTCAATTGAATATTTCTGAATTTCAATTTAAAATTTCTGAATTTCAATTGATGTATTCTGAATTTCAAATGGAATTTCTGAATTTCATATGAAAAATCTTAATTTCAATTGACGTGTTCTGAATTTAAAATGGAATATCTGAATTTTAAATGGAATTCCTGAATTTCAAATGGAAATTCGGAATTTCAATAGAAAAATTCTGAATATCAAATGGAAATTCCGAATTTCAAATGGAATATCTGAATTTCAATTGCAATATTCAGAATTTCAAATGGAATTTCTGAATTTCAAATGGAAAATCTGAAATTCAAATGAAGTATTCTGAATTTGAAACGGGATATCTGAATTACAAATATAATGTCTTAATTACAAATAAAACAACTGAATTTGAAATAAAATGTCTGAATTACATCTGGTATTTTCTGAATTACAGTTGAAAATGGTGTACAAACAAATTTCTATTTTTTTGAAAAATATTTGATTTGTTTTTGTTTTCAATCAAACAAATATTTTATTCAACAACAGGAGTTTGGTAGTAATTCGAACGAATTTGAATTCGAATCGTCTTAGAGAAACAGGCCATAAGTTCAGTAAAAGGCTGTTCGAAAATAATTTAATGTCCCAATTTGCATCAAGCAAGTTTACTTGCGGCAAGTCCTTGTTTGTAGGAGAGACACGTGAGGGGAATGGAAATGGAACCGTACCGGCAATTTTCAGGCAATTCCTTTTATTTTTTGAAAACAAAACATGTCGGAACAGAATTGCATTTTACAAACGCAAGAGTTTAAAGTTTAAAAAGGAACGAGAAAAATTGCCGCAAGTAAACTCGCCTAATAACCTTGCGTTTATACATAACAGGACAGTTGAATTCATGTATTGATTGTCAAAAACCCAAAACTTGCCTGTGTGACATAGGCGTCCCGGCAACTGCAAAAACAGTTGTAAAATTATGAATGAAAGTCATCGATTTATTTTTGTTTTCCGTTCACATATTTTATTATTGTTCATTTCCTTTTTTCAACACATTTCAATTACTATGTCACTTCTTTTTACAAAAAATGTCAAAAATTTGTTGCCCCTACTGTCTGTAAAAAAACGATGGACAGCTGGGAGGCAAGCGACAAATGTATGTATGTGTTAGTAAATCAGGGTTGTATATGAAAACAATTTGTCTAGTGTAAACTCCTAGTAATGTAAATCGGGACAATATTTTCATCGAAGGTAGTCCTTGAGATTCTGATACAACCTTATAATTGTTCCTGGGAAGGCCATGTTCCGGAAAAAATCCTACGGCGACTATTTAAAGAAATGACTCCCAAAGCTAGATACAGTTCCAAGACCGACTGTTTAAACTAATAAAACGGATACAAAGCAGACTGAAAATTTTATTGATGACTTAACATGGCCCCTTAAATGGAATAAGGCAACTCTCTTTGGGAATATCTTCTTTTTACCATGGTTTAATAAGAAAGGTTAGCCAAAGCTTTATGTCAATTTAAATTTTTTCATTCGAGTATTCCTAAAACTTCAAAACAATACACACACAAAAATTTTAAAAACAATCGAATACAATGATTTTTAAAATTATTTGTGGAACATTTGTATGGAAATAATTCGTCAGGTTATCATTGAAACAAACATTTTATCATATCCACAACTTGATTATGCGGAGAAACATTGGTCCTTCATTCATTTTTCGCGATTTTTATAAAATGCTCAAAATTGGTGTTGTAAACAAACCCACTTGTTGCTTAATTTTGAAGTTTTAGGAATTCAGGAAAAGCAAGGGTTCTATAGATTTTTTTCATTTAATGTACCTCTTTACTTATACCATGCTTTTTACCCTTTTAGCATATTCGTGGGAAGTAGATGGTATCAATGAGAAGAAAATTCACAAGACTCGGTAAAAGTAGAAGCTAAAAATGATAACTTGAAGGCAAACAGTTTAAAAACTGACAACCTCTTCACCAAAATCATTTTACATTCTTGTTATATTGCTGGTACTTTATAAATCACGTGAAGAGCTACTTGAAGTTTTTTGGGAAAATAATGGACAAAATAAAATATAAAAAAAGTCTAACAAATTACCATTTTGGGGAGCTCGAGACCCTCGGGCAACCCTGGCTACTTCGGGAATTCCGTAAATGTAAACATGCCTTAAGTAATAAAATAAATATACGTATGATTTTAAAAATGTTATTTTATCGATAATAATTTGGTCACCTTCGCATATATTAAGATTATTTTATTTGCATAATTCTTATCGCATTCGAAACTAGTATTTCAACATAAAAAAAGTGTTCTTATCTCTATTTAAATGTTGATATTTATGATATTCTCTATAATGCTCTTTCTCTCATTAGCATTATAAATTTGTGTGCATAATTAAAATGCAATGATTTGTTATTTATAATATGTTTAAATTTAATATTTTTAAGATATTTCATAAATATAAATGTTTGTAGTATTAATATTGTGATGGTATTGTTAACATTACTTAACTCCAACGTTTTAAATAAACAAAGACTATCGCGTAATAATATTTTATTACACTAACAGATAAAATGTGATTTAGTTTAGAATAAGTGGCCTATCTCAATAATAACGCGATTATGCGTCGAGTGGTCTCAAGCAATTTACTGTCACAATAACTTTAATTGGTTATTTGCATGTATTCTAATTATTTGCATGCAGACGAAATGTTGTTTATAAACAATAAAAATGTCTTTTGAATTTTTATTTTGCCATAAAAAGAGGTTATTTAGTGTCATTTATACTTCAGATAGGCTTTTGTATGCCATGCATATTATTGCAAAATCATAACATATAGAAATCATAACATTTGTTGAAGTTCTTATGTACATACATACGAGTATATATTAAAAGATAAGGTAGTCTTCAACAAACATATAGTAGCATTTAAAAGAAAAAAATGGTGGTCACATGTATTACTGTTTTTGCTGTTTTTTGTAGATAATTTCAATGGCATTTCTTCATGATAACTTGTAAATGTTTAATTTATTGCTATATTCTCTTAAAAAATAATGCAAAATAATGTATGTATGTATATTTTAGAATACAAAAAATATATTTCTTTTTTGTCTATAATGACCGGATGTCCATACCAATAAATTGAAAGAATGATGTGTTATTTTTCAAATGTATGTCCGTATGTCCAATTTGTTACTGCTCTTATTGTTTGCATATTTTCCATATCAAAAGCACAAAGAAAATTGCCGCTCGGTCAATATTGAAGATTCAATTAAAAGCATGGTTTTGATATGTTCATCACTTCACATCACTGATGAAAAGAAACAGTGTTTCCAAAAAGTTTTAGTTTGGATTTAAAATGTGTGCGAATAAATAAGGCAAACTGTTCTATAACGTAGCTGTTCGGGACGAATTAATACGCTATAGAGACATTTCCTTATAAAGATCCGTTATAAAGAATTACAGAAACATTAGCTATAGTTATAGAGTTATCAAAATACGTAAAATCTGCAGCTGCCTTCATATTGGGAATTTACCAAAATATGAACCTATATTGATCATTTTCTGCGTTAAGCTTTTCTACCCATTTAGAATGCTTTGTAATTGAAGCCAAATTATTTTATGGGCAATTTACATAATTACAAAGAACCCTCTTAAATATCATATGTAGGTACTCTAAAAACAATTTCTTTTATATAAATTCATCTTAATTCTAGAAAATGTAGATATATATATAAAATGTAGATATATATACCTTTAGAAGACTTCACATCTAGCGGTATCGTAGTACCTTCCTATCTGAGAACCCGCAATACCTATTCTCTGTAGGCATGTTTTATACCCATATCGAATACTAATGACCTGTTTTAATATTAAAACGCCAGCAATCAAAAGCTATTAATTTATGTTTTCCTAATCGCAATAGAAAATAACGAAGGATCATAATTCATATTGATAAGCTATACAAGATCTGCGAGTAAGTGTGATATTTCGTTAAATCCAAAATTATACTTAATTGAATGACGAAGTATCATAATTCATTTTGATAAACCAAACAAGATTCGCGAGTAAGAAATGTATGTACATATTTCTTTAAATGCCAAAATTATATTTAATAGTATATTAGAATGAACAGATAAGCGTTTTGAAATAATATTCTGTAATCGTTTTTATATTTATCTGAAAACTGATTTTTTGGTTTATGTCAGTTGTTTCCAAATTCCACATGACCACTTCGTTGTTTAATGTCAATCAGACCCGTTTTATCAGATTATTTTTCAACTTGTTCAAAATTGGTTGTTATTTTTAATGAGATTACAAGTAGGCCAACTTCGACGAGTAGCTAGCTATATCGGTCCACATTTAGGTATATAAAGAACTGTCCAATTTTCGTTATTTACCGGTTTAAGATACGCACTGTCTGTTCGATAACCCAAAAGTTTGTACAAACTTTTACAAAATGCTGTTCGATAACTAACTTGTTCAGGAAAAAGAGAAATGAGAAGTAGTTGCAAGTACTTGCAAATACTTTTTACTTGCGTAGTTATTGAACATGCCTATACTCTAACCAAACCAGTGGATACTTGTTAGGGGTCGATTATGGATAGCAACTCAACTGTAGTTGCGTTGCCATAAGAGAAAATTATGCAATTAAAATTAGAAAAAAGACGAAAATGTTTGTCAAATTCAATCAATATCAGTGATTTGAACCTTCAGCTATTAATTTAATTGTAAACAAGTAAAAAAGTATCAGTCGGTTTTGCCAAAGACATAAAGTAATAAAGACCTGACAAAATGCATGCAACAAAAAAATGTTTACGAAACTTTGTATAGAAACATTACCCTTAACAGGTTGCAGTTAATTCAAAATCGCAACCAAGGAGGAACATTTCATGTAATGGTATCAGAAACGAAATTTATGAATTCAAGGATCTATTCAAGAATAATTCTATGTCAATTGGATCGGTAAATTCGGTTAAATACGTAAAAATGTATAAAAGAAAAAAATGTTATATCACCATATCGTAACATAACATTATGTTAAATTCAAAAGCCATTCACTGAAGAATGATAGCAAACATAATGTCTTATCTTCCCAGCGAAAAGTTTGCCCCCAAAGAGGCAGTTAAATGATATGTACAAGTGATTTGGAAGTGCATCAAATTATGCATTTTCACTCATGATTTTTACAAGGGAGTGACCCCGGAAAGAGGCACTCCATTGCACCGCATTTTAACTGACCCTTTGGCATTGCATTTTAACTGACCCTTTGGCATTGCATTTTAACTGACCCTTTGGCATTGCATTTTAACTGACTCTTTGGGGTAGAATAGGAGGCAGTCCAGAGCACGTGTTTTGAATAACAAAAAAAAAATGCATTTATTATTTGTGTAAAACAAAAATATTAATAACTTTATTAAATTAACATTATGAAAATTCTCTATTGAATTCAATAGCAAACATGTGTGTTCCTTCGCTCTTTATTTAATTCAAGCTTAAGTGCTTTTGCTTCTTCTGCTAAATGGGTTTGATATTGTCTTCCCATCACCAGTTAAGATTTCGACATGTACTCCAACAGCACCCCATTGGGAAATTTTCTTCTCGTGAGTTACCGGAAAAATGTTCACAAATTAAATATTATTTAGTTTGTATTAACAAATGTTTGGAAATGTTAACGCGATTATCTCTTTTATTCCGCTGCCTATAGAGATGTATAAACTGATTTATGTACATGTAGGGATCTCTAACAACTGCTAATAAAATGTAGTGAACGGAGTGCCTTTTTCACGACTCCGTTTGCACAGCATCCGGATGCTGTTAAATTGTGAGGAATTGGAGTGCCTTTTTCACGACTCCGTTGAACTGCCTCCGGATGTTGTTAAAATATGGCGAATGGATGTGATTCTTTGGATTGCATCCAAATGTGGTTAAAATGTGAGGAAAGGAGTGCCTTTTTCACGACTCCGTTTGAACTGCATAAAAACATGCCGTGAAAGAACTAGTCTACATTGCACTACTTCCAATTTATTTTGCTGGGTTGTTGTATTTATGTCTTTGGTTTTGCCGACAGAGATATACCCTCAGCATGTGTATATTGAAACAATTTGTTCCCAAAATACGTATGTATTTAGGGGGTTTTAAAAATATTGGTCGTTCGACAAAAATGTTGATTAGGATAAAAGAGCAAAAGTTTTGCGGAGGAGATACTAAAAGGAATGGATCGACATTGACCGTTATGAAAGTGGATCTCCAGCCACAACACATGGTGCCATAGGGGGTTTTTACACTCTTCGGGCTGTTTGCTCAAGAAGTATGGACTTGCCCCTGAAAAACTTTTACCATCGTAATTGAGGCAGCGAATGCAAGTTGCTTCAACAAAAATCAAAGTGATTCGATATCAGGTCTTAAAGTGAACATATCCGAAATTTTGTGTGGGAGGTACCGGATGGAGTGGACAAATATAGTCCATATTTGAACCTGATCTATATCTGGTAGATATATTAGGATGTGTAAAGTATAGACCAATTCGGCCACTCCCTTCAAGAGTTACCTTACGAAAAATTTTTCCGAAAATTTTTGAACTTTTGTGGGGGAGGTACCTGAAGGATTGGACCGATATGGCTTATCTTCAAACTTAAAATATGTTTGGACAAAATATTACTAAGGCCAAAATTTGGACCGAATCGGCAGATCCGTTCTAGAGTTATCTTGCGCTCCAACCACCTCATTCGGTGTCATAGGGGTTTTTTTGCAACTTTCAGGCTATTTTCTCAGGAAGTATGGACTTGCCCCTGATGAAACTTGTACCGTCGTATGGAGGACAGTGAATACAAGTTGCTAAAACAAAAATCAAAGCGATTCGAGAGATGGCCCTAAACTGAACTTTTCCGAAATTTTGTGTGGGAGGTACCCGAAGGAGTAGCCCGATTAAGTCCATATTGAAACCTTATCTAAGTCTGGTACACATTTCACGATGGGTAATGTATGGACCAAATTGGTTACTCCCTTCAAGAGTTATCGTGCGCACAAATTTTCCGAACTTTTGTGGGGGAGGTACCGGAAGGAGTGGACCGATATAGCCCATCTTCGAACTTAAACTAAGTTTGGGTAAAATATTACGAAAGCCAAAATTTGAACAGAATCGGTTCATCCGTTCGAGAGTTATCGTGCGCTCCAGCCAGCAGGACAGACAGACGGACGGACATGGCTAGATCGACTCCAAATTGTCTGAAACACATTTCGTCCAAACATACTTGCGGTCTAAAACCATTATTTCGATGAGGCACATTTTCATCGTATCAAAGTGTATATACCCTCCTTAGTCTAAAGGCTGAGGGTATAAAAAGTATAAATTTTAATGCGGAAATAGAAAATTCTATTACTAAATTTGCTGTGGGCAACGCAACTGGAGTTGGGTTGCTATCCATCGACCCCTTATTCAACGTTCTTAACACGTTCATGGACGTGAATGCTATAGCATTCATTTTCATGGTGACGTAGGATGACGTGAATGCTATAGCATTCACATGCAAAGTCAATCTTTAGTCATTTACTTGTATACAATCGCAGGTTTTTGTGATTTATCTACATAATACGACTCATTTCATATATATCCATAATATAATAAATAAAAAATTATAATAATATTAATAATTAGTTAATAAATACACAAAAATTAATTTCGAAAAAATTGGGTGTCATTTTTTGCACCTCTCTGAGTTTCTTTGCGTCCGCGAACGTGTTAATAACCAATGGAGAAAAAAAGCTCCAAGTTTTTGTGTAGTCCTAGTGGTTTCGTATTTTTTTTTTTTGCTGTGTAAGTTATTGCTTAAAAATAGCTCAATGACTTCATACATTTCTATTCATGTTGAATTCTAAAAATATTACAGTTTTTTTCTAGATTTCAAATTTTCTGTAATGAGTGCCAATTCCTGGAAATTTTTTACTTTATTTATATGTATACAGCTTTTGTATGTGTAATAACAGTCTTAATAAAAACTTTGATGGTTATTCCACTTTGCAGTTAAACGTTGTTGGTGTTTAAAACGACTAATTTGTATTCAACAAGATTTCATACTTAGAATTTATTTATGGTATAATGCCAAATGAGAATTTGTAATCAAACAATTTGCGTATTTTCGAGCAGATGTACAATAACGACGACACAAACGCACACTAGAAAGGAAATTGATTGAATGATTTGAACTGTTTTATATGGAAGCAAAGGGTGGGGATATTTCAAGTGTATTTTGGATTATAACAAAACACGCAAACTATATAAAAAAACATTTAAAAGTTCTATTCAATGTGAGAGTGAGAGAATAATTTGTACGATGTTGATGTTTATTGATTAGTTAATATGTACCTACATATATTTTGTTCTATTACATTAGCGCTTGTTTGTTTAAAATTAAAAACAAAACACCGGCATTGAGAGATATTTCATTTGATTAAGAATCGTTGTATTTTCGTCATGTGACATTTAACCTTTCCTTTATAAGAAACAATGTTTATTATTTATGGAATGTATGCATTTAGTGCATTTAGTATATACAGTTAGGCAAGAAATGTATTGCAAAAACCAAAATTGTGGAAAATTTCATATTAATTGTTCGTTTATGGCAACAAATTATGTAAAAACTATACAGGTTTTTGTGCAAATCTCTTGCTATAGGTCCTTACAACAATATTCCGTCAAAATATCCAAAGGTTATTTGCGATTTATAACAAATACGGTCAAAAATAAGAATTAACTACTATTTGGGGGTGACAATAAAAGTATTGCAAAAATTACCAAATCGATGGTTTCTTCGAGAATTACCAAAGGTGTGTTCCTTAATGAGTTGTCTATCCACTTTGGACATTCATTGGAGCATTAATGAGCTTAGTTAAACCAAAAACTAAGGCTCGGTATGTTCCACTCTAAGGATACTGGATTCCCAATTTTTAGTAAATCTTGATCCTTCGTTGGAGGATGTTTTTGGAGTTTTTTGTTATGTTGGACCCAAACATTTTATGAGGGTTGATATCAGAACGTTGGCCCGATGTATTTAAGAGTTTTGTGTTGTTATATTACATCGGCAATTTACACAAATAAGATTAACATGTCATGATCTGGTCTTTGGAATGGCGGTAGTTGACTTGTTTGAGCTTTCGGGATCGATTTTTCTGACTTTCAGACTAATGACTATTAAATATTTATTAATGATATCAGTGGGGATGTCTTCCCAATCATTATTATATCCGTAAACCCGATTTCGCGTACTATTTTCCATGGTAAAGAATATAGTACCCAAATATTCGGTATTCCAGCTTCTCCAGTAGAGTTTTATTTTCCATATTTGATGGGTTTTATTGGATTTGGTGCATTTTTTTGGATTTATTATGATAGCAGAGGATAATATCTATCCACTTAGTAAAAATTAAATCATATCAATACCATTGAGAGACGAAATAGTGCTTTGTCGTAGGTCGTTTCAAAATATTACACTGGTGTCAATTTTTTCCATATACTTTCCAGAGGTATTTCGATGCTCTCAAAGCCAAAATCGGACTGTTTTGCATTGTTCCATTATCCTACAATACATATTGAGTCAAATATTCATTCTTGGCATACTTGCCTGTGGCCGATTCGTCATTGTTTATTGTTTATATGGTCCCATGCGTTTTTTACCTGTCTGAAGACCCTCCATGATCGCATTTTTTATCACTGAACTTTATTACATTCAATACTGTTAGCCTATTATTTGCCGCAAAAGTCATAAAAATGCATAATTACCCCAAAAAATTGCAAAAATTTTATAGTATTATAGTACTGATTTTGCCGTTGCAATACTTTTATTGTCACCCCCAAGTAGTAGATAATTATTATTTTTGAGCGTATTTGTTATAAATCGCAAATAACCTTTGCATATTTTGGCGGAATATTATTGTAAGGACCTATAGTAAGAGATTTGCACAAAAAACCGTATAGTTTTCACATAATTTGTTGCCATAAACGAACTATTAATATGAAATTTTCTACAATCTTGGTTTTTGCAATACATTTCTTGCCTAACTGTACATACATACCTTAGGGTTATAACTCAAAAATACCACCACATAGCCGAATAGAGCATGGAAAAATATTAAGAAATGCATTATCACTTTTCCCCTACCGTTAAAGTTTTTCATTGCAGTTTTCCGATATGTTTTCATTATAATAGCATGTCGTTATTAAATAAACTACCTATTATTGAAATTGAATACCTATAAACTTTAATATCGGAAAATTCTACATACACCCAATGCATAAATGTTCAAAAGGCATTTAAAAATCTCAGTCGGTGCGGAAACTTTTTCACCAAATCGAACTAAAACACCCGTTTTGGTTATAGCCCTTATATACATATTAAAAATGATAACTTTTATTAATGTATTAATTGGAAAACAATATGTCCACTTTGTGATTGGTACAATCAATTAATTATGATTTTGTTACGTACAACTAGAAGTCACAAATCAGTAGATTTTTATTATCAGCAAGATTTCTTTCTTTTGCGCAGCTACATGTCTTTCCAGAGAGGCTCGTCATTTATGTGTGACAAAAATAGTTTATTTATGACACCCGCATATTTTAATTTTACTTATTAATATTTGGCCTTGTCACAGTGTTTCGAATTTAGAACAAAGTCGTCAAAATCATATGTATAAATTGAATGCTTTTGATGTTATGGGTACTTTACACGATATGTTTTTTACATATGAGTTGTCAATTCTCCCATACAAAATGTATATGCAAAGTGGCAACTCATATGTAAAAAACATATCGTCTAAAGTACCCATAAGCGAACACTTTCCGAATAAAAAATGGTAAAAAGAGGAAAGGAAAACTCTAGCACGTGAAGGAACGGAGCTTTTAAGGCACATTTTTAGAAGGTAGTTGTATGAATTACAACAGTTATACCAATGTCCGGCAAAAAGGGGCACACGTGCCCTTGATGAGAATAACAACAGAACAACCACCACTCAGTCTTCGTTAAGGCCGCCATCAGACCATCTGCTTTTTCACATGTATGAATCAGCTGTTCTGTATATTAGTATACCCAAAGTGACAACATACATATGAAAAAGCAGATGGTCTGATGGCCGCCTAAGAAGTCAATGAAGAAGGTTCTGTTGTCGGTTGTTTCAATGATTTTTAATTTTAGCAATGCATTAACGCACACGCTGTTTGTGGAGAGAGCGAGAGAGAGTCGTATGCGTGAGGCCGCAAACAATGCATTTGTATTGGTGCCGATACCTGAGTTATACCCTGGTTACACATAACCGGATAAATAATAAAATGATTTTTTAAACCGTATTCTCAAACTTCAATACATTTTATGTCTAGTATAAGACGAAACTTGCGATTTTTACCAAGTAAAAACCAAAAATGTGTTTACTTTACCTAAGCCCGGGTGAGGTTTCTTTGCATTTCCAAACGCTGACAACATTTATTTTCATATTAGACCTCGAATATTGTTATAGAAGTCTGCTATTAGCTATTTTCGTCAAAAAATTCGGGAATAATTTGCAAGAGTTAATCATATCTAGCACATTTTTCTTAAGTATTTCAAATATTCGTCCGACTTTTTATTCATGCAAAATTTTTAATAAAATTACCGTTATTTTTACATATTTCTATAGCAGAGGTATTCCAAACGAAGAAAAAAACAAAAATTTGCGGTGTTTTGCTTTGAAAATCCTTAAAAACTCCAAATATGTATATAGTGCTTATGGGTACTTTACACGATATGTATTTTACATATGGGTTGTCACTTTGCGTATACATTTTGTATATAAAAAGTGACAACCCTTATGTAAAATACACATCGTGTAAAGTACCCATTATAGGTGTACGAATACGAACTTTGCCACACACAGAGGCGCCATCTATACCTACATGACGGAATAAATTAATTTTTTTTGTTATTCTTAAATCTTTCTTCGTCATGATAGTCCCTATCAATTACATATTTCATATTTGCTATTAAAATATGGAATTAATAACGATTTTATTATTTTTTAGGGGTGTACGAATATGAACTTTGCATACTGTATATGTGTTGTCACTCTGCTCCCTTGTCTCGCCTGGGATGTTTGTGGAACAATTATTATTGTCACTTTGCATATGTATGAGGAAAAGTCAAAATTTTTTAATATTCCATTTTAAAAAAATTTAAATTTTTGTTTGACGCTACATGAACGGTTTTTGGTGCATGGATTGAGAAAAAATTCCCATTCTCAAATCTGTTCGAGATACTTATTTTGGATTTGCGTTATGGCGGTTTTAATTCTGATTATTAGAAAAAATCTTATGAAAACGCTATTCATTATATCGAGAAACATTGTTAATTTATGGCTTCCTAGTCCCGGTCTACACTAGAGTGATTTCATTGAAAAAATTGCATGAAATTATGCGTCTCTAGATCGATCTCCATAGTAGAGTAAAATCATAAAATTGCTGTAGTGGGGAATTCGAATTAAGAACACCTAATTTAATTAATGAAATTTACGCTAGTGTGGACCGGGACCTACATACTATATGTTTACTGAGGTCCCATAACTTTAGTGAACAAGTTGTAAATATTCGCGGAAATTAGGAAAGAATTCAAAACAATTGGTAGTTTGCAACTTGTTTTAATAAGGTTAAAGCTGTTCATGCATCTGAAAAACATTTAAAAATTATGTACGTAATCTAAACATCGCGATGATTCAAATGAAATCAAAACTATGCAAATCCGTTTAGTCGTAAAGCAAAAACAAAAAATATATTGAGGAAATTTATACAATTTTTGTAAGAGAAAATATTTATTAAAATTTAAATAGGTTTGTACAAATTTGTACAAACTTTTACAAAATGCTGTTCGATAACAAACTTGTACAAACTTTCTTTTGTGTTTACTAATTTTGAAGAAATAGGAATAAAGGAAAAAACAGGGCTCTATAGATTGTTTTCATTTAAACCTACCTCTTTACTTACTCTTGTGCCAGACACTGAAAATAACACATGAAAATTTTTTAGCTTTTAGGAGAGAGCGGAGGTGAAGCACAAAACATTTTCATGAAAATTTTCATAGTCTGGCTAAGACTTATACCATGGATTTGACTTTTCATATTCGAACAGCTGGGTGTGATAATTGTGTCAGGCGTATAATAACTTTGGCAACTCTATTTCATCAGCTGTTCAAAATACTCGCTGGTTTCTGTTTCTGATACTCGCTGTTTCGCTGAAATAAAAAACGTGCCAAGATCTGTCACTTTTTTTGTTTGTTACTCTGAAGATGCAACAAATATTGTTCTAATTGTTTATTCCTTTAATAAAGTGGTAAAAATAAAGAAGAAATATTAAATTTTAATACAAAATGGTCAAGAAAACCAAGAATTCTATAGCCGATGCCGTTTACGCAAAAAAGGCGGTGAAAAAGGAGAATCCTTTCGCCACAGCAACAGCAGCAACTTCGAAAAAACTCAATCCCTTTGAGGTGCATATGAATAAAGAAAAATTCCAAATTCTTGGAAGGACATGTAAACATGATAAAGGTTTGCCGGGTATATCGCGAGCCAAAGCCATCAAGAAACGTAAGGAAACATTGGGTCAAGAGTTCCTCAGAAAGGATAAAACCAATAAATTCAAAGATCGTCGTATTGGAAAATATTTGAGTGGTGAGCAGTTGAATGAAGAAGTAATGGCTGCTCGTTTTGTGGCCGATAAAATGGAACGCATGAAACAGAACAAGCATTCGAGATTTAATTTGAACGATGACGAAGTGTTGACACATCGTGGTCAGACTCTAGAAGAAATTGAACAATTTCGGGATGACCGATCGGATGATGATGCTGAGGAAGATGATAAATTGGATGGTATGTTATTTATTATATTTCTAGTGACTTGGTTGGATAATATGTGTGATTTTTTTATTCCAGCTGCCTTTACTGAAGCTGCTCACTTTGGTGGTGATGACGCTGCAGCCAAAGACCGTAAATCTGCCATTGAAGAAATGATTGCTGAGCAGAAAAAACGTAAAGTCGAAATAGCCAAAGAAAAGGATGAACTTTACGATCTCACAGAGAAACTTGATTCCAATTATAAGGATCTCATTAGTTTGGTGGGCAAAATGTCCAAGAATGAAATGAAAAAACAAGAGCCCGATGATTATGATCGCTTGACACGTGAATTGATTTTTGAACCAAGAGGTGTGGTGTCGGATAAATTGATATCCGAAGAAGATTTGGCCAAAAAGGAAAGGGAACGGTTAGAGAGACTTGAAAATGAACGTCTCAGAAGAATGAAGGCTGAAGGTGAAGAGGAAGAAGAGGGTGATGCCAAGCCTAAACATAGATCAGCAGACGATTTAGATGACGGGTATTTTGCCAATGGAGTTGAGGAAGAGGAAGGAACATTGGCATATACTTTGGATGGTAAGCTTGATTTAATTACGTATAAATATTTACTATTGAACTATTCTCCATTTTTTAGGTGAACTGGGTACAAATCTGCAAGCAAATGTCAATAAAGATGATTCCGAGGCAGAAGAAGATCAGGGAGAAAACGAAAATGAAAGTGGCGAAGAAGAGGAGGATGAAGATGAGGATGGTGAAGAAGAAGAAGAGGAAGATGATGATGAAGAGGAGGACGATGATTTAAATGATTTGAAAGTTACTGACTCCGAAGGCGAAGAATATTCCAATGCAGATGATGAAAAAACATCAGAGAAAACAACAAGGGATAAAAAACCAAAATCAATAGAATCAGCTAAAAAGGAAAAGGTCGAAAGAACTGATTTACCATTCACCATTGAAATGCCTAAGAATTATGCGGAATTTGTTAAACTACTAAATGAATACAAGTTGCAGGATCAATCGATTATTGTGGAACGTTTAATCAAATGTAATCATCCCAAATTAGAGGGCGTTAATCGTGAGAAAGTTGTTAAATTATTTGCATTCTTGCTGCAGTTAATAAATGAGAAATTCTCTGATGCTGGCACTGATGATGTGCGTGAACATTTCCAGTTCCTTTCGCTAATGATGCCGCATCTATTCGACCTTATCCATCTGAATGCAGAGCGTATGTCAAATATTCTACTTGATGTAGTGAAAGAAAAATATGCCGAATTCAAGAAAAATTCCAAACAATATCCCTCATTGGAGGTGTTGATTTATTTCAAAATTGTCTCCAATTTATGTTCAACATCCGATTTTCGCCACCCAATTGCCACACCATGTTATCTATTCATGCAACACATATTGTCAAGGGCCCGTGTGAAGAGTAGACAAGATATTGCAATGGGTCTGTTTTTGGTAACATTATGTTTGGAATATGGTCATATGTCAAAACGTTTTCTACCGGCTGCCTTTAATTTTCTAACGGGTGTTTTATTCCTGTGTATACCCAAAAGACCAGTGGAAATAATAAAAGTTGTACCACCCTTCCAAAGTCAAGGTCCATTAAGTAAGCTATTGGCAATACCTTCAGATTCTAAGGAATATAAGGGCATTAAAGAAGAACACCTCAACGCCGAAGATTTGGTAACCCAAACCATAAGCAATGATTTTAAAGTAAGAGCATTAAATCAATCTCTCCAACTTATACAAAATGCAACAACCTTAGTGTCTGAACATGTTGGTAGTAATTTGTTGGTTTTACCTATTTATGAAATGTTGGACAAATTAGATGTTACACCATATCCAGCATATGTTAAGGAGAATTATGAAAAAACTAAAACATTGCTGGAAACAGTTGTAAATAAGCCGCTGACAAAACTAGTTCCTCCCGAGAAGAAACCTAAAGCTTTACGTCTTCTTGAACCACGAATTGAAACCGTGTACGATGATAAACGACGACCTAAATTAACCAAGGAAAGGGAAGAAAAAGTTAAAATGATACATAAAATCAAAAGAGAAACCAAGGGTGCTATTCGAGAGATCCGTCGTGATACAGAATTCTTGCAGAAAATACGTATACAACAACAGTTACAAAGGTAAGTGAACTGATTTGAAATTTTAACATATACACTTCCCATGTCTAAAGCTAGTAGAAACTTCAAAGTTTATCCCATGAGCTGGTGGTTTGAGGTTTAGATTTCTACCTTGGATCAAGTTCAGTACAGGGCCTGCCAAGTGACGTCATTTACCAGACTGGGTGACAAGATGGTTATGTCTGGCGAACTGTGACACACTTCACTAATTCTGGTGGTTCAAAACGTGGATATATCAATCTGTTAGCCCATACGCTATTACGTTGGACGGAATGCCTTCCAAAAGCAACCTAATTCCGCCAATTCACACTGAGAACTCTCCCTCTACAGTTCCATACAAAGCTGCTACAGTTATACATTCAATGTATTGGCCACTCAAGGGTAGCTCAAGCGAGATGAGATACTTTTTTAGTTCATTGTAGTTATAATGGATACGAATATCGATGCGATGAGTGAGCTTAACCGACAACTTTCTAAATTCAAACACGATGGCTATGGTTGTCCATGATGTCGGAGAATAAATCGCTAATATTTTCCTTGGTATTTTAGGCCTGCAATGGGATACCGTCTGTATGCAAATGAAGCCTAATTATTACTTGCACACCTCAACGTGTTTTTGGGGTTGCCAAGTGTTTTTGTGCTTGAACCCCTTCATGCTTCAAGCCTCTTCAGAAGTTGTTGGGGATGCCTTGGCACTCATAGTCATCGCCGCCGCACCAGAGCCTTAAACTTCTGCGTGAAGCAGTAAACCGTAGTTACACGCTGATACGACGTTCCAACACTCTACTTTATTTACGATCGCTTAAGATACCACAACAAGTCACACCTCAGCCATATGAAGCAAAGCCTCTCCGAAACCCTAGTCCAAGCTGGATGAGGAAAAGCCGCTGACCCCATAGAATTTAGGTCAAGTTTCAAGATATGCCATTTCGGTCCACTGCTTCTGTTCCCACGGCTGCGGGTTCTTACGTACCGGATTGACCCGAACCCATTGTGTTTCGGCCAGCGGCTGCCAACCCAGTATCAAGGTTTCATGCTGCTACATCAACAACAACTGCTTCTGGTGACCAACCCACCCACAAAAGTTCAAATTTTTTTGCTAAAACGGTGCGCACAGTGGCTCCATGAGGGAGTTACCGATTTGGTCGAAACTTAACATCGTAATATAGATCAGGTTCAAATATGGACTATATCGGGCCACTCCTACGGGTACCTTCCCCACAAAATTTCGAATTTTTCGAGCAAGTAAAGTTTCAAGAAGGTCTATATCGGACAAATCCGATACCTCCCTCACAAAAGTTAAATTTTTTTGCTTCAAAATTTTAATGACTTTTCGTGGATTGTTTTGAAAATTTCATCCAAGGTACTCCTTGTTGTCCTGTTTACTGACTGAGTGACATTTCGAGATTTTGGCAGTTAATGGACCGTTCGAGGATAGTTTTTAAATGTTCGACGACGGAAGTCTTTGCGATTCTGATAACAACGACATATTTTTTTCGTGGGCAATTTCATGCTTCTTGCCATAATCAACTAAAAGCTCTAAAATCGTTGACAAACTGGCTGGCTAGAACTATAGCAATCGAAAGGAATGACTCCCAAAATTAGACCCAGCTCCAAGATGGACTATGTCGGTCTATTCCTTCTATTCAACATTTTTACTCTTTAATCCAGTTTAAGGCCACCTTACGGATCATTTAAAGAGTAGCTGGTTGTCATCGTGAACATGACTAAAACATTACAATTCGTTTTTGTACCGCTGAGGGTGTTTAGCTGTCGGCAAAGCCTTCTGATTCTTTTACTCATGTTTTGATTTCTTCTAAAACTATCACCAACTTCTTATGTAGCACGCAGCCAGGTGATAACAATTTTCGTTGATCGTTTAGGCGTTAGTAATGTTGTAGAGTTTTGTGTTACTCTGAAACAAATCTATCTTCATCAGAACTAATTTAATTAACATTTTAACTTGAATTAATTCCTAACTGTTTTTAATTTCTTTTATTTTACAGCGACAAGGAACGTCGTGAAAAGGTCAAACGCATCTATGCCGAGGCCTCACTGCAACAAGGCGAACTTAATGCCTTGGAAAGAGAAAAGAAGAAGAAAAAGAAGTTTTAAGTTGTGGTTAAAACTGAAAATATATATTTTTTATATATATGTTATAACTTAGTTTATATTATGTAAAGAAAATTAAAAATAAATTAAATAACTAGTTAATAGTAACTAAAATGTTTATAACTAAAAAAAATCGCAGTTGTTTATTATTGTTGTCCACTTGTATCTCGACATCTTAGGGTAGCTGCCTCTACAGCTCCAGCAACAGCAGCTCTAAATCCTGATTCCTCTAAATGTTTTAGCGCAGCAGCTGTTGATCCGGCAGGACTGGTAACATTATCTTTCAAAACGCCTGGATGTTCTTTCGATTCTCTTACTAACATTCCTGAACCCATTACTGTTTGAGCTGCCAAACGATATGCCAAATCCCTAGGTATACCCATGCGAACAGCACCATCAGCTAATGCTTCAATCATTACGAAAACATAGGCAGGACCACTGCCACTCAAAGCTGTAACTGGATCTAATAAATTCTCGGTGACTTCTTCACATGTGCCAATGGATTCTAGAAGTTTTTGCGTAACTACTGCATCGGAATCCGTGGCATTTTTGCCGCGTACAAATACCGAACAGCCACATTGAACAAGAGCAGGGGTATTGGGCATAACACGTATCACACGGGAACTGGATGATAGATTCTGGCAAAAAGTTAAAATAAATGTGAGTAATCATGATATAGCTTTTAATGAGGAGTTATTAGTAAAAAAACATTTCCCCAGCTAGTATTTGGAAGACTGTTTTTCCATAAATCACATTGCGGAGTCTTTTTAGAGTCCTTTTGGTGATCAAAAACTGATTAAGTCGCTTGTATGATCAGAAAGGGACTCGAAAGTGACTCCCTGTAATGATTAAAAAAAGTTCAATTCAAAATACAACAACAAATGCGTAGGAATCACAAATAAATCATTGAGGCGTTTAAAAAGTGACTATTTTTTCGTTATTTATTGTCACATTTTGAAAAGTGATTATATATTTTGAACAGTTAGGTGATTAAAAACTGATTGTTTTGTTTTATTTTCGTTTGGTTGTAAATAATTCTCATATACACTTTCTACAAAACTTTGATATAAATGTAACGTATAATATTAAAGGTATAGACAAACACAACACATGTTCAGGTTTTGCCAAGTGAAATGAAGAAGCAGTATACTAATCACCGCGCAATTAAAAGACATAAAGCAGAAAAGACAACAAAACAAAGGAAAGAAACAAAAAAGAATAAAATGAAAATTCTTTTAATTTATTTCGTCTAATAAAATGACTCATAAATGACTCCCTAAAGACTCAAAAATGATTATAAACATGACTCAAAAAAGGCTCGAAAATGAGTCCCACATTAATCAACAAATCACCAATAAATGAATGAAATACGACACGAAAAAGACTTTATATACTATCTCAACATGTGGGCAAAAATGACTCGAAACTAGTGCAGAGGAAGACTCATTTTTGATTTGTTTAGAAGAGTCGCCTGAGGTTACGTTTTCCTCCCGACAAATGAGTCATTTATGATCAGAAAATGAGCTCATATTCCAGCTTTTTAATCGTGCAGTCGGATCAAAAAAGACTCGAATTTGATTAAAATTTTCAAAAAATGCTGGCTGGGTCTTGTCATAGAAGACTAAGAGCTCTTTACATAGAAGACCAAAAGGACTTATTTTAAAGATCAAAAGGTACAGTCGAAATCGCTTATAACGACGAAATCTAAAAGTCCCGAATTCCCGCCTTTGAAGCCCACACAAATAAATTTCGCTTGTAATGACATATCGGTTATAACGTCGTGTTTTTGTCATGTATTTGGATTTTGCTATCGGTTATAACGACGGTACATACGAAGAAGAAACATTTTGCCATACTTTGTAAACTGAAACAAGCGGTCAGGAACACTCGTAAGATGGGGTTGAACAACTGAACTACGACCAACAACATATGACTGATTTATAACAAACAAGTTCGTTCTTGGGAAATGAGATTCACGACACATTCAGCCCTATTCTGAACGCATGGGAGTTGGGAATTTTTTCCCATTCCCACATTTTCGTATTCTGAACAAAATTTTGTGGGAGTTTTTTTCCCATTTCCCATCTCCCCTCATTCTGAATGAAGTTCGAATTGGGAATTTGTTCCCATGGGAAAAAAGTATACATTCTCTATCTTGAATTGTGGGAGAATTTTGTGTCTTTTTGTGGGAAAAATCTCCCCAGCAAACAGTGTGGGAGTTTGAAAAAAAATTCAAGAAATTATTTATATTTTTTATGAAATTTCATATTTTAAGACACCTACACGACAAAATTATTGAAAATATTTATAATCGCCATGTGTTTGCTTAATAAAAGCATACAAAATGTACTGTAAAATATGTCATTAGTAGACTTCGGATTTTGCATATTCTGATATGATACAAAAACTTGCAAGAATCTAACATGTTTTACACCGATAAAAAATGTTCCTTTATGTTATCGAACAAAACAAAAAAAGTAGTAAAAATTAGTAGATTTTTGCAGTTCTGGAACAGACCATATGTATAGAAATACGAGAAAAAAAGTCATGGTTGATTCAATTTCAAAAGAATTTTTGGCAATAATTATTAAAATATATTGGAAAATAACCATAATATATACAGTCTTTACAACTTTTATTCATTTTCGTAATATAACCTTCGGGTTTTTTAAATCAGACGACTAACGTCCTATTGAAAACGTGTTAGTTTCCTCAACGACACGACAACGATCACACAAACGTACATACATATATGCCAAATTATTGCAATGCTATTCCATTTTCCGAAATGCCTTTTCTTGAATAGGATCGTTATTTTTGAACGTAGAAGCTTGAAATTTTTTAGTTTTATATTCAATCAAAAACGTATTTTATTTATTTTTGTTTAGATACGTCTTCGGAAATTTATGGTGACGATATGTAATAACACGCAAAAATATGTAATAATTGAGAAAAATATCCGAATTTATCTTTTTGATTTTTTTTTAAATATGCAAAATACGAGTTCTAGCGATCATTAGGAATAAGTAAAACTAGCGATATACTCGTTAAACCCCAACTAAAATTACTCCGTATCAACATACAATTTTTAAATTCGTTACAAACTTAAAAAGTTCCGATTACTTTATACAAAAAAAATATTTTTGCCTACTAATTAAAAAAATGCTTACACCAATTCGCACATTCTGAAGAAAATGTGCTTATTAGAACAACATCACACATCGCTGACTCCATTCACTTAAAAATCCATAAATCAATGCACGGTTGTTGAATTAAGTGAGTTGTGCTCTTGCTAATCTAATTCAAAATCCGCGAATACAATGCAAATAGGCATTTTGTATTATAAAACAAAATTACAGCTCCCAAAAGTATGCTATAATAATTTGGTGTACCTAATTTCGAATTTCGAAATTTCAGCTCTCATGGTTTGCAGTTCCCACGTCGTTTAGAATATGGAAAACGTGGGAATGGGAAATTTCGCTCCCATGGGAAACAGTTCCCATGGGAATGTTCAGAATAGGGCTGATTGTGTTCTTTATAGTACGATTTTATACCCACTATATTATACAAAGTTACCCCATTTTATTACTGTATTTTAAAAGAAGGTCCGTCGGTGTATCCTAGACGACCAATAGTTATTTTCATAAAAGACAAAAGGTATTCTTATAGAGGACAAACAAAAATTTTTATGGAAGACCAAAATATCTACTGGAGGTTTTTTTATAGAAGGTCTTACTATAGAAAAGCTGAAGGTCTTGTCATAGAAGTCCAAAATGTTTCTTTTACGGACTTCTTATAAAGGGCCAAGAAGTCTTCTTATAGAAGACCATAATATATTCTTATAAAAGACACAAAAGGTTTTCTTATAGAAGACCAAAAGGTTTTGGTATATAAGACAAAACAGTTTTCTTATACATAGATGACGAAAAGGTTTTTGTAGAGAAGGCCAAAAGATCTCATGGAAAACCAAAAGGTATTCCTATGAAAGGCCAACAGGGCCTCCTATAGAATACCTAAATATCTTCTCAGAAGACTAAACGTTGTCTTATAAGATACCAAATGAATAAAAATTCTTGCTAAAGCAAACATAATACTATGTTTACATTTACGAAATCCACTCGATTTCATCTGTCAATTCCTTTGTGTAAACGTCAAATGAAAACTCATCTGAAATCGATTGGATTTCATTTGAAGTTTAAGCAATGGAATTGACAGTTGAAATCGAGTGGATTTCGTAAATGTAAACATAGTATAAGGCTAATGCTTGGTTTACATTTACGAAATCCACTCGATTTAAACTGTCAAATCCATAGGTTAAACGTCAAATGAAATCCAGATGAGATTTCATTTGAAAACTCATCTGAAATCCATTGGATTTCATTTGACGTTTAATGCTAAGTTTACATTTACGAAATCCACTCGATTTCATCTGTCAATTCCATAGTTCAAACGTCAAATGAAATCTCATCTGAAATCAATTGGATTTCATTTGACGTTTAATCTATGGATTTGACAGATAAAATCGAGTGGATTTCGTAAATGTAAACATAGCATAACCAATGGAATTGACAGTTGAAATCGAGTGGATTTCGTAAATGTAAACCTAGCATTAGTGTCAGATTCCATACGACATTTTATATATTTGTTTCTATGTTCGATGTATATTAGGGATATATATTTTTTGAAGAAAAAATATATTCATCAGAAAAAAACTTCTTTTAATAACTTTTTCATATAAATGACATACATATAACCTTCTCCAAGTCCGAACGACGTGCCGCATACTAAAACGCCGCTTATAGAGGCGGTACAACATTTGTTAATATGGTGTGGTATTTTGATAAGTTTAAAAAAATAAAGCCCTAATAAACATGTGTTTTTTGGTTTCAAAAACAATAGATTGAAACATCATCTCCTTTATCAATGAACTTCCAGCGACCTCAAACATATTTGCAAGAATTATACTTTCTGCGAGAAATAATGCATTTAGTGGAATGATATGATACGGAAACATGCAAATTGAAAATCTAACGAGTTTTCATTCATGTTTTCCAAAACATTCAATCAAATGTGAAAAATATTAGTTTTTTAAATTCCAATAATTTATAGACATGTCCTTCTTTTGTTTACATTTATATTTGACACTAACGTTACAAACAAAAACAAATTCCTATGTACTTTACCTGGTTTGTTCTACCATGAGTAAAATGTTTATCTCTCATCTATTGTTTACATATGTTCCTAACTAATCTATATTAAAACTTGCTGCACCCCTTTAAGATAACTTAACTTTCCTTTATCGTTAACCTAAATATTATTTTAACGATAAAGATTCAACAAACAATTCCTCAATTCTATCAATACTTTGATTATGCATTTCTTGCGTTTTTTGTTGTTTTTTTTTTTACCTGTTCCAATGTCTTCAGTGATATACCCATGGCAACTGATATGAACAATTTCTCTGCACTTTTTGTTTTGATTTCATTCAGCACACTAGGTACAACTTGTGGTTTAACTGATATGAAAACAATATCGGATTTTTCAACGACCGGATCATTGTTTGTTATAGTCTCGACACCCAATTTCTATAAAAAGAAAAAATAAAAAACGAAAACAAACAAATTTCAAAATAGATAAGAAATGTGTGATTTACGTAGTTTGAATGGTTTATTGTCCGGAAAAAGGAAGACAATGCACCAATGATTTGAACTCACCTTAAAAGATTGCAGTGACATTTGATCGGCTGGATGAACACTGGCTATTACAGAATCTGCTTTTGTCAAACCTAAATGTGTGTGCGATAAAGATAGACAAGAAGAATATTATATTGTTTATTATATTATTTTGTTTTTAACATAAAATAAAGATGAGTACTGAGTACTTTGCTCTTAATTTAATGAGTTATGGTACGTTTATTTCGCTTGCCTTTATTCTTCTATTTGCAAAGGAAAACAAGTCCAAAGGTTGTGGATGTGCCAGAAGAAAGAACAGGAAAGATAATTTTAAAACAATACATATACGTTGTGTAAATTCTATGTAATATACATATGTAATGATTGTGTAAAAGCCATATTAAGTTAATAAGCTTTTTGGACCCTTTGGGATAATGAGGGAGTATACACTTTGATGCTATGAGAAATGTGCCGCACATGTAATTATTTATTTATTTTATTTATTTCATTCATGTAATAAAAGGTCTATAAGACTATATAAAATAGTACACAGCTTACAAATCCAATCCTGAGCGTATACAATTTTCTATTACAAATAAAATTTAATTCATTAATAAAACAAAAAATACTAAGTACGAATGCAATTGAACATCCAAAATTAGTTATCTTGGTCCCTCAGCCATAAAACTATTTTAAAAATACATAAGTAGATGTCTTAGCAAACAATAACTTAAATACAAAGTTCAAAATAGTTTGAAGGAATCAATTCTTAACGTGCTGCAAAGTATTGAATGAGTTTTTTCTTAAATACATTATTAGTATAGGAAAATATTCTGAGTTCGTGGGGCAACACATTCCAACTCCGTGCAACCCGTACTAAGAAAGATCTTGCATAAACATCCTTATAAATTCTTGGTATAATCACTTGTGGGTTTCTGGAATAATGGAAAAACGAAAAATTTCTAGCTACAGACATAGGCTTATTACTCTTTATTACATTATAAAATACTAAAAGATTTCGGTAAGAAACGAAGTTATTAAAGGAACAACCCAAAAAACGCTTAACATGTTCCGAAATGTGGTATCTCATTGGGATGTTATATACGAAACGTACAACTGCATTAATAATTTTCCGTAACCTAGAAAAGTGGTTACCGATACAACCAGATACAATTTCAAAACCATATAGAATATTAGACATCAACAAGGCATGAGCTAATTGTTTTTTAGTATGAAGCGGCATATACAAGTTTGATGCATAGATTTTTCTTAACGAAGCCCAAATTTTTCCAGATAAGATATCAATATGATGTTTAAATGAGAGTCCATTGTCAAGAACAACACCCAAGACTTTATGGTGCGTAACAAAGTCCCAATTTACATTGGGCGAGTTTACTTGCGGCAATTGTCATTTTGTAGGAGAGAGAGGTGAGGCATATGGTAAACCCTTTGCCTCGCAGCACCATCTCTCTCCTACAAACTGACAATTGCCGCAAGTAAACTCGCCCAATGTAAATAGGGACAAACTCAATATTACTATCAAGTAATACAATGTTTAAATAAGGGGAAATATTTTTTATTTATTTTTTCCCTCCCAGTCCTTGGTTTTGGCTAGCTTATGTCTTTCACGAAATCTATTATTTCTATATTTTCGTGACTTTTGCACATTATTTCAACTATATTCGAATAAATATTCAAAAATAAGCAAAATTACCTTTTATTTCTGCTGTTTTTATAATGAAATATAATCAGTTTTCTCTTTTCTAGGATATCGTTTTTCCTTAAAATATAATATTTTTGCACACGGGAACAATGATTCTGTTCGCAATTATTAAAATGTTTACTAATATTGCAGAAAAATATTTAAGAAAAGTTACAAGAACCTAATATTGTTGACGCATAAAAAACAGGATTAACAACGTTTTCTTTGTTACTCTCGCTTATAGGCTTGCCATGCATCCATGTTACATACATTTTTTAATTGCCACAGGACCAACATATTTTCAAGTATTTGGTTTTTTTGGATAGTGGGTATGGGCTTCTAAAATACTGGGGTGTTATTATTGGTGAAATTGAAAACCGAATATTTTTGACACTCACTGTATAGTATTTTTGGCGCGCCAAATATATGAAATCAGATACACATACATATATGTACAGGCGAAACTTGAACTAGATTTTGGGATACGTAAATAAGCCGATGTTTTGTGATTTGTTACAAGGCCATGAAAGGCTTTATCCTTACGATTTTTTGGAACGGTGACCAATATCAAGAAAATTAAGGGAGGTCTAGCTGTAATTTTACACACGATTCCACTATCTTCTTTTCCAGACATTGATTTTGGCTGGGTTATTTGTTTCATGAAATCTATTTTTCGTATATTTTCGTGACTTTTGCACATAATTTCAACTAAATTCGAATAAATATTCCAAAGTAAGCAAAATTTCCTTTTATTTCTGCTGTTTTTATAATAAAATATATAACCAGTTTTGGTTTTTTGGATGTTGGATATGGGCTTTTAAAATACTGAGGTGTTATTATTGGTGAAATTGAAAACCGAATATTTTTGACACTCACTGTATATGGGGATTTCTGAGTAATATCGGACACTTTTTCAAAAAGTGGGGTTTGGTTTCCTTTATTGTTTGTTATGTTGATGACACTCCTCAGCAAAACATTTTAGTATATTTTCAGATTTTGTTTGACCAACGGCTCCACAGATATCACGCCTTAAAAAAGTCGAATTCAATAAAAAAAACTATATGCAACGAAATACTATTAATATTGGTACAAATAGAAAAAAATCTGTTTTTGTATTTTTTTGTGTGAAACAATTTTGCACAGTGGGTTTGGATACAATGTTCGCGATTTCATATTTAAAAATATTTAAAAACCATCTTCGTTTTTTTTGATTTTTTTTGTATTAAACTGCGAATAATTACACTGCTATTTGGTGGTGGGATTCGAATAATTATTTCTTTTTATAAATTTTTAAAAATTTTGTTTTTCAAAATAGTCAGGCTTAATCCCATAGTCGTTGTTTTAATATTTTATTAAAACAACTTTAATTTATTAGTGGTATTAGTATTCCCTGCCTTAACCCTTGGAAAACATCGCCAATTTTTTCCCACTAATAAATTAAAGTTGTTTTAATAAAATATTAAAACAACGACTATGGGATAAAGCCTGACTATTTTGAAAAAACAAAATAGAAGTCGTCATCCCAAACAAAAAGACGCCAACCCTCCTAATTTTTAAAAATTTATTACTACAATTTTTTCTTTATACCAGTGTAAAATATTTATTATTTTACCGTCTTATTGTATTTCAAAAAAATAAATTTTTTACAGTTACATTTGTTTTGTTGCGTTATTCAGAAATTTATCTTAAACATTTTAAAAACCTGCTTCAGTTTTAGATCTTGAAAAAGGTTTAGCAAGTATTGTTCCAGACGGACAATAAACTAACTCAACTGATGATCAAATAACTACCGCTCGGGAATTATACGGCTGAGCAACCGATCCGAATAATCCACCAAATATTAAAGATGATTATTTTTAGACCGAACCCATTATTCAATAGCAACAATGTTGGTTTTGTAAATTTGTTAGTTGTTGTAATTCATGCATTTACCTTATATAAATTTGCCTTGAGATTGCCAACGAAAAACTTCTCATTGAAGTTTTTTCTTTGGTCACGCTTAAGCTGAAAACACATCCATTGTTTGGGGAAAGTTTTGTGTCGTTTTGGCCGTTTTTACACTGTTCGGCATGATGCCGAAAAATTCAAATTCATTTGAAATATAAGCCCTGTTGTTTTTTTCTCAACGCCCAACACAAAACTTTAAGGCTAATAAGCTTCCTTGCCTGCTTACCTTGCTTGCTTCTGATAAAAGAATAAAAAAGAAAAGGGCAACCTAGTTCGAAATTTGCTCGGCCTTCTTTATTCTTTTATTTTTATTATGTCAGAAGCAGGAAAGCAAGGCAATAAGGCAAGGCAGCTAATGTAGCTGCTGAAATTTGGAGTATGTGGCATTATTTGATCTAGAAATTAATTCATCAAAGCTCTGTTCCTTTACGTGCAAGAATCTTCAAGTTTTACAACTTTTTACTCGAAAAGCGTTCCTTTACTTCAGACATTATACAATTCATATGGAAGTAGATTACAACTTTTGCTACTTTTGCCAGTTTTATCATTTTCAAAAGTAAAGGAACAGACCACAAATTGTATTTGTACCTTGTGCAACAAAGACGCCCAATCTGGCCGATTTTGATCACATGTGGAGAATTTTTCAAATTATATTAAAATCGGTTCAGATTTGGATATAGCTTATGCCGAAAAGTAATATGTAGACATCGGATTTTTGCATATTTTTTGAAATTTTAACCAATTGTAACTACATGCTAGAAATTCGATGTCATATTGAAAATAATCAATAATACGTACAAAACTCCAGCATCTATTGTTTAATAAAGGAATTATTTGCATTATAATTTTCAAAAATATGAAAAAATCCGAGGCCTAGTAATATAGTTTTCGGGTTAAAAGTGCGATGTGTATATTCACCGGCATAAGAAGAAGTCCATCTTTGAATTTAAATGATCATTTTTAAGTTTATGTTAACCGGAACGCTATAAATATGTTGGAATAATCCAATCAATAACAAACGAAGACAATGGGGGTATGTAGATTCAATTATATCCGTCCGCCTGCCTGTGGTTATCACTCTAGTCTCCTAACAAAGTGAGATGTAACGCGATACGTATTTTGCTTGAAGACAATTTCGAAAATAGGCTATTTTGGCCCATGTTTTTGTATATGTTGTTTAGTAAGTCCCGGTCCACACTAGCGTGAATTTTATTAAATAATTTCATGACATTGGGTGTTCTTAAATCGAATTCCCCACTACAGCAATTTTATGATTTTACTCTACTATGGACGTCGATCTAGATACGCATAATTTCATATCAAAATTTCAGTGAAATTACTGTAGTGTGGCCCGGGACTAATGAAAATTAACACGACAAAAAGCTCCATTGGTAATATGGCGTTAAGGCCAGAACAGAATCAATCGTCGCTTGCTTCCCCAAATGTCAAATTATAAAGGAATGCCAGCGCCTCTTTGCATTCCTTTATAATTTGACATTTGGGAAGCAAGCGACGATGGATTCTGTTCTGCCCTTAACAGTCAATTAGCATTATGATGGTTATGCTAAGTTTACATTTACGAATTCCTCTCGCTTTCAACTGTCAAATCCATTGCTTAAACGTCAAATGAAATCCAATGGATTATAGATGAGATTTCATTTGACATACATATACGCAAAGGAATTGACAGTTGAAATCCGCTCGATTTCAACTGTCAATTCCATAGCTCAAACGTCAAATGAAATCTCATCTGAAATCCATTGGATTTAATTTGACGTTTAGCCTATGGATTTGACAGTTGAAATCGAGTGGATTTCGTAAATGTAAACAAAGCATTACCCCCTGTTTTTGTAAAAAAAATTATTATTGTAACACGAATTGCCAAATTTTTTAAATCGATTTACTCGCCTTAGCGTAGATGTGAAACACTGATTTTTGATTCAGGAATTCTTAACTATATAGAACGTGTCTACGAAGAATTAGGTCTGTATGTAATCTAGGTGCTGAGCTATGGATGCCCAAATTATTACGAATATAGACGAACGAACAAAAAATAGTTACAAAAACAGGGGGTTAATATTAATCAGAACAAAAATTTATATGAAAATCGTTTACGACTTTTACCACTTTATAAAGTACGGGAACAGGCCACATATATGTTTTCAGTGATTAGAAAACTTGAAACTTCAGTGTCATGAAAACATGTGAACTTTGGTTCGCTTTTCACATAATCCTCATAAAGAATGTTAAACCAGCAAAAGGCTCTAATGTAAATATGGCGTTAGAACTTATGAAGACAAAAAAGTTCAACATGTTGATGTAGGACATTGTCAGTTTGAGGGTGAGAGAGGTGAGGCATATGGTAACCCTTTGCCTCTCCACACCCTCTCTCAACAGCAAACTGACAATTGCCGCAAGGAAAATTGCCTAATGTAAATATGGACTAATTTAGCAATTAAGATTTTCAGGGGCCAGAACAACTTTTGAGGGAATGTTGTGGGCTTTTACCTAATTTAACGGTACATTCCAATTCCATGTAAGATTTTATCGACATTTTCAGATCAAATTAAATATTGGTCTGTTCCTTTCCTTTTAAAAATGGTAACAGTGGCAGAAAATGGTAAAAGTGGTAAACTGCTATCATATAAATTGTATGCTATTAAAAGTAAGGGAACACTTTACATGTTAAAAATGGTAAGAAATGGTAACCTCAGGCACGTAAAGGAACAGAGCATATAATTTATATACTTTTTTATCCATATTTTGGCATACCATATTGAGGACATGCCTCGATACGGGTTTTTTGAGAACGCGAATGCATTTTCTGACCAATAATTTAACACACAAGGCAGTCGGAGGACACTTCTCCGCTTAAAATTATGCACATAAGTATACGTCTTGGTATAGTATCTATAGAACGGTGTAAGGTTTTATCTAGGTTAGTCTACCGAATTAGCTGTAACTTTCGTAGATCTCAGTGATTTGAAAACATTCCATAAAAATAGGAATTTTTTATGGCTGAGGGTTTCAAATATTTTGCCAAGCCGAGATAAGTTACAAAATATGTACATATATCAACGGTTTTCAATTGTCAATTCTATTGTTTTTACGTGAAATAAATACTTATCCGAAATCCAGTATTTTAAAATGACGTATACACAATGAAATTGACAGCTGAAATCCACTGGATTTAGTAAATATAAACATACAAAACATGTAATACAATTGACGTTAAAAAATTGACTTTTCACGGGACAATCGAAAAATATATTCTATGAAAAAATAAATTTGTATTAATTTTTTATCATTATTTAAATTTTAACTTAGATTTTTTTAACACTTCATATTTATTGCTATGTTCCAGAATTTGCAAGAAGCTACTATTTTTTACTATGATAACATTTTTTCCTTTATGTTATTGGAAAAAATATTAAAAATTAGTAGATTCTTGCAGTACTGGAACAGACCATATGATAATATATTTGTTATTTTTCTTTTCTGCCAAAAATTGTGCCAATTTTGTAATTGTTACTGCTTATTAAACGTATAAATATTTGTATATATACCCGATGCAATAAATCCTTTGGCCATAGCTTGAGCTATTTTTCCACCACCAAGAAACCCGATTTTTCCAACTGCATTCATTTTATTCTTGATTTATTATTATTATTTTATTTGAATGAGGGTTTATTTTTAAAGTACAGATACTGCGTCTTATTCGGCAAACCAACAAAATAGTACTAAATTCAATAGGCTTTGGACGACGAGGTTGTGATAGTTGAATGTGATTTCACTTTGTTTTCATTCCAACAAAAGAAACATTTTTTGAGATAAGACCGATCGCGGAGGCAGTGCATACCTCGATATGGGAACAAACAACATATGTTTTATTGTGTGAATTTTTACAGTGAGGTCTAGAGAAACGGTTGAAGATTTAAAATATGGATTGATGATCAATATTAAGTTTATGGTCATTGATGTTCTTCTTATTTTATCAAGGACATGTACATGCAAGTAATCTTCTTCTATTATCCATTATTACATGTTATCTTTTCTCAGAATAAAATTTACGTTGTTTGTAATAATGGGTTAATATTATAATGAGTCTTTATTCTGAGAAAAGGTAACATGTAAAAAATCTGATAGAGCGCATTATAGACCCTTACAAGGGCCCTCCACAACCTCTTCAAATTGGGTTTTAGTCATGGTGCAAGAAAGAAGGGGATACAATAATATGTGGTATCCGATGGAATTGCAATTATCGAATTTCGAAAAAAGTTGAGTTGTGCTGAATTGTGCTAGGTTTGTGCCCATTTGTGCCGAAAAAATTTTTTCGAAATTCGAAAAAATGGCTGAGATATTCGACAAAACATTTTTTTCGAAAAAATGTTGCCAGAATTGCAATTTTCGAATTTCGAAAAAATTTAAGTTGTGCTGAATTGTGCTCAGTTTGTGCCCATTTGTGCCGCAAAATTTTTTTCGATATCTCGTACCATTTTCGAAAAAACCGATATTTTCGAATACATCACAGAATTGCAATTTTCGAATTTCGAAAAAACAAAAGTTGTGCTGAATTATGCTCAGTTTGTGCTTATTTGTACCGCAAACATTTTTTCGATATCTCCTACCATTTTCGAAAAAAACCGATATTTTCGAAAATACGATAGAATTGCAATTTTCGAATTTCAAAAGTTGTGCTGAATTCTACTCAATTTGTGCCAACTTGTGCCGTTTAAATTTTTTCAATATCTCTAACCGTTTTCAAGATATGGTAATTTCGAAAAACCAGTATTTTGTACGAAAAATCATTGTAATTTCTGCAATAATGCAAATATCGAGATGATCCTATTTAAACGGAAGTGATAAGGTTTTTTCATTTTCAGCGAGTAACGAATAAAGTTGGAAATTTCCAATGTATGGACGAAAAATTGTGCTCAGCGAGTCGAACTCGTCACAAAAAAGATCATCTCGATATTTGCATTATTGCAGAAATTACAGTGATTTTTCATACAAAATACTGGTTTTTCGAAATTACCATATCTTGAAAACGGTTAGAGATATTGAGAAAATTTAAACGGCACAAGTTGGCACAAATTGAGTAGAATTCAGCACAACTTTTGTTTTTTTTCGAAATTCGAAAATTGCAATTCTATCGTATTTTCGAAAATATCGGTTTTTTTCGAAAATGGTAGGAGATATCGAAAAAATTTTTGCGGCACAAATGAGCACAAACTGAGCATAATTCAGCACAACTTTTGTTTTTTCGAAATTCGAAAATTGCAATTCTGTGATGTATTCGAAAATATCGGTTTTTTCGAAAATGGTACGAGATATCGAAAAAATGTTTGCGGCACAAATGGGCACAAACTGAGCACAATTCAGCACAACTTAAATTTTTTCGAAATTCGAAAATTGCAATTCTGGCAACATTTTTTCGAAAAAAATGTTTTGTCGAATATATCAGCCATTTTTTCGAATTTCGAAAAAAAATTTTCGGCACAAATGGGCACAAACCTAGCACAATTCAGCACAACTCAACTTTTTTCGAAATTCGAAAATTGCAATTCCATCGGATACCACATTACAATAATAGCTGTGTCTTTTTACGTGATAATTTGTAATAATTATTACTAATGTTGCAGATTTTGACAATTGTATGAAGGAAAAGTTGCTGAATAAAATGTTTCAGCAACATTTAGTAAGTAAAAATACACACTCTGCTAGCATTTGGAAGATTGTTTTTTCCAAAATCACATTGCGGAGTCTTTTTAGAGTCCCTTTGGTGATCAAAAATTGATTAAGTCGCTTGTATGATAGGAAAGGGACTCGAAAGTGACTCCCTGTAATGATTAAAAAGAGTTCAATTTATAATACAACAACATATGTATGTGTAGCAATCACAAATGAATCATTGAGGCGTTTAAAATGTGACTATATGTGTGTTCGTTTACTCAAAATTTGTACAAATTGTTACTGGATGTTGTTCGTTTACTCTACAGTACAATGCATAATACCTTAGCCGATTGCAAGAAGTTACTGAACTTGTACAAATTTGTACAAATTGTTGAGTAAACGAACACACCTTATTTATTGTCACATTTTGATCTTCATGAAGATTGAAAAATGCTTAATCAAAAAAGGGTCATGCAGGTGTTTGAAAAGTGATTATAATTATGAATCTTGTGATAATATTTTCAACAGATAGGTGATTAAAAACTGATTGTTTTGTTTTATTTTTGTTTGGTTGTAAATAATTCTCATATACACTTTCTATAAAACTTTGATATAAATGTAACGTATAATATTAAGTGTATAGACAACACAACACATGTTCAGGTTTCGCCCAGTGATATGATGAAGCAGAATACTCACCACGCAACATAAAGGATAATTAAAAGACATAATTAAAAGACTTAAATAAAAAACAACAAAACAGAAGAAAGAAACAAAAAAGAATAAAGAGAAAATTCTTTTAATTTATTTCGTCTAATAAAAAGACTCATAACTGACTCTCTAAAGACTCATAAACAATTATAAACATGACCCAAAAAAAAACTCGAAAAAGAGTCCCAAAGTAATCAATAAATCAACAATACATTATTGAAATACGACTCGAAAAAGACGTTATATACCATCAGAAAATGGGCAAAAATGACTCGAAAATAATGCAGAGGAAGACTCATTTGTGATTTCCCTAGACGAGTCGCCTGAGGTTATGTTTTCCTACCGACAAAGGAGTCATTTATGATCAGAAAATGAGCTCATATTCCAGCTTTTTGATCGTGCAGTCGGATCAAAAGACTCGAATTTGATTAAAATTGTAAAAAAGGCTGACTGGGACGGACAGCTATTTATTACTAATGTTGCAAATGTTAACAGTTGTACACTGCCGCTCACTTGAATAGAACCCCCCTGAAAAATTTTTTTCAACCTCCATTTTTGTCCAAATTATACAAGATATGAAGTTTTCAAGTTTTATTATATTTTGCTTCATGTGTTTGGAGTAATCTTAGTCATTCATTTGCATTCAAATCCAATTTGTATAAGAATTATACAAGGAAAACAAAATAAAGTAAAAAATTGGCTCATTTGAATAGAACCCCCCTTTAAAACTTGGGAATACAGAAAGATTGTGTTAAAATATAGATGCATATTTTATGCATATTAAGGATACATCCGTATATCCTCCTTTGGCAAGGATTCTTTAAATAATCAGGTGTAATGCCTAACAAAGCTTGCTTTTTTTCTTTCAACAAGGTTATTATTGGAAGCGTGCTGTCTTCTTTAGTCGTATATTTTACGCATAAGTCATTTCCATACAGTTAAGAGAATATTTACCACTGTAGAATATGACGGCCCCTCCAGGATATCCGCATTTCTTTTCAAAAATTTATGTAGTCATCAAAACATAAATTTTTTAAAAGAAATGCGGATATCCTGGAGGGGCCGTCATATTCTACAGTGGTAAATATTCTCTAAACTGTATGGGAATGACTTATGCGTAAAATATACGACTAAAGAAGACATCACGCTTCCAATAATAAACTTGTTGAAAGAAAAAAGCAAGCTTTGTAAGGCTTTACACCTGATTATTTAAAGAATCCTTGCAAAGCGGGATATACGGGTGTATCTTTAATCAGGATGCATATACTTTTACCGAATATTACTATAAGTACTTCGTTTTCAAATAGAGTGAATATGCATCGATATTTTAACACAATCGTTCTGTATTCCTTTTTAACTTTATCTTGTTTTCCTTGTATAATTTTTATACCAATTGGATTTGAATGCAAATGAATGACTAGGTCCCAATTTACATTAGGTGAGTTTACTTGCGGCAATTGTCAGTTTGTAGGTGAGAGAGGGTGCTGAGAGGCAAAGGGTTACCATATGCCTCACCTCTCTCTCCTACAAAATGACAATTGCCGCAAGTAAACTCGCCCAATGTAAATTGGGACTAAGTTTACTCCAAACACATGAAGCAAAATATAATAAAACTTGAAAACTTCATATCTTGTATAATTCGGAAAAAAATGGAAGTTGAAAAAAAATTGTAGGGGGAAAAGTTGGTGATAGGTCTGTACGATAACTCAAAAGTTTTTACAAACTTTTACAAAATGCTTTTTCAGTAAAAGAGAAATGAGAAGTATTTGCAAGACCTTGCAAATACTTTTTACTTGCGAAGTTATCGAACAGGCCTAATATCTGTGTACAATAGGTGTGTCTTTTTACTTACTAAATGTTGCTGAAACATTTTTCAGCTACTTTTTCATTATTCCACTGTCAAAATATGCAACATTAGTAATAATTATTACTAATTATCACGTAAAAATACACAGCTAATATCTTTATTTAAGCTTCGCGAAGAATATTTTATCGTTTCCTTCTATCTATCGTTTTCTTGATGCAAGCATAAGTTTCTAATGTAATTGTACATTTTTTAAGCCTTGACTTCATTTTTCAATTTACTTCATCAATAACCCTTTGAATGTACTGTAAACTGTTCGTACTTTAATCTCATTTCAGTTTCATACCACGTTTTCTTATCAGTTTGTTGTTATAAAATCATTTTTTATAAGAAACAGATTGTTGGGTGTTTGAAAACCAAATGCATTTTACTCAAATAAATAATATGGAAAATGTAAATAAATAAAACAAAACACTTGTTCCATTTTACATAAAGGTGATTTTTCAAATTGTTTATAAACATCTTTGGAATTTCAAATTAAACTTACAAATTGCTTAAACATTAAATTATTAAAGGGTCATCACTATGACTTCGCGACATTGTCCGGAGATAGCCATGTGAACTAGTTTGTTAAATGTTCAAAAGAGTTAAACTGTATGGGGGAGCGTCACCCGATCGTAAGAAGCGATAATATTTGTCCCGCATTTCCATAAATATGCTTGGATTTATTATTAGGAGCGCATCGGATGCTACAGATAATTGTGTTGGTCATGGCAAAATTTTATATTTATGTTTCTTTTCAGGAATGTACGTATTTTTGTACGTCATTCGCAAACGAGATGGGCTATTAAGAATTGAGTTTCAATTTAATTGTTGATTTTGTACTGATAATAAAATGAAATGCGAATTAATTAAATTTATGAAGGTTTGTATTAAAGCAAAAGAGGATGGCCGGAAGCTTACTTGGTTATTAGCTGGGCCGAGAAAAAACATCCATAGAGTCTATGGCATAGACCCTAAGTTGAAATATTCTTCTAAACGAATCGATCTTATACTCTGTTTTTTAATGTGTGAAACCATGTTTTGACACCAGCATTTCCATGGTTTTTCCAAAAATGTACAGTGACTGTCACTGAATATGATGCAACTTGGTAACGAGTTGAAATTTTTTAACAATTCAAAAAAAAAAAATTGTAGACTGAAAAGTTGTTGACGTTACGTTACAGACCCCACGGATTAAAATATTTTACATATATATATATGAATATTAAGAAACACCATTAAAGTTTTCTGCTCGTGTGCAAAATAATAGCAGTGTAAGTAAGCCAAGTAAAATGAACATGTTAAATGCTATTAATTTATAACTTTTTACAGTTGAAAAGTAAGAAAAGTAACAGAGAAAAAACAACTTATTGTGTAAAATAACTTATTTTGTAGTTTATTGTGATTGTTTTATTTCTAAGGTATCAAATCCCAACAAAAAGCGGCGCATCCATGGAGTAGGAGGAACACTATGTGGAGGGCAAGCCGTTAATTTACGATATGGAAAGAGAATTATTTTTTTAGCAATGGATAATCAAACAATTTTCGTAAACAACCTTTGATTGTTAAATTAAATCTTATCCGCCAAACTTCTTGTTTGTCAAATCAGCTGACTTCTTACAAGTTTTTGCAAATTGTTGTTCGATAACATTCTGCAAATTTTTAGCTTCGAGGGAGTAAAATAAGTGGAGAGAATTTACAAGTTTTACCACTTTTTACTCGAAAAGCGTTCCTTTACTTCTGACACCATGCACTTCATATGGGAACAGTTTACAACTTTTACTACTTTTGCCGGTTTTACCATTTTCAAAAGTAAAGGAACAGACCAAATATCAAACCATTCTGGACCTACAGATAGGCAACAAATGTATTGCAAAAACCAAAATTGTAGAAGATTTCATATTAAATGTTCGTTTATGGCAACAAATTATGTAAAAACTATACGGGTTTTTGTGCAAATCTCTTGCTATAGGTCCTTACAACAATATTCCGTCAAAATATGCTAAGTTTATTTGCAATTTATAAAAATACGGTCAAAAATAAGAATTAACCACTATTTGGGGTTGACAATAAAAGTATTGCAAAAATTACCAAATCGAAAGGTGTGTTCCTTAATGACTTGTCTATCCACTTTGGACATTCATTGGAGCATTAATGAGCTTAGTTAAACCAAAAAATAAGGCTCGGTGTGTTCCACTCTAAGTAAATCTTTATCTTTTTAGTAAATCTTTATCCTTCGTTGGAGGATGTTTTTGGAGTTTTTTGTTAAATTGAACCCAACAATATTATGAGGGTTGATATCAGGATGTTGGCCCGATGTATTTAAGCGTTTTGTCTTGTTATGTTACATCGACAATTTACACAAATAAGATTAACATGCCATGATCTGGTCCTTGGAATGGTGGTAGTTGACTTTGTTTGAGCTTTCGGGATCGATATTTCTAACCCTGCGTTTACAAATGACAGGACAGTTGACTTCATGTATTGATTGTCAAAATCCCACAACTTGCCTGTGTGACGTAGGCGTCCCGACAACTGCAAAAATAGTTGTAAAATTTTGAATGAAAATCGTCAATTTCTTTTTGTTTTCCATTCACATATTTTGTTTTTGTTCATGTTCTTTTGTTTTCAACCCATTTCAATTATTATCTCACTTATTTTTACAAAAATGCCAAAAATTTGTCTTCCTTACTGTCTGTGAAAAAATGATGGACAGCTGGGAGAAAAACGACAAATGTATGTATGTGTTAGTAAATCAGAGTTGTATTTGAAGACAAACTGTCTGGTGTAAACGCCTAGTAACTTTCAGACTAATGACTACTAAATATTTCTTAATGATGTCAGTGGGGATGTCTTCCCAATCATTATTATATCCGTGAACCCAATTTCGCATACTATTTTCCATGGTAAGGAATATAGTACCCAAATATTCGGTATTCCAGCTTCTCCAGTTGCGGTTTAATTTCCATATTTGATGGGTTTTATTGGATTTGGCTCAATTTTTTGGATTTATTATGATAGCAGAGGATAATATCTATCCACTTAGTAAAAATTAAATCATATCAATACCATTGAGAGACGAAATAGTGCTCTGTCGTAGGTCGTTTCAAAATACTGCACTGGTGTCAATTTTTTCCATATACTTTCCAGAGGTATTTCGATGTTCTCAAAGCCAAAATCGGACTGTTTTGCATTGTTCCATTATCCTACAATACATATTGAGTCAAATATTCATTCTTTGCATACTTGACTGTGGCCGATTCGTCATTGTTTATTGTATAATATGGTCCCATGCGTTTTTTACCTGTCTGAAAACCCTCCATAACGGCATTTTTTATCACTGAACTTTATTACATTCAATACTGTTAGTCTATTATTAGCCGCAAAAGTCATAAAAATGCATAATGACCGCAAAAAATTTCAAAAATTGTATAGTTTTATAGTACTGATTTTCCCGTTGCAATACTTTTATTGTCACCCCCATGTAGTAGTTAATTCTTATTTTTTACCGTATTTGTTATAAATCGCAAATAACCTTTGCATATTTTGATGGAATATTGTTGAAACGACCTATAGCAATAGATTTGCACAATAAATGGATAATTTTTACATAATTTGTTGCCATAAACGAACAATTAATATGAAATTTTCTACAATTTTGGTTTTTGCAAAACATTTGTTGGCTAATGCTAAGTTTACATTTACGAAATCCACTCGATTTCAACTGTCAATTCCATAGCTCAAACGTCAAATGAAATCTCATCTGGATTTCATTTGACGTTTAACCTATGGATTTGACAGTTGAAATCGAGTGGATTTCGTAAATGTAAACCAAGCATAACTGTATTTGTTATCAAATCGCGATATTTCAAAGCATTTAATGAACCTTTGACAATATTGCAATTCTTGGTTTTTCCTTATAATCTCGCGAATTTTATGTTTATATGTATTTATTGTGCCATGAGTATTTGGTGCAATGGTATGCACGCCCGCTTTACACGCAGAAGGTCGGTGGTTCGATTCCCCGGCCAGGCAACATCAAACATTTTTCAACGGTGGCAAAATACCCCTCAGTAATGTTGGCGACATTTACTGAGTATTTCAGCCATGTAAAACTTCTCTACAAGTGGTGTCGTAAGACACGCCGTTCGGACTCGGCGATAAACAGTAGGTTCCATATCATTGAGCTCATGATCCAAATAGAAGGTCATCCAATAAGACAAGCTGATACCTCCATTTCCTGTCAAAATATATTGTCGTAGTTTGAAATTGAACAAAAAAACATATGTATGTACTCATATCAAAACAAATTTTGGTTATTTCAACCAAATGTTTAAATTCTTTTGAAATATCGCGAATAAAACATTTGTCTACAATTATATTTGTGTTTTGTGGCGTTTATTGTTGTGTGATATAAAAGAAACCAAAAATAAATAAACATTTTTAATAATAACAAAATCAAAACGAAATAATTTTCATTCACAGCAACAACAACTTTTGACAACAAATGAAGGTGCACAGTTGTATTTTTTGGTGAGTTTGCCGATTAGGTGACCTTCTTTATTAGGCCATGATTGAGCTAATATGAATCGGGGTGCACTCATTGATATGAGAGAAGTCTCCTTTGTCCCGTATGGGATGTTGTGGAACAATGTTTTTTTATGTATTTATAGTACCTATCGGACAAGAGAATATCTGGTAATTAGCAACGAATTCGCGAAAGTAACAGACTGTTTTTAATGACTTTGCCTGTGAGAATCGTACTTGTTTTCTATAAATATTTATTCAATCAAAGCAAGTTTTGATTTTTAAATAGAGAAAATATGAAAAGTGCTTTAGTACAGGGATGTCAACTGTCCCGAGGTAAAAATCGCTACAGCCACATACGCACCATAGGTGCGATTTTTACCTTAAAACAGTTGACATTCCTGCTTAAACTTCCTTTTTTTACGTCAAAAATCACCACAAGTAGCGGGAAACCACCAAGTTGGCACCCCTGCTTTAGTAATGGCAATCGGTGCGGAAACTTTTTTCACCGAATCCAACTAAAAAACGCGAGGCTGCTTATGTCAGGCCATAAAGCCTGGGTACATAAGCTGCCTCGCCTGGTTGCCTTGCTTTCCTGGTTCATTTCTAACATAATAAAAATATAAAAATAAAGGAGGCAGAGCAAATTTCGAACTGGGTTGCGCTTTTCTTGTTTATTCTTTTATCAGATGCAAGCGAGGCAGCTTATGTACCAAGACCTTTAAGGCCTCGACACATAGAATCATGGCATTCTTGGTAAATGACTAAAGACCAAGTTCGAACTAATTCAACTGTAATTCTGCAACCTTTTTATAGGTCGAACTTGGTCTTTAATCATATACCATATATGACTTAAGCAAGAATGACATGCTTCTTATGTGTCGAGGCCTTTAAGGCCTGCGTACATAAGCTGCTCTGCCTGATTGCCTTGCTTTCCTGCTTCATTTTTGACATAATAAAAATAAAAGAATAAAGAAGGCCGAGGAAATTTCGAACTGGGTTGCCCTTTTCTTTTTTATTCTTTTATCAGAAGTAAGCAAGGTAAGCAGGCAAGGCATCTTATGTAAGCAGGCCTTTACTTTTATTCAATTTCCGTTTAAAATTGAAATGAATAGTCATGTCCACGCTACGATACGTTGTTCTTTAACTCTAACACATCACGACACCAGCTGATGTGGCACGTTACGTTACCATACGTTATCCACTAAACATAATAAAATTATAGTGAGAAAAGAGAAAAATGCATAAATTCAGTCAAGTGAATTCGTCAGAAGAAACTAAAAAGAAAATTATAGTGATAAATAATAGAAAAAACAAATAGAAATCAGAATCTTCTACACCAAACAATAGGGAAACGCAGCAAATAAAAAACGAGTTAGCAAAACAAAGTAAATTAAAGTTTGTGAAAAATTAAAAAGAATCAAATTTACGTATTTACAAAATAGTTGTTATTGTCTTTGCTTGTTTGTCCCATCCCCACTTGTCTGCTTCCTATCTTTGCAATAATAATTACTGGCTTTTTTTGGTGGTGGGGAGAAAGATTTCGTCTATTAGTAAAAGGTGACGACGATATTGTTTAGTCAACATTTGAACGTCATAATTGAAAATTATAATTAAAGAATAATTAGAATTACAAAACGTCGCTGAAAACAAAAGGTAAGACCAACTACATGAACCCACACACGAACTTACATATAAAACCTAACGAACACACTTTACACCGCATTCCGAGAATTATGAATTAAAGGAGGAGAATATAAAAATATTATGATAAAGAAAATTGGAACGAAGGTCAGGGCAGACAGTAGCAGAAACCGTATTGTATAGACCTGCCTTGTTAGAGAAAAATATTTATTTTCACTATTGCATTTCATTATTCTTCGCACTTTTGTTTTTTTATCATTTGTTTATTCTAATAATTTGTGTTTTTGTTGTATTTTTTAGTAGTAACCAGTTAGCCATGTTATTATTTGGTTATTTGCGTAGTTGAGTGAGTGGCACGTGTAACATCCCTATTGGTAATCTGTTTAATATGTATTAGGTTTTGAAGTGTATGTATGCTTACCCTACATCGCATGGGATGGCGATGTAGTTAATACTCCATTTGTTAACCTTTGATGTAAGGTGCTTTGTTTAAAAAAAAAAAAAACTAAATGAGTTTACTAAATAAAGCAATGTAAATCATTACAGTTTGGTTGACTTCCGAAACGTTGCTTGCTTTGTAAATGTCTGAAAACGTCCATATCGCAGTGATACAAAATTAATACGAAGTATTGCACTCCAAAACTTCACTGTTGTGCATTTGAAAGGCAAATTATACACAAAATAAGCATCAGTTAGAAAATTAATGCATTAGGTATATTTTTCAAAGGTGTGCATTTTAAAATACTTCTACAAAGCACGAGCAATAACTTAAACAACGCAGTTTTATGACGTTTCGGGAGTCAACCTCCCTAAATTAGAACTCCGATATGGTGACAATAGGTTTGGCATAACTTACAAATGTACCATTATTTATACCATTAAAATTTCGGGAAGATTATCCCCTCTCTACAAAAAACTCAAAAGAAGTAATGACATACCTACATATAAAAAACGTGTGATAATTTATCGCATGGAAGTAGAAAGAAGCAATGAAAAATTGCTTTAAAGTTTTACGATAATAGTATCAGTCACTTAGCCAAATGGCATGCAAGGTTGCTTCTTATCGGAATCATTTCAACAAACACTCCTTAAAATGCAACAACAGTCACACAATATGAAAAACAATAACAAAGCAAAATGGCAGCTTGTCAAGACTGTGTCAGTTAATGGCATTTTTGGTGTATTTATCTAAAAAAGAGCAAGACCATCATCCGTTTATCATCACAAACTATAGCAATGGATGTTTGGGTAGCTTTACGGATTTGGCGGTGCATCGTCACTGCTACACCCCAGCAAAATTTGAAGGAACGGGTTTCATCAGCATTTGAACCCATGTAAAGGAAGTCGTGAAAGATCCGATCTTTTCATCAGCATTTGAACCCATTCCATCGATCCAATAGAGATGAATTTTGTGTTTTTTTATACACATTTTTCAAAATATTAATTAATTAATTATTTACAATAGGCTTGATGTTGTCGGAGACTCGAAATCACAACCAACGTTGTTAAAGCTCTAGTCGTAATGATAATGTCATTGCAAAGGGTTGGTGAAAATTACATGCCAAAGCATTGGTGGAAATGACATGCCAAAGGATTGGTGAAAATGACATGTCAAAGCATTGGGGGTAAATGACATGCTTTGCATCCAAAAATGAATAAATAGCATCTTTGGGGTCCACGCTCATATAAAATTCATCGATGAAGACGCTAAAAAGATGACATGCCAGATCACTTGCACCCATGATTGAATGGCATCTTTGGCATCGAACATTTTGCTGGGACCCAAACCCTATGTACCTGCTTTCCGAATAACCGCCGTGAGATTAAATTTCTTAATCATATCATCTGGGCAGACTGGCACGCGCCTTTACAGTTGAATTTTGATCAATCGGGAGAAAGAAAACTGATCCAATTTTGATTCGCTTCAGATTGATCAAAATTCAACGATCAAGGCCAGACCTCTGATGCTCAGCAGCAATACTTCAACGGGTTATAACCTTTGGGTCGGAAAAAGAAAATTGCGGCCAACAGTTAGATGATTTATGAATCCTGGAACAAGTAAAAAAGTGTTAAGTTCGGCCGGGCCGAACTTTTCATACCCTCCACCATAAAATATTCTTAACTAAAATGGAATAATTAGTTTTTGTCCTGTCCCCAACTTTAAGTGGGTACCTTAAAATGTCAGATAATGTACATAAAATGCTTCATTCGGGAGGCCTTTTTTTATGGTGCCTATATCTAACTATGTATGTTGACAATTTTTGGTGGGCGAGAAATTGGGAGGTACCGTTATATAGGGGTTATAATAAAACATGGACCTATGTTGACAGTTTTTGATGGGAGCCTTTAGTGTCAAATAACTCCTAATTCGGTTAAAAATTGTAGCTAGAATCCTCAAAATACCGAAAATAGGTACATAACGTGGGAACTTCAAATGTCATTAACAGCTAGTTCGGAGGTATGTGGGCTATACGAAAATATGAACTTAAATGAACAATTTTTGTTGGCTTTTAAATTTCAATTTACAGAAACTTCGTCCAAAAAATAAAGCTAAGGTAAGGAAATTCGGGAGGTTTTTTTTGGGGCTATACCAAAACATGGACCTTCGTGGTTAAACATTTTAGGTAAAACCCTCAAAGTACCGAAAATCGGGAAGTATCGTTATATTGGGGCTATGTTGAAAATTGTTGATGCAGATGTGTAGTGACCACTACAACCTTCAAATGTCAAATTACAGTTAGTTCGGTTAAAAATTGTAGCTAAAATTGCCAATTACTGAAAATTGGGAGGTACCGTTATATGGGAGCTATATCCGAACATGGACCTATGTTGACAATTTTTGATGGAGAGGTGTTGTAACCACTAAGAACTTCAAATGTCAAATTACTGCTAGTTCGGTTTAATATTGTAGCTAAAATCATCAAATTACTGAAAATCGGGAGGTTCTTTTATATGGGAGCTTTATCAATACATCGACCTTTCATGACAATTTTGTTCAAATGTTTAAATTACAATGTCAAATGTTCAAATTACAGATAATTCGGTTAAAACTTGTAGGTAAAATTCCGAAGTCCGTTATACCGAGGTACCGTTATATGGGGCTATACCAAAACGTGGACCGATATAGCCCATCATCGAACTTGACCTGCCTGCAAACAAAAGACGCATTTTCCCCAAATTTCAGACAATTTTGTTGGAGAGGTGTGGTGACCTCTAAGAACTTCAAATGTCAAATGTTCAAATTACAGCTAATTCTGTTAAAACTTGAAGGTAAAAATCTCGAAAATACCGAAAATCAGGAGGTACCGTTATATAGGGCTATACCAAAACATGTATGTATGTATGTATGTATGAACATAGGTCATAATTTGTTCGAATATAAGTTTTCTGGTCACTAAGAACCCTAAATATCAAATTATAGCTATATCGGTCTAGAAATGCGACTTAAATCGTCAAAATACCTGAAATCGGGCGGTAACGTTATATGGGGGCTATTCCAAAACATTGATCTACGTCCCCTAGTTTTGTTATATAAGTTCATCGTTATATAAGTTCATTGACACTTAAGAACCCTAAATGTCAATTTATAGCTAAATCGGTCTGAAAATGTAGCTAAAAACGTGAAAATACCATAAATTTAGGGGAACCGTTATATGGGGGCTATACCAAAACGTGGACCTATGTCCACAACTTTTGTTATATAAGTTTATTGACACTTAAGAACCCTAAATGTCAAATTATAGCTAAATCGGTCTGAAAATGTAGCTAAAAACGGCAAAATACCGTAAATCGGGGGGTACCGTTATATGGGGGCTATACCAAAAGGTGGACCTATGTCCACAACTTTTGTTATATAAGTTTATTGACACTTAAGAACCCTAAATGTCAAATTATAGCTACATCGGTCTGAAAATGTATCTAAACACGTCAAAATACCGTAAATCGGGGGTACCGTTATATGGGGGCTATACCAAAACGTGGACCTATGTCCACAACTTTTGTTATATAAGCTTATTGACACTTAAGAACCCTAAATGTCAAATTATAGCTACATCGGTCTGAAAATGTATCTAAACACGTCAAAATACCGTAAATCGGGGGGTACCGTTATATGGGGGCTATACCAAAACGTGGTCCTATGTCCACAACTTTTGTTATATAAGTTTATTGACACTTAAGAACCCTAAATGTCAAATTATAGCTAAATCGGTCTGAAAATGTAGCTAAAAACGGCAAAATACCGTAAATCGGGGGGTACTGTTATATCGGGGCTATACCAAAACGTGGACCTATGTCCACAACTTTTTTTATATAAGCTTATTGACACTTAAGAACCCTAAATGTCAAATTATAGCTACATCGCACTGTGGGTGAAATCCAAATCTAGCGGGGAAAAATTAATAACTTTTAAAATAGTCAAGATAGACTCTTGAAATTTTAATCATATGTTTTTTATGACAGTAGGCCCCATGTTATGGAATATGGTCTATATTGGCCCACATTTTGGTGTAGATCCCATATAACGGTACCGCCCGATTTTCGGCGTTTTGAATTACTTTGCTAAATTTTCTGGCCGAATCAACTATATTTTGACATTTCAGATTCCGTGAGGTCAAAAAACTTCTCCACAAAAATTGGGGACATAGATCCACGTTTTATCCTCCATATATAGGTATTGTCCGATTTTAGTTATTTTAAAGTTTTTAACAAATTTTTCTGACCGACTTAGCTGTATTTTGGCATTTAGGCTAACCAGTGGCCAAAAAAACTTCTCCCAAAAAAAGTGGAGGCATAGCTTCACGTTTTGGTATAGGTTCCATGTAATGATATCCAAACTAAACGACTTTTTTACTTCAAAATAAAATGGCGATAAAATGAAGAGTTGCAAATAGTAGCAGTCGGAATTTTCGGAGTAATTACCTCGGAGTATGTATTTTAAGAAAAACAATATTCGGAAGTGATCCCCGGTTATCCCCGGTTAGTTGTACTTTATATAAGATACTTAAAGTCGAAAAGTTGTGTCTTAATAATTAAAGATTATTTTTTTGAATATTTACAACAGTAAATAATTTTGCAATCACTTTCTTTTTAAAGCAGCACACCCAAACTGTTGGAAAAAATTCAATTATGCACTCTTTACTTTAATTTTTCCCACAATTTTTGACGATCAAAACAAATACCAAAAAAGTCGATTTAGCAATCACGAATAAAAACTCCCAATGTATGTACCGCTATAAGAGCCAACTACAATAAAATGCAAATTTGTTTATTGTTTTCGGGTGCCGCAAGATGTTTAGAATAGGACGACATTAATTATTTCCATATAACATAAGGTCAGTTTTCGGACTTTTGCTCCGCTAGATTTGAATTTCGCCCACAGTGCATCGGTCTGAAAATGTATCTAAACACGTCAAAATACCGTAAATCGGGGGGTACCGTTATATGGGGGCTATACCAAAACGTGGACCTATGTCCACAACTTTTGTTATATAAGTTTATTGACACTTAAGAACCCTAAATGTCAAATTATAGCTAAATCGGTCTGAAAATGTAGCTAAAAACGGCAAAATACCGTAAATCGGGGGGTACTGTTATATCGGGGCTATACCAAAACGTGGACCTATGTCCACAACTTTTTTTATATAAGCTTATTGACACTTAAGAACCCTAAATGTCAAATTATAGCTAAATCGGTCTGAAAATCTAGATAAAAACGTCAAAATACCGCAAATCGGGGGGTACCGTTATATGGGGGCTATACCAAAACGTGGACCGATATAGCCCATCATCGAACTTGACCTGCCTGCAAACAAAAGACGCATTTTCCTAAAATTTCAGCGTTCTATCTCCATTTTTGTGGATGCTAGAGTGATTACCACAGACGGACGGACGGACGGACGTGCTCAAATTGACTCAGAATTTTACCCTGATCAAGAATATATATACTTTATAGGGTCGCAAATGAGTATTTCAATGCGTTACAAACGGAAAAACAAACTTAATATACCCTCCATACTATGGTGGAGGGTATAAAAACGGATGATAGGACCTCAGTCAAGTGGCAACGTCATGATGAGTTTTGCAAAGTTACTTTAATCTAGGCAAGTTACTTTAAGCTAGGATATATCGTGCATTTCGTGATCTTCGCAGAGGGAAGATGGTGATATCGGGAAATGCAAAAAATGCATACCCATTGAAATCGAGACAGTTATCCCCAAATCCTAATCATCTAAAGAATCCTCTCGAACCCTGGAAAGAAGGATGATATAGCGGCTGTTACATTCAAAAGGGTGACAGTGACGGATCCGAAGAGATCCGCTTTGTATTTTAAGAGGAGTTTGCTACGCCGTATAAGACAATCAGCCCTGGAGGTACCATCACAATTTACGATGAGCGATGTTGCAGATGTCATCCCAGACCCGAAATCATCCAAAGCGTTGGTCCACACGTCAGCGCAAGCCATAGATATGCGGTATTCTAATGCTAGCGCTACGCATGGTGACTTATCGTGACAACAGAGGAGCATCTTCATGAGGAGGCGAAGATTTTAACGGTGCCTTAGCACAACAAGATGTCGGTGCAGTACCTGCTTGGGTGTTGAGCATCCATGCCATGATCTAGTTGACAGGTTTCCCCCATACCGCCACGTCAGAAGATCTTGATGATCTAGAGGGAGGGAGAAGTCTAAAAATAAAAACCGGAACCTCTAGATCAACACGCCTATTCGACAAGCTTGGATAGAATTCACACTGAAGCAGATGCGTAGGCAGTACACAGACCACCCCACAGTGGTACAGTGGTGGCACATACATGGGAAGAGAACATATCGAACTGAAATTTTTATAATTGGGTCCTGGTGGCCTAAAAACACTCTAACGAAACTATTGCAGTCCAAGGTCAAAATTTTCGGGTGGTTTCCATATAACGAATCATCCTGAATTGACGTATTTTACTGTCACCAACACATTGTTTAACCGAATTTGCATAGCAAATGTCCCCGCGAAAAACGGTCAGTATTGGCCCATGATTTGGTATACCCTTTATATGATTTATATCTCATTCAATTTCGGCAAATGTTAATCAAATATACAAACCGAATAGGTTTTAATAATTTTAACTCAGCGTTTAGAACACCACCTTATAAAGAAGTGTGATATCGGTCCAGGGTTACCATCCATTCATTTTCCGTTACTTCATAAGATTTTATCACTATTTTCTGCAGAATTGCCTGTAATAATGTATTTTTGGTTCTCATTGCGGGGAAAATCTCCACGTTTTGACGTGGTCTAACATTTGGGTGTCCCAAAAAAGAAAAAAAATATTTATTAAAGTGAATATCCCCAAGAAGCTTTACACTCACTCTCTAATCATCATTGCCACATACCACTATCTTCATGTCTTTACATCATCTTCATCACTTCTAACATATCTTATAGGGTTTATCATTTAAGACACATACCTCCCATGTAAATCATACATGGTAGAACAATTCTTGACCTTTCCATTGGCGCAAATATGTTAAAACCTTAGGTCAGTATATGAATTGGCATCACAAAATACACTAAGGAAACATGCAGCTAACTGGAATTCCACAACAAGTTAAGACACTATCCGTTAAAAAATAAGCTATTACCTCCACCTTCAAAATCCATTATAATATTTATATTACTTAAACATATGAGTTTCGCCATGTTTTGAATATATTTACTTGCACGTAAATTGTAATTTGTACTCACAACCATGGGCGTAGCCAGGATTGAATGTAGAAAGGGGCAAATGCTTGTTTTTTCGTTCTAGAGGGGGCAAATGCATGTTTCTTCGAAATATTTATATTTTTTTCCATACAAATGAACATTTTTGAAGGATCTAGGGAGGGGCAGCTGCCCCCCTCTAGCTACTCCTGGCTACGCCCATGCTCACAACAAAAAATATTAGTCAAATGTTCCGACTTTTGGAGCTATTTTTAAACAGATCGCGTTCGAAGGAAACATAAACTAATATATTTTACAAAATTGCCATATCATAGCTGTCAAAGTTGCGAGATGTTGTAGCAAAAATTTGACATTCAGTGTTTTATTTTTGGCCAATGGGTGGAACCACTGCACAGTGGTGACTTTCTATGGAGGTTTTTGACACATATACAGATCGATTTGAGTTTTTTAGAAGGGGTTCTTAGTGGGTTAAAAATAATGTAGCAGAAAATGATCACGATAAATCAATTTAATCTAATTTGGCATTTAAAATTCTTTGAAATGCTTTCTGGTGGTGACTTTCTATTAAATTTTTGGAACAGATAGTATAGCTTAGTTGACAATCTTCCTTGCAATTAACTAACATTTTAATTGTTTCTTTCCTTTTCAGATAGTTGATACAACCCATCTCAATTAGTTTCCAGCAGCCTGTCTGCCTGACAGTTGTTGACAAAACACCGATATGGAAGTTAAAAAGATATCCAATTCTTCGTCGTCATCATCGGGACGTAAACAACCGACAGCTGTTTCTCGGATGAAACAAGATTATATGCGTTTGAAACGAGATCCATTGCCATACATTACAGCAGAACCATTGCCCAATAATATTCTAGAATGGCATTATGTTGTTAAGGGACCCGAAGATTCACCATACTATGGTGGTTATTATCATGGCACACTGCTCTTTCCCCGCGAATTTCCATTCAAACCGCCTTCAATATATATGCTTACACCAAATGGTCGTTTCAAAACAAATACACGATTATGTTTAAGTATATCAGGTAATGGTCTAATTTATGATTATTATATAAAACAATTTTTTTTATAATAAAACAATTATATTTTATAGATTTCCATCCAGACACATGGAATCCAACATGGTGTGTTGGCACAATATTAACTGGGTTGTTAAGTTTTATGGTATGTATATGTTACACAAGTAATAAATGTCCATTAATTTATTTATCTGTCATTTCAGTTGGAAAGTACCGCTACCTTAGGCTCCATAGAAACAACAACATATGAAAAGCAACAACTAGCCAAAAAATCGCTTGCATTTAATTTAAAAAATCCACATTTTGTTGAACTATTCCCAGAGATTTGTGAAGAAATCAACAAAAAATTGCAAAGTGAAAAGGAGTTGAAATTGAAGGCGCTGAATGCTGCTGCAGCTGCCAATGGAACTGTGGCCAATGGTGTCAATGGTAAAACAAATGTGGCCAATGGTGGCCTTGCAGCAAATGGTGGTAGCATAGGTTTAAATGGTGTTGCCGGTAATGGTGTGAATGATGCAAATACCGCTGGTGGTGCTAATGCTCATGCCGATGCAAATTCAGGCAAAAGTCTATCGAATTCCTATTTAAATTGGCAGTCAAATCTAATAATTCTAATATGTTTTGCTATATTTGCATTAGTGGTTAATTATGTTTTAAAAAATATCAACCAGGAATAGAATTTGAAAGTCCAATGGTGGTTAGTCGAACAAGGTGGGAGGAGTTGAATGAATAAATATGTTTGTAAATGAAAACTAACAAGAAAAACACAAAAAAGTAACACGTTGAATTCCTTTTTTTCACCAAAATGAAATTTATTTTCTTTTAGTTTTTTTTTCTAGTAGGAATTATTATCTTTTTTCTTGTCTTCTTTGTTTTCCCTTGTAGTCACGTTTCGCTTAGACTTCCATGCTATATACATTTCCCTTTGTTTTACTTTAACGTAAAAATAGTTTTATTTTAAGTAAATCTATATTATGTATTAAACATGAATATACAAAAAATACTGCAACTACTATTATTATAAATAAATTTATCACAAAAATAAAAAAAAAAAAAAACATAAACGAGGAACAAAATTACAAAAAAAGTTATGCCAATAATTTTGTTTTTTATTAAGAATTATTATTATGATAAATGAAAATATAAAGTAGTCGCTACACAACAACAAAAATATACTTATTAGGATTGAAAACAACAAAAAGCAAATTTCTTTAAAAATCAAGCTCAGCTGATTTGATTTTAACAGTTATAAAAAATTTCTTAGTGAAAGAAAAGAAAATCCAATTTGAAAACCACAATAACGCTTATTTGTGTAATATAAATATACATATATAAAAATAATTGATTAAATTTGTATTGTGCATATTTTAATTTAAGAAAATAAAAAAATAAAAAACAAAGAAATCAAATATTTAAATTTATGTTTTTATTATTTGTTGTAAATGACTAGAGAATTCTTTTGAAAGTCTTAATTATACCCTACACCACAATGTGGAAAGGGTATTGTAAGTTTGTTTTTCGAAAAATTCATGTAACACCGCGAAATATTCGTCGTAGACCAAAATATATACATATATACCAAAATTCATATTTCGACGAGATAAAGCGATTTTGAGATGTATGTCCGTTCGTCTGTCCATCCATTAAATTAAAAATTGTACGCACGCTACTGGCCGCAATTATGGACCAATCTTGACGAAATTTTGTATGGATTTTGCAGATTCTGAATCTACAATGTTCATAGCTGAGAAAAATCGACGAAGGGATTTTTAAATAAATCTCGGTCAAAGTTCACATTTTTAGTTTCTTTTTTTTAGATTTTCACGATTTTTCTTGGAAACCGCAAGTCCTATTGAAATGGGATTAGAGCAAATGTTGTAGCTGTGAATATTCTCTACACGATTAACCTTTATGATATTTTCGTTGGTTTTACCATTTTTGAGATATAGAAGATCAAATTGGGACAATAGATTGACTGTATCGCCAACTTATAAAACAATATCATACATGGTGCGCCCTAATAAACTTTAAATGAAAACCGCTTACACCTTGGACATTTTGCAGATTCAATAACAGCAATGTTCATAGATGTGAAAAATAAAAAAACAAGAAAAAATCGCTGGATGGATTTTTAAATAAATCGCGGTAAAATTTCACTTTTTTAGGGTTTTTTATTTTCAGGATTTTGCATGGAAACCGCAAGCCCTATTGGAGTGGGACTAAAATATATTGTAGAGAATTTTCACTGCTACGACATTTTATTTAGTCCTATTTCGATAGGACTTGCGGTTTCCGAGCAAAATCCTGAAAATAAAAAAAAATAACCTAAAAATGTTACCGCTCCGAGGATTTTTTTGTTTCTTTTTTCTTTTTTCTCAAAAACTTCCTTCTTCCGAAGGAACATGGGAGACTTCGCAATCAGATAAATAAATTCCCCGGAAAACTAGTGCAAAGGGGAAGTGGTTAAGGGTATCACATGGTCGGCCCCTCCGTCTATAGCCCACTTTTTCTTGTTTTATTTGTAATCACGATATCAATTTATATAATATGGGCTTCAATGCAAATTTTGTCAAATGGATATAATCTTACTTAAAATTGATCACAATTAGTTTCTTTTGATGGCTGTCTTTCAAATTCGATAAAAGTTCAATTGGGTATTCCACAAGGAAGTCACTTAGGACCGCTTCTCTTTTCTTTGAATACTGTTGTTGTTGTAGCAGCATACAAACCTATGTAGAATCATAGGTTTGATGCTGGGTTGGCAGCCGCTGGCCGAAACACTATGGTTCCGGGTCAATCCGGTAGGAAAGACCCCGCTGTCTTGGGATTGTTTGAATACTGTGGTCATATTCAGCATCAAAAAACTAAAATAAAAGGCAAATTAGTAATCAAAAGCAGATATATTTGAAATTTGACGAAAAGGACATTGAAGGAAGCGAGTTAGAAGGTACACGTGCTCTAAGAAAATAATCCTCGTTCGATTCGACTGAAAACATGTCATCTCAAAAATAAGCTAAAGCAACAGTGAACAAAGATATAACGCTAATTCCTGACGGCTTACAGGGTCTCTAGCAAAAACTTCATCACACCTTAACGCGGAAGTTCGACTTACGGCGCATATGTCCTTCGGGGTTCTGAATATACTCACCAAGGCCTTTTCTCCCCAAGAGGAATTTTCTGTGCCCCAGACTTTCACCTCCATTTTGTTGCACAGTGTTAATTGCAGAGCGATGTCTCCTTGGCTCACTCCTGAGCAATGCAGGTGGTCACCACCATGTTTAAATAATTTTCCTTCAATATGGTATAAGTCTCCAAAATACAGTTCTACACAAAACGTTATAGGACATTGTCACTGTGAGTTGTAGAGTAGTTAGTAGAGACACAAACCTGTACCTGCACCTGCATGTAAATGTAACTCTATTCCTGAACCTACAAGAATGTACTATTTTGAATTTTTTGACAAATTTATAAAGAACAGGTTCTGGAACAGAGCTTATTGTCACCATAAATGCCCAGGAGAAGCAAAAAACCTTATAAAATGAAAAAACAGTTTTATAGAATATCAATGTTATGAGGGCGAGGTTTAAAAATCATATACGAATGGGAGTAAGTAATGAAACCAAAATCGCGGATACGCTTGGTTTTGGGATCATCTGCAATGTTATACAATTTTCCGAAATTCCATTTCTTGAATATGTTGCAAGAACGTGTATTTTATTTTTTTTTGTTGGAGTTACGTCTTCGAGCATTTATAGTGATGATATAACAAACTCCCAACATATGATAAAAATATGCATATACAGTGGAACCTCTATTATCAGACGATCGATTATCCGTAAAGCTCCAATATCCGTAAAAGGAAAACACAGATTTTTCTTCAATTTATACCGAATAACTGTGAAAATCTTTATGATCAGGGATTCGACTAAATTTCAATGGACAAAAACAATGAACAAATGAGTTATTTTATATTCATAATTGTTCTTATAAATACATATTTATATTTACAAGAAGGCATATTTTTGATTAAAAATTCATAAGAAACAGTGATACTCCATTACCCGGGGAAATCGATTATCCGTAATGCTTTCAGCCCCGTCTATTACGAACAATCGATGTCCGACTGTATGTTTCGCAAACACTTTGTACAAAATAATTTTAAAACACACACACACACACACACACACATATATATATATATATATATATATATAGCAAAGTACCCGCTACTTCGTATGCGAAAAGGATATACAAAACAAATAAAAAATATATCATATAGAACGGTGAACATAGAAAAATTTTTGTACTAATACCTATTTTAATTGATATTTATTTTCATGTAAGTACTATTCGTACCACGTAAGTCCGATTTGCCTCACGCCTACACATCAAGAGCCAGCCATAATTGTTGAGATATTTTAATAGGGGTGCTCAGCGCCAAGATGGCTTAACCCACCAACCGCGATCCTCATTTCCAGCTCTATCTGTTACCCCAAAACCATTTATAGTCCTATATATTTCAAAATTCTCTTTACACAATAACAAATTGTACCAAATCCTGTACAATTCGTATATTTATGGTACATATTTCCTAAATCTGACGTTATTACCAAATAACAACAGTAATCTAAAATCTCACGAATCCAGGTCTATTCGTTAGTTCAATACAAAATTGTACCATGCATTGAAACATCTTCGTACCCGTAAGACTTCCAAGTCCTAATTGTACCAAATTTAGTACTTTTTGTAAACATAAGTACGAATTTCCAAAACAAACTCCAACAGTAATCTCAATTCCAAATTTCAAGATTACAGCTCTAGCCGTTCGCTCAAATCCAAATTGTACCAAATTTGGTACCATTTAGTACTTTTCGCACCCATAACCAAAAATTTCCAAAACTACCTCAATCCTACACTTCAACAGGTATTTTAATTCCAAATTTGAGGATTGCAGCTGCATCAGATCACCGAAATCCAAATTGTGCCAAATTTAGTACTTTTCGTACCCATAAGTACAAATTTCAACTTTATCAATCCTACACTCCAACAGTACTCATTATTCCAAATCTCGGGATTCCAACCCCATTCGTTAGCCCAAATCTAAATTGTACCAGATTTGGTATCATTTCGTACTTTTCGTACCCATAAGTAAAAATTTTCAAAACTACCTCAGTCCTATGTTCAAACAATAAGCTAAATTCCGAATTCCAGGATTCCAAATACATCCGATAACTCAAATCCAAATGTGGTACCATTTAGTACTATTCGTATCCAAAGTACGAATTTCCAAACCTACCTCTATCAACACTCCAACAGCACTTTTAATTGAGAATTTCACGATTCCAAATGTATCCTATCACTGATATCCAAATTGTACCAAATTTAGTACCCTTTAGTACTTTTCCTACCCATAACTAAAAATTTCCAAAACTTTATCAATCCTACACTCCAACAGTACTCCTTATTCCAAATCTCGGGATTACAGCTATATTCGTTCACCCAAATCCAAATTGTACCAAATTTGGTACTATTTAGTACTATTCGTACCCATGAGTACGAATTTCCACAACTACCTCAACCGTACACGCCAACAGTAATCTTAATTCCAAATTTCAGAATTACAGCTGCATCCGATCATCGTAATCCAAATTGTACCAAATTTAGTACCATTTAGTACTTTTTGTTCCCATAGGTCCGAATTTCCAAACCTACCTCTATCCAACACTGCAACAGTAATCTTAATTTCGAATTTCGGTATTCCAAATGTATCCGATCACCCAAATCCAAATTGTACCAAATTTGGTACCATTTAGTACTTTTCGCAGCCATAAGTACGAATTTTCAAAAGTGTCCCAATCCGACACTCCAATAGTAATCATAATTTCAAATTTCACTATTCCTGCTCTATCCGATCACTCAAATCCAAATTGTACAAGATTTGGTACCATTTAGTACTATTCGTACCCATAACCAAAAATTTCCAAAACTACCTCAATCCTACCCTCCAACAGTAATCTTAATTCCAAATTCCAGAAATCCTGCTATATCCGTTCACCCAAATCCAAATTGTACAAAATTTAGTAATACTCAGTACTTTTTGTACCCACAAGTACGAATTTAGTACTTTTCGTTTGCATAAGTACGAATTTCCAAAAGTATCCCAATCCCACACTCCAATAGTAATCTTAATTCCAAATTTCACTATTCCAGCTCTATCCGATCACTTAAATTCATATTGTACCAAATTTGGTACCATTTAGTACTTTTCGTACCCAAAAGTACGAATTTCCAAAATACCTCTATCCTACACTCCGACAGTAATCCTAATTCTAAATTTCAGGATTCCAGCTCCATCCGTTCCCCCAAATCCAAATTGTACCTTATTTGGTACTATTTAGTACCTTTCGTATCCATACGAGTATGTACGAATTTCGAAAACTACCTCTATATCTCAAACCTACACTCCAACAGTAATAGTAATTGCAAATTTCGGAATTCCAACTTTATCGGTTCGCCCAAATTCAAGTTGTACCAAATTTAGTACCATTTAGTACTATTCGTACACATGAGTACATATTTTCAAAACCCCCTCCTTATATCAACTCATCTTCTAAACCTTGATTTTCATTCCAAATTTCAAGATTTTAGCTCTATCCGTTCACGTAATACCAAATGGTACTAAATTTAGTAACTTTTAGTACTTTTCGTACACTTATAGTTCGAATTTCCAAAAGCCCTTTGATACACCTTTCTAACTCTCCATCAGTGAACCTCATTCCAAATTTCAGAATTCTAGCTCTTCGCGTTTGCCTAATACAAAGGGTACCATATTTAGTACTTTTCGTACCGTTCTAGTTCGAATTTCCAAAAATCCAGCCTTATCTGACACCTTCGGGTCAAGAGTGACCCTCACCCAAAATTTCAAGATTCTAGCTTTAGCCGTTTAGTCTGGGCGTTGATTATGAATCAGTCAGTCAGTGAGTCATCATTACTGAACTCTTTTATAAGTATACTAGCAAAGTGCCCGCTACTTCGTATGCGGAAAGGATATAAAAAACAAATAAACAGTATAAAATATGAAAATGGCGAACACTGAAAATTTTATTGCACTAATACCAATTTTAATCAATATTTATTGTTATTTTAGTACTGTTAGAATCCTCTTTAGTTCGATTTGCAAAAAAATCAGCAGTATCTCACCCTTACATATTAACAGCGAGACCAACTTTACACACTAATACTCACCCTAAATCCAAAGAATAGATAGATTTCAGCACTGTCTCTACACACAACAACAAATTTAGTGCCATTAAGTACTCTTCGTACCCATAAGTACGATTTATCAAAACTACCTCAATCCTTCACTTCAACAGTAACCTTAATTCCAAAAAACAGGATTCCAGCGCAACCGGTGCACTGAAATCCAAATTGTACCATTTGGTATATTTTGTGCCCATAAGTACGAATTTCAAAAACTACCTCCACGTCTCAATCCTACACTCCCACCGTAGTGATACCAAATTCCAGGATTCCAGCTCTATACGCTCCCTCAAATACCCACTGTGCCAAATTTAGTACCATTTAGTACTTTTCGTACCCATAAGTACGAATTTGCAAAACTACCTTAATCCTATACTCCAACAGTAATCTCAATTCCAAATTTAAAGATTTCAGGTCTATTCGTTCACTCAAATCCAAATTGTAAAAAATTTAATACCATTTAGTAGTTTTCTTAACCATAAGTACGAATTTCAAAAACTACCTCAATCCTACTCTTCAACAATAATCTCAATTCCAAATTTCAGGATTCCAAATTCCATATGCCAATTGTACGAAATTTAGTACTATTCGTTCCCATAAGTACGAATTTCCAAAACTACCACAATCCTACACTCCAAAAAAAATCTCAATTCCACATTTCAGGATTCCAGTTTTATCCATTCATAATAAGTATAATTTCCAAGTACGAATTTCCAAAACTACCTCAATCCTACTCTTCAACAATAATCTCAATTCCAAATTTCAGGATTCCAGATTCCAAATCCCAATTGTACGAAATTTTGTACTTTTCGTTCCCATAAGTACGAATTTCCAAAACTACCACAATCCTACACTCCAACAAAAATCTCAATTCCACATTTCAGGATTCCAGTTTTATCCATTCACCCAAATCCCCATTGAACAAAATTTAGTACCATTTAGTACTTTTTGTACTCTAAGTACGAATTTCCAAAACTTCTTAGTTCTACACTCCAACAGTAATGCCAATTCCGAATTTCAGGATTCCAGCTTTATCCGTTCACCCAAATCCAATTTGTACTATATATAGTACCATTTAACACTGTTCGTACACATAAGTACGAATTTCCAAGGCAACCTCAATCCTATACTTCAACAGTAATCGCAATTACGAATTCAGGATTCGTTCACTCAAATCCCCATCGAACCAAATTTCGTACCATTTAGTACTTTGGTCACTTCATCAGTGACCCTCAGTCCAAATTTGAGGAATCAAGCTCTATCCGTTCACCCAAATACAAATTGTACTAAATTTACTACCACTTAGTACTGTTCGTACACATAAGTACGAATTTCCAAAGCTTCCTCAATCCTACACTCCACCAGTTGTCTCAACTCAAAATTTCGAGATTCCAACTCTATCTGTTCTCCCAAATCGTAATTGTACCAAATTTAGTACTATTTAGTAATTTTCGTACCCATAAGTACGAATTTTCAAAACTACTTTCGTTCTACTCTCCAACAGTAGACTAAGTTCAAAATTTTAGGATTCCAGCACTATCCGTTCGCTTAAATTATAATTGCACCAAATGTAGTACCATTTAGTACTTGTCGTACGCATAAGTACGCATTTTCAAAACTGCTTCCATTCTACCCTCTAACAGCAGCCTTAATTCAAATTTCAGGATTCCAGCTCTAACCGTTCGCCCAAATCGTAATTGTACCAAATTTAGTACCATTTAGTACTTTTCGTACCCATATGTACGAATTTTCAAAACTACTTCCATGCTACCCTCCAACTGTAGCCTTAATTCGAAAAATTTCAGGATTCCAGCTCTATCCGTTCAACCTATATCCAAATTTGGTACCATTTAGTACTTTTCGTACCCATAAGTACGATTTTTCAAAACTACTTCCATATAACTCTCCAACAGTAGCCTTAGTTTAAAATTTCAGGATTCCAACTCTAGCCGTTCACCCAAATCATAAGTGTACCAAATTTAGTACCATTTAGTACTTTTCCTACCCACAAGTACGAACTTTCAAAACTACGTCCATTATACTCTCCAACAGTAGCCTTAATTCAAAATTTCAGGATTCCAGTTCCATCCGTTCGCCCAAATCGTAATTGTACCAAATTTAGTACAATTTAGTACTTTTCGTACCCATAAGTACGAATTTTCAAAACTACTTCCATGCTACCCTCCAACTGTAGCCTTAATTCAAAAATGTCAGGATTCCAGGTCTATCCGTTCAACCTATATCCAAATTGTACCAAATTTAGTACCATTTAGTACTTTTCTTGCCCATAAGTACGAATTTTCAAAACTACGTCCATTTTACTCTCCAACAGTAGCCTTAGTTTAAAATTTCAGGATTCCAACTCTAGCCGTTCACCCAAATCATAAGTGTACCAAATTTAGTACCATTTAGTACTTTTTGTACCCATATATACGAATTTTCAAAACTACGTCCATTCTACGCTCCAACAGTAGCCTTAATTCAAAAATGCAGGATTCCAGCTCTATCCGTTCGCACAAATCATTATTGTACCAAATTTAGTACCATTTAGTACTTTTCGTACACATGTGTACACTTTTCCTAAACCACCTCCTTATGTCAACTGTACCTTTTAACCTTGATTCTCACACCAAATTTCAATCTATAACCTTTATCCGTTCACAAAGTACGAATTGGCACCAAATTTAGTACACTTTAGTACTTTTCGTACACTTATAGTTCGAATTTCAAAGTTCTAGCTCTACCGGTTCGCCAAATACAAACGGTACCATATTTAGTACCTTTTAGTACTTTTCGTACCCTTCCGGTTCGAATTTCCAAAAACCCAGCCTTATCTGACCCCTTCGGACCAAGAGTGATCCACACCCAAAATTTCAGGATTCTAGCTTCAGCCGTTTCGTCTGGGCGTTGATGAATCAATCAGTCAGTCAGTCAATCACTTTACTCTTTTATTAATATACTAGCAAAGTGCCCGCTACTTCGTATGCGGAAATGATATAAAAAACAAATAAACAATACAAAATATGAAAATGGCGAACACTGAAAATGTTATTGCACTAATACCAATTTTAATCAATATTTATTGTTATTTTAGTACTGTTCGTACCTGTTTAGTTCGATTTTCAAAACGATCAGCGGTATCTCACCCTTACATACTAACAGCGAGGCCAACTTTGCACACCAATACTCAACCTAAATCCAAAGAATACAGATTCGAGCACTGTCTTTACACCCAACAACAAATTGAGTGCCATTAAGTACTCTTCGTATCCATAAGTACGTTTTTCCAAGACTACCTCAATCCTTCTCTTCAACAGTAACCTTAATTCCAAAAAACAGGATTCCAGCGCAACCGGTGCACTGAAATCCAAATTGTACCATTTGGTATATTTTGTGCCCATAAGTACGAATTTCAAAAACTACCTCCACGTCTCAATCCTACACTTCAACCGTAGTCATACCAAATTCCAGGATTCCAGCTCTATCCGCTCCCTCAAATACCCACTGTACCAATAAGTACGAATTTCCAAAACTACCTTAATCCTATACTCCAACAGTAATCTCAATTCCAAATTTCAGGATTCCAGATTCCAAATCCCAATTGTACAGAATTTAGTACTTTTCGTTCCCAAAACTACGACAATCCTACACTCCAACAAAAATATCAATTCCACATTTCAGGATTCCAGTTTTATCCGTCTCCATTGTACAAAATTTAGTACCATTTAGTACTTTTTGTACTCTAAGTACGAATTTTCAAAACTCCTTAGTTCTACACTCCAACAGTAATGTCAGTTCCAGCTCAGGACTCCAGCTCTATCCGTTCACCCAAATGCAATTTGTACTATATTTAGTATCATTTAGCACAGTTCGTATGTGTACGTACGAATTTCCAAAAGTACCTCAATCCTATACTTCAACAGTAATCTCAATTACGAATTCAGTATCCCGGCTCTATCAGTTCACTCAAATCCCCATCGAACCAAATTTTGTACCATTTGGTACATCTTTTTTACTCTTCATCAGTGGCCCTCAGTCCAAATTTGAGGAATCAAGCTCTATCCATTCACCCAAATACAAATTGTACAAATTGTTCGTACACATATGTAAGTACGAATTTCCAAAACTTCCTCCATCCTACACTCCACCAGTAATCTCAATTCCAAATTTCGAGATTCCAACTCAAATTTAGTACCATTTAGTACTTTTCGTACCCATAAGTACGAATTTTCAAAACTACTTCCATTCTACTCTCTAACATCAGCCTTAATTCAAATTTCAAGATTCCAGCTCTATCCTTTCGCCTAAATCATAACTGTACCAAATTTAGTACAATTTAGTACTTTTCGTACCCATAAGTACAAATTTTCAAAACTACTTCCATTCTACCCTCCAACTGTATCCTTAATCTAAATTTCAGGATTTCAGCACTATCCGTTCGCTTAATGATTTAAGCCAAATTTCAAGTATAAGTATTAGTATTATTTAGTACATTTCGTACCCATAAGTACGAATTTTCAAAACTACTTTTCTAACATCACATTCTACTCTCTAACATCAGTCTTAATTCAAATTTCAGGATACCAGATCTATCCGTTCGTCTAAATCATAATTGTACCAAATTTAGTATCATTTAGTACTTTTCCTACCCATAAGTACGAATTTTCAAAACAACTTTCGTTCTACTCTCCAACAGCAGCCTAAGTTCAAAATTTCAGGATTCCAGCTCCATTCGTTCGCCCAAATCGTAATTGTAAAAAATTTAGTACAATTTAGTACTTTTCGTATCCATAAGTACGAATTTTCAAAACCACTTTCATGCCACCTGTTGCCTTAATTCAAAATTTGAGGATTCCAGCTACATCCGTTCGCCAAAATCGTAATTGTACTAAATTCAGTATCATTTAGTACTTTTCGTACCCATAAATACGAATTTTCAAAACTACTTCCATTCTACTTCCTAACAGCAGCCTTAAATCAAATTTCAGGATTCCAGCTCTATCCGTTCGCTCAAATCGTAATTGTACCAAATTTAGTACCATTTAGTACTTTTTGTACCCATAAGTACGAATTTTCAAAACTACTTCCATGCTACTCTCCAACAGTAGCCTTAGTTCAAAGTTTCAGGTTCCCAGCTCTATCTATTCGCCCAAATCGTAATTGTACCAAATTTAGTACCATTTAGTACTTTTCGTACCCATAAGTACGAATTTTCAAAACTACTTTCGTTCTACTCTCCAACAGTAGCCTATGTTAAAAATTTCAGGATTCCAGCTCTATCCGCTCAGCCCAAATCATAATTGTACAAAATTTTGTACCATTTAGTACTTTTCGTACCCACAAGTACGAATTTTCGAAACTGCTTCCATTCTACCCTCCACCAGTAGCCTTATTTCAAAATTTCAGAATTCCAACTTTATCCGTTCGCCCAAATCATAAGTGTACCAAATTTAGTACCATTTAGTACTTTTCGTACCCACAAGTTCGAATTTTCAAAACAACTTCCATTTTAACCTCCAACTGCAGCCTTAATTCAAAATTTCAGGATTCCAGCTCTATCCGTTCGCCCAAATCATAATTGTACAACATTTTGTACCATTTAGTACTTTTCGTACCCACAAGTACGAATTTTCGAAACTGCTTCCATTCTACCCTCCAACAGTAGCCTTATTTCAAAATTTCAGGATTCCAACTTTATCCGTTTGCCCAAATCATAAGTGTACCAAATTTAGTACCATTTAGTACTTTTCGTACCCACAAGTACGAATTTTCAAAACAACTTCCATTTTAACCTCCAACTGCAGCCTTAATTCAAAATTTCAGGATTCCAGCTCTATCCGTTCGCCCAAATCATAATTGTACAACATTTTGTACCATTTAGTACTTTTCGTACCCACAAGTACGAATTTTCGAAACTGCTTCCATTCTACCCTCCAACAGTAGCCTTATTTCAAAATTTCAGGATTCCAACTTTATCCGTTTGCCCAAATCATAAGTGTACCAAATTTAGTACCATTTAGTACTTTTCGTACCCATAAGTACGCATTTTCAAAACTACTTCCATTCTACTCTCCAACAGTAGCCTTAGTTCAAAATTTCAGGATTCCAGCTATATCCGTTCGCCCAAATCATAATTGTACAAAATTTTGTACCATTTAGTACTTTTCGTACCCACAAGTACGAATTTTCAAAACTACTTCCATTTTAACCTCCAACTGGAGCCTTAATTCAAAATTTCAGGATTCCAGCTATATCCGTTCGCCCAAATCATAATTGTACAAAATTTTGTACCATTTAGTACTTTTCGTACCCACAAGTACGAATTTTCGAAACTGCTTCCATTCTACCCTCCAACAGTAGCCTTATTTCAAAATTTCAGGATTCCAACTCTATCCGTTCGCCCAAATCATAAGTGTACCAAATTTAGTACCATTTAGTACTTTTCGTACCCACAAGTACGAATTTTCAAAACTACTTCCATTTTAACCTCCAACTGCAGCCTTAATTCAAAATTTCAGGATTCCAGCTCTATCCGTTCGCCCAAATCATAATTGTACAAAATTTTGTACCATTTAGTACTTTTCGTACCCACAAGTACGAGTTTTCGAAACTGCTTCCATTCTACCCTCCAACAGTAGCCTTATTTCAAAATTTTAGGATTCCAACTCTATCCGTTTGCCCAAATCATAAGTGTACCAAATTTAGTACCATTTAGTACTTTTCGTACCCATAAGTAATAATTTTCAAAACTACGTCCATTCTACTCTCCAACAGTAGCCTTAATTCAAAATGTCAGGATTCCAGCTCTATCCGTTCGCACATTCATAATTGCACCAAATTTAGTACCATTTAGTACTTTTCGTACACATCTGTACACTTTTCCTAAATCACCTCCTTATTTCAATCGTACCTTTTAACCTTGATTCTCACACCAAATTTCAACCCTAAAACTTTATCCGTTCACAAAATACGAATTGGCACCAAATTTAGTACACTTTAGTACTTTTCGTACACTTATAGTTCGAATTTCTAAAAACCCTTTGGTACATCTTTCCTACACTCCATCAGTGACGTTCATTCCAAATTTCAAAGTTCTAGCTCTACCGGTTCGCCAAATACAAACGGTACCATATTTAGTACCTTTTAGTACTTTTCGTACCCTTCCAGTTCGACATTCCAAAAACCCAGCCTTATCTGACCCCTTCGGACCAAGGGTGATCCACACCCAAAATTTCAAGATTGTGACTTCAGCCGTTTGGTCTGGGCGTTGATGAATCATTAAGTCAGTCAGTCAATCACTTTACTCTTTTATTAATATATATATATATATATATATATATATATATATATATATATATATATATATATATATATATATATATATAACTGCTTTTGACCATTTGAACTTTTTTGAAGAGGTTACACAACTTCTCCGCCAAAAATTGTCAATTATCAGGAGATTAGCTACATGTGCTGAACGAACTATCTATAATTTGACGTTTGAGGTTCCCATTGGTCACAAAATTCCTTCACCACAAAATTTTCAACATAGGTCAATACTTTGATATAGTCGCCAAAAAAAAGGTGGCAGCCGAGTTTGTTGATACATTTTCTGCCCTTAACTAAGATTTTGGGTTTCCGTGGTCACAAAATATCTCCACTTAAAATTGTGGAGAGGAAGGAAAATTAACTAATATGTATTTCATCGTGGAATGTATAAAAAGTTCAGCCCGGCCGAACATAACATCGCAATTTTTATATTTCATACTTTGTTTAAAAGAATTTTTTAATTCTCTTTCGTTTAAAGACAATATTATTAGGCTCACAAAAATATCGGCCCATTCGTTTTTGAGCTATCATTCGCACCACAAAACGCTTTTACGAAAAAAGGGTTTGACAGGTAGCAATTTACCTCAAAACTATGCAAAAAAAAAAATCAAAAAGTTTTATAAATATTTAAAAATATGATAGTTTCTTTAAAAAAATAAGAATGAAAAATTATTTTTATCAGCATAAATTTTGCTGAAAAAACATGAAAATATTTCCCAATTTTTTTGATGAAATTTTTTCCTTCTTTCTTCGAGTTGATACATGAAAGTAATATTTTAGGTGGGAAGTGTCAAAAGATGAAAATTTCTACACAAACTTTCACTATGAGTTTCAGAATAAACCATATATCTAGGTATAATATTTTCTTAAGAAAATTAGATTACAAATTTATATATTTTAGAATGAAATTATTTGTTTTAATTTTGGACTGGTAATTTTACATAATTCCATACTAAAATCTAACAAAATCCTTCACTTTTTGGGAATATGATAAAAAGAAGAAATGTTCCAAATCAAATTTCACTATGAGTCTCTGAGTAAAAGAAATCTGTAACCATAACATTCAACATTCTTAGCAGCCCTTGTTATACCCTACACCACTATGTGGGGAGGGTATTATAAGTTGGTTTTGGCCAAAAAGTTTGTAACGCATCGAAATAATGGTCGTAGACCCATACTTATATATACCAAAATGAATGTCTCGACGAGCTGAGTCGATCTGGCTATGTGTGTCCGTCCGTCAGTCCGTCCGTCCGTCCGTCTGTCCGTCTGTCCATCTAAACCTTGTAATCACGCTACAGGTCGCAATTTTGATCGGATCGTCACCAAATTTTGGATGTTGATGAGGGTCCCGGAGGGGAAGAAGCCTATTGTTTTTGGTGATGGTCGGATAATATTTAGGGGTCGGAATGGGCAAAAACTTATTTGCGGAAAAAGTCAACGTTTTATTTCAAAGCTAATATCTCCGTTTCTATAAGGGGTATATCAAAAGCAAAACCTGCTGATGAAAGTAGAAAATATCGCATTTGCAACGAGTTAACACAGGTTGTCGTAGGTGGTAAAACAATGAAGATATCGCAATAGCCGCTATTAAAACACAACTTCTCATTTCTGCGATTTTAATAATAATGACGAATAGCTCGGCATTGGTTGGGGACCTTCCAAAAGCAAAGTCCGACTATGAAAGTAGAAAATCCCATCTTTACAATGATGTAAAGCATGTTGGCGTATGTGGTTAAATAACGGAGATATAGCAATAGTTGGTAATACGTCCTATTTTTTAATTTTTTGTAATCACGCTACACGTCGTAATTTTGATCGGATCGTCACGAAATTTTGGGTGTTAATGGGGGTCCCACAGAAGAATAAACCTATTGTTTTTGGTAATGGTCGGATATTATTCAGGGGTCGGAATGTGATGGTTGATGGTTGGCATACATCCCACTTTTCTATTTTTTTATTTGATTTATTCTGACGATGCACTTAAACGCGTTTCAATAAAATTGACCGGTATTAATGAAGACATTCAGAGCAAAGGCGCTAAGCTATCCCAATTTTAATATATTGAATTTTACCAGTCAAAAGCTTATGCACAGGGGAAGTGGTGTAGGGTATCACATAGTCGGCCCCGACCCGACTATAGCCTTGGCTCACTTGTTTTTGATATAGGGTTTATACTATGTTTACATTTACGAAATCCACTCGATTTCATCTGTCAATTCCATTGTATTCAAATGAAAACTCATCTGAAATCGATTGGTTTTCATTTGACGTTTGAGTAATGGAATTGACAGTTGAAATCGAGTGGATTTCGTAAATGTAAACATAGTATTAGGACCATATTTTACAAATTCTATCCAGATTGTCGTTGTGTGTGGACACTATAAATATTTTATTGTTTTTCGTTATGTATTCATACGGAAGGTGTTGTGTGCTCCATTTAAACAGCTTTTGAAAATTTGTGGTGAATATATATTTGAAAAATATAGAAAACCCAGAAATTGTAAAATTGTGTATTTTTAGTACTTTTAACTTAAATTACGCAATTAGGATAACCCATTGGTTGCGTTTATTGTATGGGAATATACAAAGGAGGTCTACGGCTATGGTGCAGTGAAAATATAAGTGTCATATGGGATCTCACATACACGATTTGGCGTGGTCCAAAATAATACAGTTAAGGGAGTAACTCTTGCTTTGGTGACATATACGAAAATAACCCTAGAAATTTACATAAATAGCTGTATCATGAGGGTAACGTAGGGGATGAGAGTTACCAAGGAACGGTCATGACCGACTTTAACATGGCAAAGTTCAGAATTTATCTTGGTCCCTCTCTTATCTCAAGTGGACACCGACCTCCCCGTGGTGTCACCTGGGGAGCTGCCTTTAACACCCGTTAAAGGTATTGAGCTAACATGTGCGCGTTCACCCATAAGAACGTTAAAAACTTGGGTTTGGGCGCCGGCTTAGTTACCCTCCCCTAGAAAAAACAAAGAAAAGAAAACAAATCCCTCTAAAGTTGACGACCCCCGCAAACATTTTAAGGACCATGATCTGCGAATCTGCACCTGGAATGTTCACACCCTTAATAAAGAAGGTGCAGTTTACGCATTGGCAGATGTACTTGAAAAGTACAATGCCGACATTACTGCCATACAGGAAATACGATGGAATGGGAAAGGCGTCACAACAACACCTAAAGGTGACGCACTGTATTATAGCTGCCATGACATAAAGCATGAGTTTGGTTGCGGATTTGAAGTTGGTCGGAGGTTAAAACACCTGGTCTCCAGTTTCACACCCGTGAATGAAAGACTTGCTACAATTCGAATAAAAGCAAAATTCTTCAACATCAGCTTTATTTGCGCTCATGCTCCCACTGAAGGCAAGGACGAACATACCAAAGATATATTTTATGAGCGCTTAGATGAAACATATGACCGTTGTCCTGTCCATGACATTAAAATTATTCTAGGCGATTTTAATGCCAAAATTGGAAAGGAAAATATCTTTGGCCCAACAGTCGGAAAATGCAGTCTCCACAATAAAACATCTGACAATGGTATAAGCCTGATTGACTTCGCAGCGGCGAAAAAACATGGTTGTTAGCAGCACCAGATTTAAACATCTCGACATCCATAAGGGCACCTGGCTGTCGCCAGATCAGAAAACAAGAAATCAAATTGATCACGTTGTGATAGATGGAAGACATTCATCGAGCGTGTTGGATGTGCGTTCGTTCCGAGGAGGAAACATAGACACGGACCATTACCTAGTGGTAGCAAAGTACGAACAGACACAACACGAAAGTTAGACATCGGTAAGCTGCAATCACAACAGATAGCCACAGCATATTCCACTCAACTAGCCCAATTGCTTAATCAAAGCACTCCTCATCCCGATAACATATCAGCGCAATGGCAAAGTATTGCCCACTCCATGCAAACAGCCGCAAAATCCATACTTGGATACCAGAGACCTTCACCAAGGAATCCATGGTATGATCAGGAGTGTCGTGCTGCTACCGAAGAGAAAAATGCGGCATATAGGGCTACTTTACAATCCGTAACAACGCGTAGCGCACGAGAGAGATATCGGGAGAAAGGGAGAGAGGAGAAACGTCAGGTAAAAGAGAGAGAGATGGAAAAGCGGGAGTGTGAAAAAATCGAGATGTACAGGAGCCAGAATGAAGTCCGAAAATTCTACCACAGAGTGAAGCATCAAACTGATGGCTTTGGTACAGGCACCTGCTCCTGTAGAGACCAGAAAGGTAATTTGGTAACTGATATAGATAGTGTGCTCAGGATATGGAAAGATCATTTTTCAAACCAGCGAAGACGACGAAGATACCACAGATCCAATCCCAGAAGATGGTATTGAATGTATACCGCCCAGCCAAGATGAGGTAAAGACAGCAATAAACCGGCTGAAGAATAATAATACAGAGCTATTCAAAACCGGAGGCGACACGCTGATAAGGTGTATTCATCAGCTAGTTAGCACCATCTGGCAGGAAGAACGAGTACCCGACGATTGGAACCTCAGTATCCTGTGTCCCGTCCATAAGAAAGGAGATAATACTGTATGCTATAACTATAGGGGCATAAGTCTACTCCAGATTGCCCACAAGATCGTATCAGGGATATTGTGCAAGCTACTAAAGCCTATGGTCAACGAGATAATTGGGCCACACCAATGCGGCTTTAGACCTGGCAAATCCACCATTGACCAGATATTTACACTGCGGCAAATCCTAGAGAAGACCCAAGAGATGCAGATCGACACCTACCACCTTTTTGTCGATTATAAAGCAGCCTTCGACAGTCCCCTCCGATCAAAGGTATTCCACGCAATGTCTGAATTTGGTATCCCCGCAAAGCTCATTCGGCTTTGTAAAATGACTCTAACTGACACGAGATGCTCAGTTAAAATAAGAAAGAACCTCTCCGAAGACTTTTGTACCAAAAGAGGTTTCAGGCAAGGAGACAGCCTCTCGTCAGATCTCTTCAACATCCTGCTGGAAAAGGTGATTCGAGAGGCAAACGTCAAAAGAAGTGGCACAATCTACACCAATAGCCACATGTTACTTGCTTATTCTGATGATATAGACATCATGGGACGATCAGTAAAAGAAGTAACAGATACCTTTATGAAGGTCGAAGGAGAATCTGCAAAAGTGGGTCTGGCGGTAAACGGCGGGAAGACTAAGTTGATGATGTCGACGCGCAATGCGTCCATAGAGATCGGGCCAACTGTTGACGTTGCTTCCTATAATTTTGAGGTAGTAAAAGACTTCGTCTACCTCGGCACCGCCGTAAACACAACTAACGTCATCAGTTGTGAAATAAAAAGAAGAATTGTATTGGCTTACAGATGCTACTTTGGCTTAAGTAAGCAGTTTAAAAACAAAAATAACGCTTTACAAAACACTGATACTACCCGTGCTGATGTATGGTTCCGAAGCCTGGGTACTTGGGCAAGCAGATAAGGCAGTGCTTGGTGCGTTTGAGAGAAAAAATCTTCGAAAGATCTACGGACCAACCTGCGTTGACGGGGAATATCGACGTCGCATGAACCACGAGCTGTATCTGCTATACAACGAAATCAATATAGTTAAACATATCGAGATGCAGCGATTGCGTTGGCTAGGCCATATCATAAGAATGAGCGATGATGAACCCGCTAAAAAGGCGTATAAATATGAGCCGCTTGGCGGTGTACGCAGAATTGGCAGGCCAAAGATGGCGCAAACAAGTGGATGAAGAGATGACAAGGCGCGGAATTCCAGAAAGAGAAGCAATAGACAGAGAGAAATGGAGATCTTTGCTTAGTTCGGCTTATAGAACAAATGTTCTGTAATGGGCCAGATAAGTAAGCTGTATCATGAATGACCATAACAAATCAGTTAGCATATTGCCATTGTGAAATTTTGTGTAGAGTTTTTCTTCTTTTGACACTTTTCACCTATAACCAAGTTTTATATTACTTTTATGTATCAACTCGAAAAAGAAGGACAACAATTTCATCAACAAATTTCGGAAATATTTTCATGTTTTTCAGCAAAACTTATACTGATATTTTCATGATATATAATATAAATAGACATTTTATGTCCTTGATGACCCATAGTGACATTTGACGAAGAATATTTTTGGAATAAACTCAGATTAAACTCTAGAGATTCCTGGCGATTAGATAATATTTATAGATTTGATGTATTCTGAGACCTATAGTAAAATTTTGTGGCGAACAATTTTGTAGAATATTTGGATTTGATATGACCATATTTTAAATGAGTTTTTGAAAGATTTGTGAAAAAAGGACCAAAAAGACCACTGTCTACGTATTTACCCTTTTCCAGTTGAATTTGAAACGATATACCCAGGTAAACGAATTTGATCGCATTTGTCCCATACTTAAATACATTCTATTGTGATTTCTTTCCCTATTAGGGAAATGTCTTTATTTCTTTTATGAATCTAAACCATTAAATTTCCAACAAAAAAGCAAAACTGAAAAGCTATCACAAAGTTAAGCAAACAGCAAAAACCCAATTGCAATGTTTAATTATTGTAGTGATTTTTCAAAATCATCGTAAAACGTTTGCCATAAATTCATATCCATTTATCGCCTCATAAAACATAAAATAAAGAACTTTGTTTTTGTTTGCTTGTTTGTTAAACATTTTGAATGGCAACAACAACAAAACAGTATATAAAAAACAGCAGAACAATAGAAGGAGTGAAAAGACACAATCCTTTGAGAGAAATTTATTTATGACTTAAGTTGTTACAGCTAAATGTCATTTAAAATTCATACTCATGCAACAGTATATCCATCTTCATCATCGCCATTATCATCATGCTGCGGCGGTCCATGGTGGTGAGTGTGGCATCAACAATATTTTCTAAATGAATGGATGGAGTGTACCAACCGAATCGATATATGCAATTATGTGAATATTTCTATGCGGGAGGTGTGATAAGTTTGGTTATAAATGTGAAACACTCGTCATGGCATATCCCACTAATTATTGAATGGTTATATTTGCTTTTAGTAAAAAAAAAAAATCTTTTACACACCCCTCGTTTTAAACTATTCCATATGAACGTACAACTCAGCTAACAGAGGACATAAAGAAACTTCCAACATTTAATAGTAAAGGACAGAGTGAACAAAAAAACTAATAAATGGTCACAAATAGTCTAAGACAAAAAAATAAAAAACACAAATGAAAAACCATTTGCTAAAGAGCAAAACATTTAGCAAGAGTTGGTGAGCGGATGAAAAAACGGAGAATTTCGAGTTGTGACTGAAAATAAATGCAACAAATGCGTTAAATGACACACACACACAGATATACACAAAAGGAGTGTAACTTCCTTTAAAGTTTTGATAAATTAAGATGACTTGAATATTCAGACACGAGTGAGTCAGACATGCAGTCGACCATAGGTATACAAACATACATACATACATGTATTCGCTAGTAAATCCATTCACAGCAAATTTATAAAGCACATAACCGCAGACACTCGGTATGGAAGCTGTCAAATGAGTTTCTTATTCAAAATGATAAATACACTAGGCAAAATTAAAACAATAAAAAGGCGTTAAGTTCGGCCGTGCTGAACTTTTTATACCATCCACCATAAAATATTCTTAACTAAAATGTAATAATTTGTTTCCTACCTTACGGGTAGTTCAGTCAAACAATGTAGCTAAAATCCTTAATATGCCAAAAATCGGGAGCTATCGTTATATGGGGCTTATACCAAAACATGGGCCTATGTATATTGAGAAGTGTTGTGCGCAATAAAACCTTCAAATGTCAAATTACAGCACGTTCGGTCAGGAAATACAGCAAAAATTCTCAAAATACTGAAAACGGGAGGTGCGCTTAAATTGGTCCTATACCAAAAACTATATTGACAATTTTAATACCCTACACCACTATATGGGGAGGGTACCATAAGTTGGTTTTGGCCAAAAAGTTTGTAACGCATCGAAATAATGGTCGTAGACCCATACAAATATATACCAAAATGAATGTCTCGACGAGCTGAGTCAATCTGATTATGTATGTCCGTCCGTCCGTGTGTCCATCTAAACCTTGAAATCACGCTACAGGTCGCAATTTTAATCCGATCGTCACCAAATTTTTGGTTTTGATAAAGGTAGAAAATATCACCTTTGTTGGTCAATCAACGAAGATATCGCAATAACCGCTAATAGAACACAACTTTTCAGTTTTGCGATTTTAAAAATAATGAAGAATATCACAGCTTTGGTTGGGGACCTTCCAAAAGCAAAGTCTGTATATGAAAGTAGAAAATCTCATTTTTATAAAGATGTATACAATGATGCAAAGCAGATTGGCGTAGGTGGCCAAATATCCCAATAGTTGGTAATACATCCCATTTTTTCATTTTTTTTTTGTAATCATGCTACAGGTAGCAATTTTGATTAGATCGTCACAAAATTTTTGGTCTGAATGGGGGCCCTACAGAGGAAGAAGCCTTTTGATTTTGGTAATGGTCGGATATTATTCAGGGGTCGGAATGTGAAAAAAACTTATTTGGAGAAAAGCCAACGTTTTATTTCAAAGCGAATATCTCTCTTCTGTAAGAGGTATATAAAAAGCAAAACCTAGCAAGGAAAGTAGAAAATATCACATTTACAACGATGTGAAGTAGGTTGACGTAGGTGGTCAAACAACTGAGATATCGCAATAGTCGGTAATGCATTCCTTTTTCCGTTTTTTGTGCAATCACACTACAGGTCGGAATTTTGATCGGATCCTCACGAAATTTTGGGGGTTGATGGGGGTCTCACAGATGGTTGACGTACATCCCACTTTTCCATTTTTTATTTGAGTTGTACTGACGATGCACTTAAATTCGTTTCAACAAAATTGACCTGTATTAATGAAGACGTTCAAAGCAAAAGCGCTAAGTTATCCCAATTTTAATATTTTGAATTTTATCAGTCAAAAGCTTATGCACAGGGTTAGTGGTGTAGGGTATCACATAGTCGGCCCCGACCCGACTATAGCCTTGGCTCACTTGTTAGTGATAACGTTTTGTGACTAGTGGTAATCTCAAATGCCAAATTACGGATAGTTCCGTCGAACAAGGTAGATAAAACCCTCAAAATACCGAAAATCGGAAGGTACGGGACTATATCAATATATGGACCTATGTTGACGATTTTTGGTGGAGTTTCGTGACCACATAGTTCGGTTAAAATTGTAGCCAAAATCCTCAAAATACCGAAAATCGGTAGGTACCGTTATATAGTGGCTATTGAAAAATATGGACCTATGTTGATGAGTTTTAATGAAGAAGTTTCGTGACCACGGAGAACCTTAAAAATTGTAGCTAAAACTCTTTAAATACCGAAAATTGGAAGGTACGGGTATGTGGGGTCTATATCAGAACAGGGAGGCCTCTTAGGAGGCCGTCTATTCTCTATTCTATAGGTGACCCCATTAATGACATAGGCGTCTTCTATTCCATAGGAGGCCCCTTAAGGCACCCTCGATTCTATAGGAGAATCCTTAAGGCGTCCTCTATTTTATAGGAGAACGTTAAGGCGTCCTCTATTCTATAGGAGACGCGTTAAGGTGTCCTCTATTATATAGGAGACGCCTTAAGGCGTCCTCTATTCTTTCGGAGACGCGTTAAGGCGTCCTCTATTCTATAGAAGACGCCTTAAGGCGTCCGTTATTCTATATGAGACGCCTTAAGGCGTCCTCTATTCTATAGGAGACGTCTTAAGGCGTCCTCTATTCTATAGGAGACGTCTTAAGGCGTCCTCTATTCTATAGGAGACGTCTTAAGGCGTCCTCTATTCTATAGGAGACGCCTTAACATACTTACTTAGATGGCGTTTATATTAAACAGAACGTCTTGTTCCATAAGCCGAACTAAGAATAGATTTCCAAACGCACAGATCTTTTACTTTACTTCTCCAATTTTGGATGCCATGTTTTGTGATATCTTCTTCAACTTGGTATTTCCATCGGAGTTTTGGCCTTCCCTTGGGGCGTATACCGTCGAGTGGCTCGTATTCAAATGCCTTTTTGGCGGGGATAAAGATCCATCCTGCTGACATGGCCAAGCCAACGTAATCGTTGTAGTTCGATACGTTTTACTATATCGATGTCGGTCGGCTGGTATAGCACGTGTTTCATACGAAGTCGGTATTCACCTTCAACGCATATTGGTCCATAAATCTTTCGAAGAATTTTTCTCTCTGCTTTCGCAAGTACCCATGCTTCAGATACTACAGTGATTTTTCATACAAAATACTGGTTTTTTCGAAATTACCATATCTTGAAAACGGTTGGAGATATTGAAAAAAATTTAAACGGCACAAGTTGGCACAAATTGTGTAGAATTCAGCACAACTTTTGTTTTTTTCGAAATTCGACAATTGCAATTCTAACAATGGTAGGAGATATCGAAAAATTGTTTGCGGCGCAAATGAGCACAAACTGAGCACAATTCAGCACAACTTTTGTTTTTTCGAAATTCGAAAATTGCAATTCTGTCATGTATTCGAAAATATCGGTTTTTTCGAAAACGGTACGAGATATCGAAAAAAATGTTGCGGCACAACTGAGCACAATTCAGCACAACTTCAAATCGAAAACTGCAATTCTGGCAACATTTTTTCGAAAAAAATGTTTTGTCGAATATCTTACCCTTTTTTGAATTTCGAAAATTTTTTTTTCGGCTCAAATGGGCACAAACCTAGCACAATTCAGCACAACTCAGTTTTTTTCGAAATTCGAAAATTGCAAATCCATCGGATACCACATATACCGATGTCCAACTTCTGCGTTGTATCTGTTCGTGCTTTATTTGCAACGTTTAGACGGGTACGTACCTTTGCTGCAACAAGGTCCGAGTGGTCCGAGTCTATGTTTCCCCCCTGAACGATCGTACATCCACACACTCGATGAATGTCTTCCATCTATCACAACGTGATCATTTTGATTTCTTTTTTTCGGTCTGGAGACAGCCAGGTGCCCTTATGAATATCGATATGCCTAAATCTGGTACTGCTAACTACCATGTTTTTTGCAGCTGCAAAATCTATCAGCCTCAAATAAATGGTAAAATATATCTTTGGTTGTTCGTCCTTGTCTTCATTGGGAGCATGAGCGCAAATAAAGCTGATGTTGAAGAATTTTGCTTTTAATCGAATTGTAGCGAGTCTCTCATTCACTGGGGTGAAGCTGGAGACCAGATGTTTTAACATCCGACCAACTACAAATCCGCAACCAAACTCATGCTTTGTGTCATGGCAGCTATAATACAGTGCGTCCGTCACCTTTAGGTGTTGTTGTGACGCTTTTCCCATTCCATCGTATTTCTTGTATGGCAGTAGTGTCGACCTTGTAGTGCGTAAACTGCACCTTCTCTATAAAGAGTGCGAACATTCCAGGTGCAGATTCGCAGATCATGGTCCTTAAAACGTTTGCGGGGTTCGTCAACCAAAACATGGATTTATGTTCATAATTTTTTAGATAAGAACCCTAAATTTTAAATTATAGCTAATTCGGCTTGAAAATGTACCTAAAACGTCAAAATACCTGAAATCGTTGACCGATATATCCCGTCATAGAATTTGACCTGCCTGCAAATAAAATTTTAGCGACGGACGGACATTCGTTGATCTACTTTATGGGGTCGCAAATTATTATTTCAATGCGTTAGACAATTTATATACCCTCCATATTATGTTGGGGAGTATAAAAAATTAGAAGGATCCAATACTCACCTTCGACCGTCAAGTACAAAGTTGCTATCTCAATTTTCATATTTGTTTATCTGTAAGAACGCTTTCTCTCCATAATTTATTTAACCTTCCGTGGTCGCTGTATGCTTAGAGCTTTCAAGCGTTGCGTGGAAAACTTCTTCATGTGGTCATCTCAGGGTATGACCAAGCCAGCAATATATTCTTTACGATTTAACTTTATCGAACGTCTCTATAACGAATATTTTCTATTGCGTTGTAATTCGTCATTTCCCGATAGCTACATCATAAAGAAGTTTGACTGTGCCCAACTTGATATTTTCCTAGTGTATCTGCCCCTTTTTTACAGACATATTGTAACCATCAGCCAATCTGACTTCTTGGATATGATTGAAACAAAAAAAGAACGAAAACATTGGCCGTTTTTTTCTTCTTCTTCTTTTTAACTTAGATTTTCCCAATGAAATTTAAAAAGCTTAGTTACAAAAACAACATGAACAAGTTGTTGTTGGTTTAAACAAAGTTTTAGCTAGTTACGACCAATGATGCAGTTCGTAGTTTGTTACTGTTACTGCATCCGAAAAAGTTGAAGTGACAATGTCGTCAGGCTTGTAGACGTTTGTTTCTTTAGCAAAAGTGTCACCTAAAAGAGCTCATCATAAGTTTGGTGCAGCAACACTGTGGTGTGGTTAACATTTTCCTTTTTTTTTGAGATCTTTTAGGGGCGTATTAGAGGCAGGATACAATTCAGCTAAGCTGTATTGAGAAAATAAACCAATGTATTGCAGGACAGAGTTGGAATATTTATTTGCGTGTTGAAGTTGTCTAAAGAAAAGTTTAGTTGGTGTTGATGGTTTTTGTGGAATTTACTTTTCTGTCGGTTTTTTTGTGTCAACTAATTTAACATCAAAACTTTTTAGGCAACTTCTTCCTTTAGATTGTTTTTTATTTTGTTGGGAAATAATAGGGATCATCAGCTTTAGGAGGTTAACGATGTAGTCCATAACATTTGTGAGCGTTTGCTTGACATGATATGATAATGTTTTTAAAATAAAAAGTGCGAAATATGAAGAAGTGTTAATAGTACTGAATTATACATTATTGGTGCGTAGAACTATATATATTGACATCTTTTAGGCCTGATAGAGCAAAATCATCCCATAAGCAAAAGAAAAAATAAATAAATTAATAAATAAATCGAAGTTTTTATTTAATTGTTATTAGGACAAAGGTCACTTATTTGTGAGAGTTTTTATACCCTCCACCATAGTATGGAGGGAATATTAAGTTTGATTTTCCGTTTGTAACACATCGAACTAATTATTTGCGACCATATAAAGTACATATAACCAATATTTTTGAAAATTTTAACGTAGCTGAAGCCTTGTAGAACACGTGACTTCTGATTGTATATTATAAAAATTAAATATTTTTGGATAAAATGAAATGTTTTTGGATGTGGTAAAAAATATTGGGCTTAAAAGATAATTTGCGTGGAAGCTGTAGCTATATTTATGTTAAAAAATGGGTAAAAATGGGTTGACGCCAGCTTGTCTTTTTTTTGTTTTCTCTCGATTTGTGATTAAACCACACTTCCCACGAGTTTCCTGTCAAAGTAAATGCAGAAGCAAACTAAATAGGGATCATCTCAATAATGTATTACTTTTCAAAATTTCATCTGATTCTACCATTAAATGATGCTAACAGTTTGAAGCCAGATTTACAGTGTTTTTTGAAAATTTCCTCTAATTTCATTCCGCAAACAGGTTTTTCAAAAAATCATATAGAGGATTCTAGTACTTGCGATTCTGAGTTATTTGATATGACTATTGTGAATGTAGTCTGCACAGCTTCATTGAAATCTGCATCCAAATGCGGAAATTTTGTGCGAACATTTTTCTAAAAACCATACTTTCGGACCTAATTTTTAGAATTGTCATTCGATTTCCGAGTACTTGATTGCACATTTTAGTTTTTTACGTTGCGGATCTAATAAATCTTTATATTATTATTTATAGCTGTTTTAACACAACATGTGTTAAAACGTAGCCTAATCACAAAGAGTTTTTACAAAGTTTTTCCATTCTGCTCTATTTCGAGCTATATATCGTAGTTCATTAAACGATTTGGACGTTTCTTTACTTATTGTTCTGCGCCATGTTGTCTTAGGTCTTCCTCTCTTCCTCGATCCCTGTGGATTCCACTCCAGTGCAGCATGCGTAACGTCATAATTCGGCTTTCGTAAGGTATGTATCTCCGAGCCTTCTTTTGCTTTGCGTAGTCTGTTGTCAATATCTTCCATTGTACCCCCTGTGCTGTTTAAGACGCTGCCAAGATATTCAAAATTATCAACATTCTCTACTTCGCCATTGTTGATAAATAGGGGTGAGTTGTTATTTGTATTGATTCGCATACATTTCGTTTTGCGCGTGTTAATTTTCAGCCCAATTTTGTATGCCTCCTGACAGATTTCTGAGATCTGTGATTGCATATCTTGATGTCTGGTTGCAAGTAGAACTATGTCGTCAGCGTATGCGAGAGCAGATAGGTTGTTGAATCTCCAGGGAATGCCTTGTGTTTGGTCTAGATTGTTAAGAACCAGGTCCAGCGTTGCAATAAATAGAATTGGTGAAAGTGAACACCCTTGTTTTACCCCACTCACGCTGGGGAATTCTCCACTCAAGCACCAATCGTGTATCACCCTAGAAACTTCTCCGTTGTAGCTTTTACGTATTATATTAATAATCGAAGGCCTTCTCAAAGCCCACGAACGTCAGATAAAGGGTGGAGTGCGGTTTGGTCGGAAACGAGCTTGTGTGCTGCGTAATTGTCTGTCTAACTTGCTCAAAATGCGAGACAGAGTGATTTGATTAAAAAGCTTGGTAATTGATGGTAGAAGCGAGATTCCTCTCCAGTTGTTACGGATTTTCTTGTCCCCTTTCTTTGGAAGCTTTATAATAATTGATTCCTTCCATTCATTTGGTATATACTCCAGTATCCATATTTTTTCAAAGAGTGGGAGAAGGAGTGAAGTCATTTTTTCTGAGTTTATTTTAAAAAATTCGGCTGGGATTCCGTCGTTCCCTGCAGTCTTTCCAGATTTTATCTTGAGTATCGCATCTTTAACTTCATCTATACTCGGTGGAGATGAAGATATGTTCACATTTGGTTGGGGTATGCTTGCTATTAACCCGTCTATGTCTTCATAATAAATGCCATTTAGCGTCCGCTCAAAATGCTGCTTCCATGCCTCCAATTGTGCTGCAGTGTCTGTTACTAGCTTTCCGTTATCATCAAGGATTGGGTAGTTAAAACGTCCGCGAGAGCCATTGATATCTCTTATTATATTGAATAGATATTTTGTATTGCCTCTGTCTGCTGTTTCTTGTGCGGAATTTGCTAGCTTGTCAAGGAAAGTGTTTTTGTCGTGCTTGGCTATTCGCTTTATTCTTGCATTAAAATTTCTGAGTTTTGCATCCAGAGATTTACTGGTGATGTCATCTGTACAAGATAAATGCCGAATTTTCACTTTTAATCTTTCCTGAATAAGACCCCAGCATTCTTCGGACATCCACTCCTTTCTCTTTCGCTTCTGATAGCCAAGCGTGCTTTCGCATGCATTTTTCAACTGGCTTTTTAAGTTATTCCAAATTTCCTCGGGTGAATTTTCATAGTTTAGCCTAATGTTGTTTATTTTGGCGGATAGGTCATTGCGTACAGCTTCATCATTGAGATTTTTAACTTCAAACTTTTTCGCAGTTCTGATAGAGACATTTTTCTTAGGTCTGATGTTTATGCAGAGCTCACATAAGAGCAAGTAGTGATCGCTTCCTATTTCAGCGCTTCTTTTATTTCTAACATCACAGCAGATGTTAAACCAATCTCGGGAGACACAAATGTGATCTATTTGTGTGTTGACTTTTCTATTGGGCGATTCCCACGTGACTTTGTGTATGGTTTTGTAGGGAAAATCGAACCTGCTATTTTTAAGTTGTGGTTGTTACATAATTCCAGAAAGAGCTCTCCATTTTCATTGCAAGCGCCCAAGGCATGCTTTCCCATAATATTTTCGTAACTCGAATTATTTCACCAATTTGAGCATTAAAGTCCCCCATTAAAATAATAATATCATTTTTTGGAATCTCTCTCATTTCAAGTATGTTGTAGAATAATTCTTTTTATACTCTCAGCATTTATGCTAACGAGGGTATATACACTTTCATACGGGCAAAATGTGCCTCATCGAAATAATGGTATTAGACCCCAAGTATGTTTGGACGAAATGTGTTTCAGACAATTTGGAGTCGATTGAGCAATGTCCGTCTGTCTGTCTGGATGGCTGGAGCTCACGATAACTCTCGAACAGATCAACCGATTCGGTCCAAAATTTGGCTTTCGTAATATTTTGTCCAAACTTAGTTTAAGTTCGAAGATGGGTTATATAGGTCCACTACTTCCGGTACCTCCCCCACAAAAGTTCGAAAATGTTCGGAAAATTTGTACGTACGATAACTCTTGAAGGAAGTAACCGATTCGGTCCATAATTTGCAACTCGTGAAATGTCTACCAGACTTAGATGAGGTTCCAATATGGACTTAATCGGTCCACTCCTTCGTGTACCTCCCACACAAAATTTCGGATAAGTGCAGTTTAGGACCAGCTCTCGAATCGCCTTGATTTTTGTTTTAGCAACTTGTATTCACTGCCCACCATACGATGGTACAAGTTTCATCAGGGGCAATTCCATACTTCCTGAAAGTTGCACAAAACGCCTATGACACCGTGTGAGGTGGTTGGAGCGGAAGATAACCCTCGATCGGATCTGTCGATTGGGTCCAAAATTTGGCTTTAGTAATATTTTGTCCAAACATAGTTTAAGTTCGAAGATAAGCCATATCGGTCCACCCCTTCAGGTACCTCCCCCACAAAATTTCAAAAAATGTTCGGAAAAATTGTTTGTTCGGTAACTTTTGAAGGGAGTTGCGAATTGGTCCATACTTTGCACATCCTACTATATCTACCAGGTATAGATCAGGTTCAAATATGGACTATATATGTCCACTTCATCCAGTACCTCCCAAACAAAATTTCGGATAAGTTCACTTTAAGACCTGCTATCGAATCACTTTGATTTTTGTTGAAACAACTTGCATTCGCTGCCTCAATTACGATGGTAAAAGTTTTTTCAGGAGCAGGTCCATATTTCTTGGGAAAACATCCCGAAAGATGTGAAAAGCCCTATGTCACCATATGTGACTCTCGAACTGTTCTACCGATTTGGTGCAACATTTGGTCTTCGTCATGTTTTATGCAAACTTAGTTTCATGGGGCAATACCGGTCCCCAACTTCCGGTACTTCTCCCCAATATTTAAAAAATTTAACTAAAATTTTAGGACGATATCACTTGAATGGTGCAACCAATTTGATCCAAACTTTGGATCTCCAAATTAATTTGTCAACATTTAGTTTAACTTCTAAAATGGCCCACATCGGTCCTCCCTAAGGGTACCTCCCCCACGAAAGTTCAAGATTTGTGTTAATTCCTAATCCACATTTTTGTCGGCAAGTTCAAATTTTGAAAAAGGGCCACAAAATTCTGTAGAGACGCTAAATACATTCTATATGTCCGTAGATGAAAGTTTCAATTCACATTGGCTGAGGAAATACCTCTGTCGGCAAAGCCGACTGACACTTTTTTACTTGTTCGTATAGCATTGTCTCTTCAGTGGGTGCATAGCATTGCACGACGGAAATATTCTCTTTCTTCCCTTTCAGCCTCACCATTATTATTCTTTCTGATATGGGTTCCCAAGACATTAATGACTTTATAATATTTTTCGAGATATAAATTCTGACTCCACGGATATGTGGCTCATTTTCTCTTGACATCCCAGAATGTAACAGTGTCCCTCCACTATCGTCTATAGTTCGGTCACTTCCGTTCAAACGTACCTCGCTTAAACCAATCAGGTCAATTTTCAGCCTCTCACATTCTTTGGTGAGCTGTTCACGCTTTCCATCTTGGTAGAGTGTTCTAACGTTCCATTGTCCAAATCGAGTCCTTTTTCGTTTCCTATTGTTCGTCATCGGTTGTGGGTTGTTGATAATTATTTTCGTCATTGTGATTTCACGAATCATTTGTTGCATTCGGTAACCAGAAGTGATTGGCTTTTGGTACCTAGTCCGGTGATAGGGCTGCTATCTTGTAGACTGGCCTCCGAACCTGCCAGGATCATTATTCAGCCGCTTGATGCAACACAGACGCTGTGTGCAGTTGCTCATTATGAGGCCGTCACTGCAGAGTTGTGGTAAGCTCATCCGCCGTATTTGTATTATATCAATAACACAATTTGCACCGTTGATTTCCCACGTCTTCACTGGGGTCCGCGGGTTCGTTAAGCCCGTCATCCCTTATTAGGATATGCCCCTGCGGGCAATAAATCTTTACTCGTGAAATTGTATCTACTAAAACGCGAGATACGAGAAATTTCAAGGTAGGAAAATCACCTAAAATTGTTTTCGCAAATATCGCGCATTTTATCGCGTATTCTGGGGGCCGTTTCTACTGCAATGAAAAAAACTAGTGCAGCATCTTCGTTTTTGTGGAATCAGAGATTTAAAAACGTCACTGATAAGGGAGCTACACTAATTGTATCCCAAAAAATAGTGTGTGATGCTACATCCACGGTTCCTGATTGATCGCCTTGGAATAGATGTATATCGATGTAGACTTTCGTGGTGACACTGAAACCGGATGCGGAACAAAATTTATTGTACCTTGCTTGGATGCAGCCGATGCTCCATCTAAGCGTAGAAGTTATATTTCGAAAAATGTATACAAATTAAAAGATATGGTCTTGCTGTACATGAAAATCAAATGCGGACAAAACTATTTTGATAATTACGCGATTTACACATATTTTAATAATTCATATAAGTTAAAGCGGTTTATTTGAACTCTATTTCCATTTAAGAAGTCTAATGATTTTTTTCATTTTTTTGGGCGCTCTATCGTTATTATTTTCAGCAACTAAATATATTTTGGTGTCCATATTTTTGGTCCTGGATATCATCATAATGAAATGTTGGTGCTCAACCGTGGATTTTATCATAAAGAATTCCAGAAGAACAATAGTGATTTTGTTGATAGAGAACTAATGCTGAGCAATAGTGAGTGTACCCATCATGACATTTTAGCTTCCAATTGTGGGCTTGTTAATGACAAATTCTATCGCCTATTCCTATCGTGAATCTTCTCATAAATTGTTCAGCAAACAAGCAAAACCCTGGCAACCAGTCTTGAAATCGTTTAAAATGAAATTCTGGCGCCCAATAAGGTTTATACATGTACACAAAAACTCTTAAGAAGTCTTCTTTTAGCAAAATCAATAAACACAATTTTGCCCAATATACATTTCTTATACCCTCAGCCCATAGGCTAATTTGGTATTTACACACGTTCATACGACCAAAATGTGCCTCATCGAAATATTGATTTTCGGCTCAAGTACGTTTGGACGAAATCCGATTCCAAAATTTAAAATAGATTTAGGGATGTCCGTCTGACTGGATAGCACGATAACTCTCGAACGGATCAACCGATTCGGTAAAATATGGCCCTTCGAATATTTTGTCCAAAGATAGATCAAGCTCAAAGTTGGGCCATATCGGTCAACTCTACTCAGAAAAATTCAGGTTAAGACCTGCTCTCCAATATTTTGGTTTTGCAACAGGTTGTTCTCGGGGCCCCTATTACGACAGTAGAAGCTTTTTCAGGGACATGTCTATACTACCTTAGAAAATGGCACGAAAAACTGTAAAAACCCCTTCGGCCACGATGTGTAGTGGCTGGGCACAAGACAACAGGTTACTGCTTTGGTCCAAACGCAGAAATATCGTAATATTTCTGCGAGTCTTAAATAAAGTTCAAAGATGGTGCTCCTTCCAGTACCTTCCCCAAAAAAGTTCAACAATTTGCGCTAAAATGGTACACGCGATATTTCTTGAACGGAGCAACCGATTTGATCCAAACTTTTGATCTCGAAGCTTAGTTTAAGTTCGAAAATGAGCAATATCGGTCCACTCTTTAGGATACCTTCCTCAATAAAGTTCAACATTTTTGTTTGAGTGCAGTTTAAGGTCTGTTCGAAGATCCTTTATTAAAAATAATCCTAAATTTAAAAATAAGACAAGTAAAACCAATGTTAAGTTAGACTGGGCCCAATTCTGTTTTCCCTCCCTCTAATTTTTTCAAAATATCTCAAATAGATGGGCACAATGAAAACGTTAATTTATATTCTCAATTTTCTTCAACAACGTCCCTTTCCCATTAGCAACTTATTCGATTGGATGCAAATTACTTGCTAAATGTTAAAAAAAAAACACCTTAAAGGTCTATATATTTTCTGCATGCAATAGGAAATGGAAATTAAGAAATTAATATATGTTCCAGCTTTATAAAGATGTAAATAAGGACATTGTCCATAATTTTATGTAAAGTTTGTAAACATTTCATAAATCGATTGACGAATTATCCCCACACGTCTGATTTTGACATTACATTTCATCGAAATACGATCTGATCGATAAAAAATCTTCTCATTGAAGAAGAACATGATTTCTCATAGAATGCGAGTTGGTACTTTTATAGACCAGCAGAAGGTCAAGTACGTTTTCCTACAGAAGTCCACTTGGTCTTCTCTTATAAACAAGGTAAACTTTTACGAGGACTCGCAGAAAAATCCTCAAGAAGACCAGTAGGTATCCTCATAGATCAATATCACTTCTATAAAAGACAACTCAAGCAAAAATTATTTTTGTCCAACACTGTGTGTAATTTTTTGAGTCATGTTTTATTAACCATATTCTGACTCCACAGTGTGATAGAACACCAAAAATGAGAAAACACGTGTCTCGCCGTTTCTCCCTATCTCATCAACTTTCGCGGTTATAGGCTTCCAGAGGTTTGAGGCTTTTATGTAAAAAGGGTCATTTAGTTAGGACTATATCTTCCAAACCGTTAGGAAATTTGAATTTATCTCAGAGGCAAAGTTGTAGCTCTTATCTTAAAGAACCCATCAAACTTCATCTGCAAGGTCAAAATCGCCATGGTCAAATTTCTTTTAAAAATTTTCTCAAGTTTTATTATACAGCTATCAAACCGATCAATAAACATCTTTCGAGAATATATGAACCCTAAAGGAACAGGTCTTAATGGTCAAAATAGCAAAACAATTGCGATTTTTATACTCTTTTCTAGGATTCTGCCCCATAGATATTAAACCGTTCAAAATTCAAGAAAACAATCAAACACAATAGTGTAGCAAAGGCTTCAATAAACAACTTTTTGGAACATGCGAAATGTCTATGAACGGTTCTTAATGGTAAAAATAGCAAAAATCTTTTGAAAATATCCAATTTTTATACTTTTTTCTCCGACTCTGTTCCAAAGATACGCAACCGCCCAACAATTAAGGATACAGTCAACTACAAAAATGTACCCTAGATTTCAACAAACAAGTTTCTAGAACAAATGAAGATTCTAGGAACGATTCTTCAAGCTCAAAATTCGATTATTTTAGATCATTATTTCCTGTTCAGGTCCGTAAATAACAAACCTTTAAAATTTCCTTGAGTTTTTAACAGTTTTTCCAAACCTGAGCAGGGGGAAATGTTAAAAAATTGTATTGTTCGTGAATTTCAGTCCTAAGAATCATTCCTAGAATCTTCATATTTTCCAGAAAGTTGTTTATTGAAGCCTTTGCTACACTATTGTGGTTGATTGTTTTCTTGAATTTTGAACGGTTTAATATCTATGGAGCAGAATCCTAGAAAAAAGGATAAAAATGACCATTAAGATCCCTTTCTACAGACTTCGTATATTCTAGAAAGATGTTTACTGAGATCTGAGGTACATTTTTGTAGTTGGTTGTTTGCTTCAAATTTCATCGGTTTGAAAGCTGTAAACCAAACTTGAAAAAAAAAATTTAAAAGAATATTGATCATGGCGATTTTGACCTTGCAGATGAAGCTTGACGGATTATATGTGTTCACAATTTTTGTTCTTTAAGACAAGAGCTACAACTTTGCCTCCGAGATAAATTCAAATTTCCTAACGATTTGAAAGATATAGGGCTGACTAAATGACCCTTTCTACATCAAAGCCTCAAACCTTTGGAGGCCTATAACCGCGAAAGTTGATGAGATAGGGAAAAACGGCGAGACACGTGTCTTCTCATTTGTGGTGTTCTATCACACTGCGGTGTCAGAATAAGGTTAATAATTTTCGTGTTGCACAGTGCAATAGATATTTTAGCAGAGATAGTCAAAATACGGCTTGTTTTCTAACAGCTATATCTCGGGCTCCCCGGGCCACTCCTCTGGCTACGTCGCTGGTTCCTATATCCCCCATAGAAGAGTACCTCTCGATTTTCGGTATTTTGAAGGTTTTTCTGAAATATCGGAAATTTGGTATTTAATCATTCTTTGAAATTTGGTAGTTAGTCTTCTTCATAAATGAAAAGAAACAAATTGTTCCATTTTTCTTCAATACAACTCGATCTGGCCGAACTTAACGCCGTACAGTGGTTCAGAAATCGATTTTCCTAGCCAAAACCCCAAAAAATAGATCAAGGTGTGGGCGTGGCGTGCTTCTAAAAACGAAAATTATTTCCCAATTTTGGAAAATACGTAATTTTTGCAAATTTCTGGAGAAAGAAACAACTATTTCTCAGAAACTATAACAGATATTGTGTTCATTGTTTTTATACCCTACACCACTATGTGGGGAGGGTATTATAAGTTGGTTTTGGCCAAAAAGTTTGTAACGCATCGAAATAATGGTCGTAGACCCATAGTTATATATATCAAAATGAATGTCTCGACGGGCTGAGTCTATCTGGCTATGTGTGTCCGTCCGTCAGTCCGTCCGTCTGTCCGTCTGTCCATCTAAACCTTGTAATCACGCTGCAGGTCGCAATTTTGATCGGATCGTCACGAAATTTTGGGTGATGATGGGGGTCCCAGAGGGGAAGAAGCCTATTGATTTTGGTGATGGTCGGATAATATTTAGGGGTCGGAATGGGCAAAAAACTTATGTGGATAAAAATACAACGTTTTTTTCCAAAGCGAGTATCTCAGCTTCTATATGGGGTATACCAAAAGCAAAACCTGACAATGAAAGTAGAAAATATCACCTTAATAATGATGTAAAGTAGGTTCTTGTAGGTGATCAAACAACGAAGATATCACAATAGTCGCAAATAAACCCCAAATTTTCATGTTTGCGATTTTAGTTATAATGACGAATATCACAGCTTTGGCTGGGGACTTTCCAAAAGCAAAGCCTGACTATGAAAGTAGAAGATTCCACCTTTACAATGATGCAAACTAGGTCGGCGTAGGTGACCAAATAGCGGAGATATCACAATAGTCGGTAATTCATCCCATTTTTCCATTTTTTTGGAAATCACGCTACAGGCCGCAATTTTGATCGGATCGTCACGAAATTTTGAGAGTTAATGGGGATGTCAAAGAGGAAGAAGCCTATTGATTTTGGTAAGGGTCGAATAATATTTAGGGGTCGGAATGGGCAAAAAACTTATTTGGATAAAAAGTCAACGTTTTTTCCAAAGCTAATATCTCAGCTTCTATAAGGGGTATACCAAAAGCAAAACCTGACAATGAAAGTAGAAAATATTACCTTTCTAACGATGTAAAGTAGGTTCCTGTAGGTGATCAAACAACGTAGATATCGCAATAGTCGCAAATAAACCCCAAATTTTCATGTTTGCGATTTTAGTTATAATGACGAATATCACAGCTTTGGCTGGGGACTTTCCAAAAGCAAAGCCTGACTATGAAAGTAGAAGATTCCACCTTTACAATGATGCAAACTAGGTCGGCGTAGGTGACCAAATAGCGGAGATATCACAATAGTCGGTAATTCATCCCATTTTTCCATTTTTTTGGAAATCACGCTACAGGCCGCAATTTTGATCGGATCGTCACGAAATTTTGAGGGTTAATAAGGGTCTCACGGAGGAAGAAGCATATTGATTTTGATGATGTTCGGATAATATTTAGGGGTCGGAATGGGCAAAAAACTTATTTGGAGAAAAAGTCAATATATATAAAATATCACTTTTACAACAATGTAACGTAGGTTGTCGTAGGTGGTCTCACAACGAAGATATCGCAATAGTCGCTAATAAAACCCAACTTCTCATTTTTGCGATTTTAATAATAATGGCGGATATCACGCCTTTGGTTGGGGACCTTCTAAAAGCAAAGCCTGACTAAGAAAGTAGAAAATCCCATCTTTGAAATTATGCAAAGTAGGTTTGCGTAGGTAGTCAAATAATAGAGATATCGCAATAGTCGTTAATGCATCCCTTTTTTCCACTTTTTCTGCAATCACACTATAGGTCGGAATTTTGATCGGATCATCACGAAATTTTCTCATAGAGGTGATGTCGACAGTAGTCAAATATAAAATTAAATATTAATTATTTTGGTTCAGTTCGCCTTAAGTCATTTGCTTTAAGGGCCAGATAGGTGAAAACTTTCGTATCTCCATAAAAGGAATGTTTTCGAGTGAAAAGATTATTCACAGAGGTAGTGGTGTAGGGTATAACATAGTCGGCCCCGTACCGACTATAGCCTTTTCTCACTTGTTTTTTGTTATGTAGGTAGGTTTGTTGTCTTTAAGACATTACACGAAGTGAGCTATTTTATTTTTCGTCAGGTACTAAATTTTAGTGAAATTCCAAGTTTAGTGGACTAGAACTTTTAGGGAACAGCTTGGAACAAAGTTCCGTTTCCACAGAATGATGCCCAAGAGTGTCCACTTTCGGCCCATATACACTTTTGTACTCATACTGTTCCGTCCGTTTAACACTTTTTTAAATTTTTTGAAATTACATGACATTTCCCATAAAAATTATAGCTTTTTCACACAAATGGACATTTTTTAATATATGAGTTTTTATAAGAGTTATAAGAGTTTTATAAAAACCCAAGGAATATTTTTTCAATTTTGAAAACAATTAAATTTTTTGAAAAAATTGAAAAAAAAATATTTTTTTTTAATTTTTGCATTTGTATGATTTGTTTATTGGAGTTTGATCTTTTTTAAATAGTTAGAACATATGAAAAGCTCCAAAATACTCCTCTACCTCTACACCGAATTTCGTTGCTTTTAATGTGTCGGAAAGCTGAAAGTGTTATCTGTTGAACAAAAAAAGAATTATGAAAATATCTCTAGCCGTTCAAAAGTTACAGAGTTTTGACCAGGAAAAAAACAATTCTAAACCACTGTGTGCCATTTTTACCAGTACTGTTTTTGTTTACATTTTCGCACCGTCCTTTTTAGCTGACCGAATTAACTAAAATTAGGTATTTGTGGTTTCCAGTGCTGAAAAATCTCCACATAAAATTGTAAAAATTAATGATTCCATACATGCTCAGAATATTTCATTGTGGAGGATATAAAAAGTACAAGCCGGCGAACTTAAGGCTTTTTTACTTGTTTTATAGTAGAATGATTTTTATACGGGTGGGTTATTGATCGGACTCCAAATCTATGTTTTTGTCGTTTTTATGGGCGAACGTTCGGCTCAATACCTTTAATTTTAATATTTTTATTAATTTAACTCCCATTGGAGCATAGGGCGCTAACAATTGATTAAGTTGATCCCAGGTCAATCCGTTAGGCCTTGAATAGGAAGCTTTTTAATAGTATTTTCGAGGGGTTATTATTGCCTAGTTATGGATGGGTGTACCTAAGTCATTGGTAAATTGGCATTCCGTGACAATACCTTTGACCTGCTTTGATGATTTATGTGAATGTGATTATTGCCTTCACTTGCATATTGCATGCATGGACATTAAATGGATGTGGTTATCAGTTGTATATCTACATATTAGATACCAATGGTGTTGGCCCATTCAACATCTTGTTGATCTATGATATTTTGGTTTGGGTTGTAATTATTACAACTCTAGAACATATATTTTGACATTTCAAATTTAAGGCAGAAATATAAACAAACCATCCATTCTCCCTCCAGCATTGTGAGTCACATATCAAACACAACTTTATTAGATCTGGAAAAAAGTTCACCGTATAAACGCATACGAGAAACATGTGTTCCCAAAGCCTTTGATACTCATATCTAAGTATGAACTTCTTGACAAAGTTAAGGGAAAACTTTGACAGATTTGTTAATGTTTAGTTTATGAACAAAATATACACATTAAGGGCACACACACATCCACACATAAACCTCCAACAACAGCAAGTAGACATCCAGCAGTCAACCAGCCAAGTCAACTAAATAAATAAAAATTGGAAACATTCAAAAGCGGTATCAAATGACTGACATTGCAACTGGTAAATTTGTTTGTTTGTTGTTTTGAACTTTTGCCCTGTCTTTAAGTTTCTGACTTTGCGGAGAGTGAGTTTTCTATTTGCATGTGGGAGTTTGCGTATGTGTGTCTGTACTTGGCAATAATAACACAAATATCATAGAACAAATAAATAAAGAAACTACTTGAAGAAGGGATGAAGGAAGAACATAAAGCCAACACCGTTAAGAATAACAAATGTAAAAGTTTTCTTCTACTGAACAGTAGAAATGTAAAACTAATGTTAAAACTTTGTCGTCCTGTTTATATAGTCTGGGAATCCGAGTGTGTGTGTATTTGGAAAGGGGATAAACGCACTAAACACTCAACTATTACCCAGTTGAAGATGTTGATTTCCGTTAAAAGTTATATAAAGATGACTAGCAAATGCCCGCTACTTCGTATGCGGAAAGGAAACGAAGTATATATAAACAATATTTAATACGGAAATGGTGAATACTGGAGATTCTGTTGTACTAAGACCTATTTTATTACCAATATTTTTTCGATTGTAGTCAGAATAAAAAAAAATCTGCCGTATCGCATCCCTACACATCTACCATATTTTTATTACGAATTTCCAAAACTATTGCAAATTTCAGTGAAGAATTCTGGTCTTTCCTCAGAATTCTGATTTTGGGTTTCCCAGAAAAGCGAAACAAATATCCAGTTTTCTAGGACAATTCAAATTAAAAGCTCCTGCTTTATTGAGATCTTCTTAAGAACTAATTACAAAATTGAAAGTTTTAAACTAAGAAGGCGCTCCTAGCGCTATGTACGAAAATATGTAATGGTATTTGTATATGTATATTATAAAATGAGTGAGTGAAAATTGAGTATTGAAGGTAATGTACAAAGAGTAAGTAGATACAAAATAAACTGGTATTTGAGTGATGATTTGTGATAATGAAAAAAGAACAAAAAACATGAGTGAGAATGGAATGGGTCGCAAATATTAGTATTTATAATATAGATGGAATTTAAATGTTGGTGTTACTAATGTGATGAGTCAGGGGGACGTCTTTGTTGTTGAACGTGGCTTCAACATACTCCCGGCAACAAGATGATGATTAGGCAGGGAAGTGGTCGTGAGGCACCAATGGGCTGAGCGACTTCAAAAATGGTATGTTGCTGCGGGCACATGAGCCGCCGAATATAACGCCAAAAACGGAGTTTCGCATTAGTACGTTTGGGTTACGCTTAGATTTCTCCCATGGACCTCTGGCAATTTGCTCCTCAAGATCTTTGCCAATGACTCCGTCAACTTGGCCGTAGGAGAAGGGCTGACCGTGAGCTATTGGTCGTCCTGAAGCATGGATAGTGAACTGAGGACGATTTATGGGAGGTGCTATGTAGAACGGGGCGCTGTCTAGTAGCACGAATCGCTCCTTTAAGGTGCCTTCAGGCGTGTACACCTCAAATTTCCCGTATGACACCACACCACTCAGTGGTTTATGTGGAACTAATTCCTTTACGCTATCGTAGAGAACCCATGACTTCGGAACCTCTGGCCAAAACAATAACGTCACCAACTTTTTCTTGCCACTCGCTCCCAATGTACATTGTAATACTGGCTCTATCTCTGTAGGCATTGCATTTGGAGAAACGTAGTTTGGTGGCCTAGCTCCTTTGTAAGTGGTGAGCTGCTGGTAGAAGGGTACCACTTCGCAAACGACGTCGTCTGTCAGGGTGACATCCTCTTCGTGGCCACTGGGTTCGACCACGTTTTCAAGGCTGGAGTCATGGAGAGTTATGTCATGGTGGATCATGGAGTGATGTTTTGCTTTGCACCTTTCACATCGATGTGGAGATTGACATACTGACCGGTGGTGTCCATGGCCGAGGCAATTAACGCAGATGTCTTGTCCTTCTAGAGCTTGGCGGCGCTCTGAGAATAATTTTTTACGGAAAGTCAAGCAATATTTGAGCGGATGGTTCCGGCCACACAGGAAGCACCGTGGTTTCGGGTTGTTGGAAGCCATATTGTATCTGTGAATAAAAAGAAAGGAAAAGACAAACATATACAATGAGAAACTTGCATTTTTTGATTTGATCATTGGTTTAGTAGTTTTTGGACAATTCTTCGTCAGGCTTTAGATCTGGAACTGATTGAGGAGCAGTAGTGGGAAGAAGGCACACCTTAACGATTGGGCGAACAATGAGGCCGTTTTTCGTTTTTATCTCCACTACACGAACGTTATTATCTTTTCCGGTGAAAGCTTGAGTGATTCGTCCTAGACACCACTCAGTAGGGGGTAGTAAATCGTCTTTAACGATGACCAGATCACCTTCTTTCAAATTATTTTTGCAAGTTTTCCACTTGTATCTCCTTTGCAATTCAGTGACGTATTCTGCTTTCCATCTCTGACTAAATATGTGATGAAGTGTTTTTAATCGCTGCCATCTGTTAATGTATGAGAGAGACTTCATGGGTATGGTTGGGCAAGACTCAGGGGGAGCTGTTAGAGGCGCTCCTCGCAAAAAGTGACCAGGGGTCAGGGGGACCAATTCATTTGGATCTTCCGACACTGAGCACAATGGTCTTGAGTTGAGTACAGCTTCAATACGTATAAGGAGCGTCGTAAACTCTTCAAATGTAAAATTCCAGTTTACAGTGACTTTTTTTAAGTGAGACTTCATACTCTTCACGCCCGCCTCCCATAGGCCACCCATGTGGGGTGCATAAGGGGGAATGAAGGTCCAAGTAAATCCTTGCTCGCTGTATTTTTCGATGAGTTTTTCTCCAAGAGATTTTAAAAAGGCTGCATGTTCTTCAAGGAGTTTTCTGTGAGCACCGACGAAGTTACGCCCATTGTCCGAGAAGAGCGTCTTCGGCAAACCACGCCTTCCAACAAATCTAGAGAAAGTAGCCAGGAAGGCATCTGCGGAGAGGTCGGAGCAAGCCTCAAGATGGACGGCTCGAGTACAAAAACACACAAACACTGCGGCATATCCTTTCAGTAATTTTGCGTTTTTGAGGGGCGACGACTTAATGCTGAAAGGGCCGGCGAAGTCCACTCCCGTATAAGTGAAAGGGAGGGAAAATGTGACTCGTTCTCGCGGAAGAGCTCCCATGAGCTGATTCTGGAACTTCTGCTTGTAGATGGTACATTTCGTACATTCTCTTATGCACTTTCTTATGACATTTCGAAGCCTCGGAATGTAATACGCCTGTCTTATGGCTCTGAGCATAATGTTGTGTTCTGCATGAAGCAAAGTATCGTGAGTATATTGGATCAAAAGTTTTGTTAAACCGCATTTTGTGGGCAAAAGGACAGGATGTCGCTCATTATAACTCAATCCAGAGTTATTTAATCTTCCTCCAACTCGAATGAGTCCTTCTTCGTCTAAGAAGGGGCTCAAGCTCATTATTGCGCTCTTTTTGTTAAGTGGTTTCTTTTGGATTAGCTGTTCATAATCAAGAGGATAAAATGTCTTCTGAGCCGATACTATCATTCTTCGTTTAGCGTCTATAATTTCTGCCGTCGTAATTGGATCTTCGGTGGTAAGGCATTTCCCAGGGTGGAGTCGACATCGACGTCTTTGAAAAAGTCGAATAATTTGCACTAGTGCTCTGATAGTTCTATTGAAAGATGTAACCCGTTGGAAAATGTCTTTATCTTTAAAAAGAAGAGTGAAGGTTGATGTCTTTTTTGTTTCTATAGTTGGCGGATCAAAAGTTCTTGGTTTTGGCCATTCTTCTAATGGTTTTTGAAGCCAGGTTGGCCCATGCCACCATAGATCGTTTTGCTTGAGTTCGTATGGTGTGCAACCACGAGAACCAATATCTGCGGGATTTTCATCCGTACTTACATGACGCCAGTCTTCAATGTTACAGATTTCTTTAAGTGCCAAAATACGATTTGCTACAAATGTTTTAAGTGACTGTGGATCTTTTTGAAGCCATCCAAGCACGATCGACGAGTCAGTCCAATAAAACTTCTTATAATCGTATCGAATATCCAAGCAATTCATCAATTTCGCCAACATTACCGCTCCGCAAAGTTCTAACTTAGGAATTGTTAAACTCTTTAGTGGTGCTACTTTTGTTTTCGCTACCAGCAGGTGGCTGGTTGTTTCCCTCGTTGGGTGCTCAATTCTTATGTACACTACGGCACAGTATGCTTTCTCAGAGGCATCTGAGAATCCATGTGCTTGTATTGTAGCATCAGGAGAATAACCTATCCACCTCGGAATTTTTAGTTCACCTATGTTTGGCAAGTTTTCAAGGAATTTTCTCCAGAATACCATAATACTGGGACGAACTGCTTCATTCCAATCAACTTTTTCTTGCCAAAGACTTTGCATAAGTATCTTTGCGACTACTATGATGGGCCCTATCCATCCAAGTGGATCGTATAACCTCGCAATCACTGATAGAATATCTCTTTTAGTAGCCACCAGATTGTTATTCACCTCTTGAACCTTGTAGAAAAAAGTATCATTCTTCGCATTCCAGCGAATTCCTAAGGTTTTAGTAGTACTTGTCTCATCAAATTTCAAAAATTCTTCATCAAGAAGATCCTCCCGGGCCAAATTTTCTAAAAGGGCGCTGCAGTTGGATGCCATTTTCTTCAGGGGGAAGGCTGCTCCCCTTAAAGTTTCAATCAGTTGACTTTGTTTATTACGGGCTTCATCTAAACTATGCCCTCCTGACAACACATCATCGACATACGTTTCATATCTTAATATTTCTGACGACGAACTATCTCTCAATTTGCAATCTTCTCCAAGTTGAACTAAAGTCCTTAAGGCCAAAAAAGGCGCGCAGTTAATTCCAAAAGTAACTGTCTTCAATTGGTATGTTTTTATTGGTTGTTCGCTGCTCGGTCGATGAAATATTAGCTGGTATTTTCTGTCTTTTGGATGTACCAATATCTGCCGGTACATTTTTTGTATGTCACCGGTGAAGACAAATTCATAAAATCTCCAAGAGATTATAATTTGCATCAAATCTGCGATTAAAGTTGGTCCAGGCAGGAGAACATTATTCAAAGAAAAGCCACTTGTAGTTTTCTTTGACCCATTAAAAACAACTCTTACTTTAGTTGACCTGCTGTCTGGCCTTACGACCGCATGGTGCGGCAAGTAGAACGATGTCTGCTTATCGTCCAGCTTTTCACGATGTGACACAGGCTCCATATGATCCAAATCAATATATTCCTGTAGAACACGGTTATATTCAGCTTTCAGCTCCGGAGACTTCTCCAAAGTCTTCTCCATACGAAAGTATTGAGCACTGGCACTATTCTTTGATGATCCTAAATAAACATCATTTGGGTACTCTCGGCGAAACGGAAGGCGAACTACATACCGGCCATTATCTTCTCGATATGTAGTTTTCTTATAAAACTCTTCGCAGTATGAATCGTCATCATTTGTGTTAGGAATCCTTTCAAAATTTTCAACTTCCCAAAACATTTTCATTTGCTCATGGAGAGCCATATCTTCACTGTCATATACAGTGGTCTTAAACGCATTTACATTGTTAACAGGCATGGGGCCAGATAAATACCACCCAAATCTAGATTCTCTTGCTTCCAAGTCTTTAGAGATGTCATGTCGAACTCCTTCCATATTAATCTGCGGCAAATAATCACTTCCAATAATCATATCAATCGGTGACGGTTTATAAAAATAAGGATCAGCTAGTTTTAATTCCGAAACACCACTTAAATGATCAATATTAACCTTCTTTGCTGGTAGAAAATGCGATAACCTTGAAACTATTATTAAATTCATCTTCAGGGAGAAGTCCGAGTCCCTTGCTTTTACCACAACACTACTCATTCCATGTGAACTACCAACTATGGTTCCACCTAACCCACATATTTGCGTATCATGTCTTACTTTAGGAATATTGAGTTGTTGTTGTATCCTTTTTGACAAAAAACTTCGCTCGGAACCTCCATCCAATAAAGCTCGAACCAAAAACTTCTCACCAGCATGAAATACTTCGACAAGAGCAGTCGGCAGCACCGTCGTACTATTATTATGAGAAAAATAAAGTTGAACTGAATCATTCGCAGCGCTATTTCTTCCAGGAGGGGAGTTTGATGACCTTGGATCTTGATCTGAACTTCCATTGCCTTTCTTTTCGTTGTAATTATCATTGTTCCTTTCCAAATGAAGCATTGTGTGATGCTTTTGTTTGCACTTTGCACACGAATTTTGACTAGGACATTTTCCTTTGTAATGATTCGGCGATAGACAGTTCACACAATATTTATTTGCATACACGAACTTCATTCTTCTGTAGGACGACAATGATTTAAATTGGCTGCAATGCCTAAGAGCGTGATTCTGCTTACATTTTTTACACACAACTTTATCTTCGTTTGATTGGGAGTGAAATGTTTGAGATCTTGAAAAATGTTGAGTTTCTTTCTGATTCGGTTTCTTTAAATCTGTTAGTGTTTCCAAAATTTCAATCCTTTTGCTCAAAAACGTATTAAATTGTAACCAGGTTGGTAACTCCTTATGGTCACTAAGCGAATCCTCCCATGACCTCAGTGTATCCTCTGGTAATTTTGTTGAGCACAAATGAACGATTACTGGATCCCAATTGTCTGTATTAATTTTATAAGATTTAAAAATCGCTAAACTCTCATTAATACAGTTTTGGATTTGTCGAATTGACTTAGAAGTTTCGCAGGAGGCGACTTGAATTCCAAAAAGTTTCTTCATCTGCTGGTGAACAAGTATTCGAGTATTTTCAAACCTGTTTTTCAACGCTTCCCAAGCTAATTTGAAATTGGCGTCACATAATTCGAAACGCTGAACGATCTGCAAAGCTTCACCTCTCGTTTTACTCCTCAAATGGTAAAGTCTTTGAGCATCAGACAGTCCATGGTGGCTTATAATCACTGCTTGAAAAATATCCCTAAAGGCAGGCCAATTTGAATAACCTCCTTCAAAGGGTTGTATGTCACAAGGCGGAAGTTTAAGGTTTGACGCTCCCTGATGACCCATGGTGGATTCTACTCGAGTGCTCTCATGTATCTTTGGCTGCAATTTAGTTTGTGTTGCTTCAATAAGTTTCACTTTGCACTCTTGATATAGCTCCGAAGCTTCTTCAAACGTAACTGTCATTTCACCTGAGTCTACCGCTACATCACTATCACCATCTTCCGTCATACAATTCTCAAAACTTTCCACCAAATTATTCCAACGTCGCTCCAGCTCTTCATGCTGTACCTCCAACGCTGCTGCGCTATCAAATTTTTCAATATTCGCGTTAAATTTCTTGCAAAACGCTTGTAATTGAGTGTTATCAAACGCAAATTTACGTCGAATTGCTTTTTCCTTCTTTTTCGTCATGTTGACTTTCCAAAAAATTCACAAAATTTGTACTACCGCTTATATTTTTTTTATTTATAGTGCCTATCAAGTCGATATTGATCGTATTAATTCCTTTTTAAATTATTTTCAGGGAGAAACTCACCATCCCACTTTACTGTTAAAAACGAACAATCTGGCAACTATCTTTTCTATTTAATTTGTTTTCATTTTATGTGCTTCAATTCTCCTTATTTATTTATGTACATATGTACTTAGAAACCGCTATGCATTTACTGATAATTTCTCAAAAATTCCACAAAACAACTTTTTTCTTCTTCTTCCTTATGGCCTTGAACCTAATTTTGCCATTAAAAAATTTTTTTGTACAACAACAAATATATTTTTTTACAAGCGATGGTCAATGTTTTTTCGTTATTTTTACACGACGCGAATATTTGTTCGTTTTATTGTTTTCTTTTTATTTCAAAATAAAAAACTATCACGTTTTTTAAAACACCCTTTAATATTTTGCAGCAAAATGTTGACGTAGGTTATGTATGAAGATCAATGTTGTTGTTGTTATTTACCGCTTCCAAAACCAGCACTCTCCAACGATGAAAATCAGCAAAATATTTGCGAAGAATTTTGTCCAAAAAATATAAAAAAAAACGTAAAAAAACACCATAGACTCACCTAGAATCTTCCTTGTTTGCTATTTTCTTGTTGTTGTTGCGCCAATCAGGAGGATTGTTGGTTGCCGGCTTGTTGTTGTTGGGAACTGTTCGTGGGCACTTCAATTTTTTTTGTTATTTTTTAATAGTTTTTATACTTTTTTCACTTGTGCCGTATTTATTTTATTCCTTTTAATTTTATTTATTGTTTTTATTAGTTTCCTGCACGATTTAATTAGATTTTTCACTGTTTTTTAACAATTTTATTTACTCGTTAATGTCCGTCCGCACTGCTGTTTGACAATTTTTTTATGTTTTCTTTTCTCTCTTTCATCAGTGTTGGCACTCATGTATATCAGTGTTGGCACTTGCGATATCGATATGTCAGTGTTGGCACTTGTGATATCAACATGCCAGGGTTGGCAAATTGTCGACTATCGATAGTGGCGATATTCATTAATTTAAAATGATGAAAATTTAATATTTTTATTAATTTTTAAAGAAATTATGGCGAATTAAATTGTTTTTAATTATTTTAAACGGTTTTTTGCGATTTTTTCGTAGTTTTAATTAGTGGAGATTATTTTTTGGGGGTTTTTACATATTATTATTTTTCGATGTTTTCGATTAAATTTTAATTTGTCGATGGTACCAAATGATCAAAATCGGGACAATGCAAGTTTTCATTGTACATACCTGAATTTCCTCCTTTTTTCGTACCTCTTTAAATGGCTAACTCTCAGTTTTCTCTCGATGAAATATTCTCAGCAACCAGACTGACTCTTCTTCAGGATGAATTTTTTTTCCGTTTTGGGATGATTTTTTTTTCTTAGTGGTTGGAAAACAATGATGACTCGATGAATTCTTTTTGTTGTTGATGACAGGTTGTCGTCGTTTTTAGGCTTCTCCTTTGTAACAACGGCAGACCACAATATGTTGAGTTAGGGAAACTCCTTTTTCTGGATTGATGCCAGCAATTTTAAAACTTCTTTTTATTGGAATGACGATGAGATACGTCCACTGGATCACTCCAAAACCTAGTCTTTACTAGGAACGCTCGAAGGACCATGAAGAATTCTGGTCTTTCCTCAGAATTCTGATTTTGGGTTTCCCAGAAAAGCGAAACAAATATCCAGTTTTCTAGGACAATTCAAATTAAAAGCTCCTGCTTTATTGAGATCTTCTTAAGAACTAATTACAAAATTGAAAGTTTTAAACTAAGAAGGCGCTCCTAGCGCTATGTACGAAAATATGTAATGGTATTTGTATATGTATATTATAAAATGAGTGAGTGAAAATTGAGTATTGAAGGTAATGTACAAAGAGTAAGTAGATACAAAATAAACTGGTATTTGAGTGATGATTTGTGATAATGAAAAAAGAACAAAAAACATGAGTGAGAATGGAATGAGTCGCAAATATTAGTATTTATAATATAGATGGAATTTAAATGTTGGTGTTACTAATGTGATGAGTCAGGGGGACGTCTTTGTTGTTGAACGTGGCTTCAACATTCAGATTTGACTCCTGGTTTTACCTCTTCACTAACACAGCATTCCCTTCCAGTACGAATTTCCAAACACTTAACTTTATCTCACCCCTTCACAACAACAATCACGCACATTCACAATTCAAGGTTCTAGCTTTAGCGGTTTCGCCCAGAACCCGAATAGGTCCGTTAAATTTTCGGCGTTCAAAATGGCCATAAAAATCCACGTTTTCGGATATCCCCATATAACGGTACCTCTCGACCAAGTGTATTTAAAAAGAAGAACAAATGTATATTGTCCAATTTTCTTTAAATTTGGACCTTGAATACTCAGAGGATATAAAAGTTTAATTTAAAAAATCTCCACTTCAGTCCACGTTTATTAGAAGAGATATTTTGAAGATTTAGAGTATTTTGAAAATCTTCTGCACATTTTCCAACCGAAATTCGGAATTTGTGGCATGAAAGGTTAGAAAACTTCTTTACAAAAAATTGTACTTAATGTGCACGGGTATGTCAACCGTATATAACGGAAAATTGTTTGAAGGCATTTCAATTTAGGATTTTTTAATATCAGGGGGGTAAATACTTTCTAGTTAACAAAATTGTCGCATTGGACCACGTTTTCAAATTTACATACCAAAGCGGTCAGAACAAAAAAAAAAACATTTTTTGAAAAGATACTTCACGTTTGACTACTTAATTTCAGTACATTTTTTACAAACTCCTTGGCGTTAACATCAAATCAATGGAACAATATGCAGTACAATTTTTCAAACTCACCAAATATATTCAACAAATATTTTTCCATTTCGTATTTTTTGTACAAATAGCGTATTTCCAAATTATATAATCCCAGTTTTGTTCCTACACCCAACACCAAATTTAGTACCTTAACTATTTAAAATGGTTTTGGTACCAACATGTTACCCAACTTATCGTACACATAGGTAAACGTTTTCAAAATGACTTCCTTATATTCAACATATATCCTAACCCCAATTCACTTTTCCAGTTTTACCAGTTCACCTGAAACCCATTTGGGGACTATTTAGTAGTTTTTGTATAAATAAGTACGAATTTTCAAAACCTCCTCCCTACTTCCACTCTAAACACCAATTGCTAATCTAATACCGAATTTCAAAATTCCAGTTCTACCCTTTACAAAATCAAAATTGTACAAAATTCTATACCATATAGCAAATACCAAGAGGTACCAAATTTTGTACCATTTAGCACTTTTCGTACACGATTTCCAATGTAGTTCCATTTAGCACTTTCCCATAAGTACGAATTTCCAAAACTACCTCAATCCTACACTCGAACAATAATCTGTTCACGCAAATACAAATTATAGCGAATGTCGTACCATTTAGTGCACATTAGTACGATTTTCCAAAGCTACCTCCATATCTCAATTCTATATTCCAACAGTAATCTTAATTCCAAATTTCAGGATTCCAGCTCTTCAAATCCATATCATACTAAACTCACTACCATTTAGGACTTTTCGACCTTTGGTACATCTTTCTTACCCCCATTCCAAATTTCAAGATTCCGGCCCTATTCGTTAACCCATATCCAAATTGTACTATATTTAGTACCATTTAGTATTTTTCGTATAATTTTAATTCGAATTTCCAAAAACCTTTCATTTTTACTCTCCATCAGTGACCTTCATTCAAATTTCAGGATTCCAGCTCTATTCGTTCACCCAAATCCAAATTGTACTAAATTTAGTACCATTTAGTACTTTTCGTACCCTTGTAATTCGAATTTCCAAAAACCTTTCTTTTTTACTCTCCATCAGTGACCTTCATTCCAAATTTCAGGATTCCAGCTCTATTCGTTCATCCAAACCCAAATTGTACTAAATTTAGTACCATTTATTACTTTTCGTATATTATAGTTCGAATTTCAAAAACCTTTAATTTTTACTCTTCATCAGTGATCCTCATTCCAAATTTCAGGATTCCAGCTCTATCCGTTCACCCAAATCCGAATTGTACTAAATTTAGTACCATTTAGTACTTCTCGTGCACTTATGGTTCGAATTTCTAAAAACCTTTCATTGCTACTCTCCATCAGTGACCCTCATTACAAATTTCAGGATTCCAGCTCAATCTGTTCACCCAAATCCAAATTGTACTAAATTTAGTACCATTTAGAACTTTCTCTGCACTTATAGTTCAAGTTTCCAAAAACCTTTCATTGTTAGTCTCCACCAGTGACCCTAATTTCAAATTTCAGGATTCTAGTGCCATCCGTTCACCCAAATCCAAATTGTACTAAATTTAGTACCATTTAGTACTTTTCTTACCCTTATAGTTCGAATTTACAATCCCACGGCAGCGGATTCTTTCGTACCGGATTGACCCGAAACCATTGTGTTTCGGCCAGCGGCTGCCAACCCAGCAAAAAACCTATGCTTATACGTAGGTTTCTAGCTGCTACAACAACAACAACAAATTTACAAAAACCTTTCATTGTTACTCTTCATCAGTGACCCTCATTCCAAATTTCTGCATTCCAGCTCAATCCGTTCACCCAAATCAAAATTGTACTAAATTTAGTACCATTTAATACTTTTCGTACCCTTACAGTTCGAATTTCCAAAAAAATTTCATTGTTACTCTTCATCAGTGACCCTCATTCCAAATGCCTGTATTCCAGCTCTATCCGTTCACCCAAATCCAAATTGTACTAAATTTAGTACTTTTCGTACCCTTATAGTTCGAATTTACAAAAACCTTTCATTGTTACTCTTCATCAGTGACCCTCATTCCAAATGTCTGTATTCCAGCTCAATCCGTTCACCCAAATCAAAATTGTACTAAATTTAGTACCATTTAGTACTTTTCGTACCCTTACAGTTCGAATTTCCAAAAACCTTTCATTGTTACTCTTCATCAGTGACCCTCATTCCAAATGCCTGTATTCCAGCTCTATCCGTTCACCCAAATCCGAATTGTACTAAATTTAGTACCATTTAGTACTTTTCGTGCACTTATGGTTCGAATTTCTAAAAACCTTTCTTTGCTACTCTCCATCAGTGACCCTCATTACAAATTTCAGGATTCCAGTTCAATCCCTTCACCCAAATCCAAATTGTACTAAATTTAGTACCATTTAGCACTTTTCGTACCCTTGTAATTCGAATTTCCAAAAACCTTCCTTTTTTACTCTCCATCAGTGACCTTCATTCCAAATTTCAGGATTCCAGCTCTATTCGTTCACCCAAACCCAAATTGTACTAAATTTAGTACCATTTATTACTTTTCGTGCACTTATGGTTCGAATTTCTAAAAACCTTTCCTTGCTACTCTCCATCAGTGACCCTCATTACAAATTTCAGGATTCCAGCTCAATCCGTTCACCCAAATCCAAATTGTACTAAATTTAGTACCATTTAGTACTTTTCGTACCCTTGTAATTCGAATTTCCAAAAACCTTTCATTTTTACTCTTCATCAGAGATCCTCATTCCAAATTTCAGGATTCCAGCTCTATCCGTTCACCCTAATCCAAATTGTACTAAATTTAGTAGCATTTAGTACTTTTCGTACCCTTATAGTTCGAATTTACAAAAATCTTTCATTGTTACTCTTCATCAGTGACCCTCATTCCAAATGTCTGTATTCCAGCTCTATCCGTTCACCCAAATCCGAATTGTACTAAATTTAGTACCATTTAGTACTTTTCGTGCACTTATGGTTCGAATTTCTAAAAACCTTTCTTTGCTACTCTCCATCAGTGACCCTCATTACAAATTTCAGGATTCCAGTTCAATCCCTTCACCCAAATCCATATTGTACTAAATTTAGTACCATTTAGCACTTTTCGTACCCTTGTAATTCGAATTTCCAAAAACCTTTCTTTTTTACTCTCCATCATGACCTTCATTCCAAATTTCAGGATTCCAGCTCTATTCGTTCACCCAAACCCAAATTGTACTAAATTTAGTACCATTTATTACTTTTCGTGCACTTATGGTTCGAATTTCTAAAAACCTTTCTTTGCTACTCTCCATCAGTGACCCTCATTACAAATTTCAGGATTCCAGCTCAATCCGTTCACCCAAATCCAAATTGTACTAAATTTAGTACCATTTAGTACTTTTCGTACCCTTGTAATTCGAATTTCCAAAAACCTTTCATTTTTACTCTTCATCAGAGATCCTCATTCCAAATTTCAGGATTCCAGCTCTATCCGTTCACCCAAATCCGAATTGTACTAAATTTAGTACCATTTATTACTTTTCGTGCACTTATGGTTCGAATTTCCAAAAACCTTTCTTTGTTACTCTCCACCAGTGACCCTAATTTGAAATTTCAGGATTCTAGCTCCATCCGTTCACCCAAATCCGAGTTGTACTAAATTTAGTACCATTTAGTACTTTTCGTACCCTTATAGTTCGAATTTACAAAAACCTTTCATTGTTACTCTCCACCAGTGACCCTAATTTGAAATTTCAGGATTCTAGCTCCATCCGTTCACCCAAATCCGAGTTGTACTAAATTTAGTACCATTTAGTACTTTTCGTACCCTTACAGTTCGAATTTCCAAAAACCTTTCTTTTTTACTCTCCATCAGTGACCTTCATTCCAAATTTCAGGATTCCAGCTCTATTCGTTCACCCAAACCCAAATTGTAATAAATTTAGTACCATTTATTACTTTTCGTGCACTTATGGTTCGAATTTCTAAAAACCTTTCTTTGCTACTCTCCTCCAGTGACCCTCATTACAAATTTCAGGATTCCAGCTCAATCCGTTCACCCAAATCCGAGTTGTACTAAATTTAGTACCATTTAGTACTTTTCGTACCCTTACAGTTCGAATTTCCAAAAACCTTTCATTGTTACTCTTCATCAGTGACCCTCATTCCAAATGCCTGTATTCCAGCTCTATCCGTTCACCCAAATCCGAATTGTACTAAATTTAGTACCATTTAGTACTTTTCGTGCACTTATGGTTCGAATTTCTAAAAACCTTTCTTTGCTACTCTCCATCAGTGACCCTCATTACAAATTTCAGGATTCCAGTTCAATCCCTTCACCCAAATCCAAATTGTACTAAATTTAGTACCATTTAGCACTTTTCGTACCCTTGTAATTCGAATTTCCAAAAACCTTCCTTTTTTACTCTCCATCAGTGACCTTCATTCCAAATTTCAGGATTCCAGCTCTATTCGTTCACCCAAATCCAAATTGTACTAAATTTAGTACTTTTCGTACCCTTATAGTTCGAATTTACAAAAACCTTTCATTGTTACTCTTCATCAGTGACCCTCATTCCAAATGTCTGTATTCCAGCTCAATCCGTTCACCCAAATCAAAATTGTACTAAATTTAGTACCATTTAGTACTTTTCGTACCCTTACAGTTCGAATTTCCAAAAACCTTTCATTGTTACTCTTCATCAGTGACCCTCATTCCAAATGCCTGTATTCCAGCTCTATCCGTTCACCCAAATCCGAATTGTACTAAATTTAGTACCATTTAGTACTTTTCGTGCACTTATGGTTCGAATTTCTAAAAACCTTTCTTTGCTACTCTCCATCAGTGACCCTCATTACAAATTTCAGGATTCCAGTTCAATCCCTTCACCCAAATTGTACTAAATTTAGTACCATTTAGCACTTTTCGTACCCTTGTAATTCGAATTTCCAAAAACCTTCCTTTTTTACTCTCCATCAGTGACCTTCATTCCAAATTTCAGGATTCCAGCTCTATTCGTTCACCCAAACCCAAATTGTACTAAATTTAGTACCATTTATTACTTTTCGTGCACTTATGGTTCGAATTTCTAAAAACCTTTCCTTGCTACTCTCCATCAGTGACCCTCATTACAAATTTCAGGATTCCAGCTCAATCCGTTCACCCAAATCCAAATTGTACTAAATTTAGTACCATTTAGTACTTTTCGTACCCTTGTAATTCGAATTTCCAAAAACCTTTCATTTTTACTCTTCATCAGAGATCCTCATTCCAAATTTCAGGATTCCAGCTCTATCCGTTCACCCTAATCCAAATTGTACTAAATTTAGTACCATTTAGTACTTTTCGTACCCTTATAGTTCGAATTTACAAAAATCTTTCATTGTTACTCTTCATCAGTGACCCTTATTCCAAATGTCTGTATTCCAGCTCAATCCGTTCACCCAAATCAAAATTGTACTAAATTTAGTACCATTTAGTACTTTTCGTACCCTTACAGTTCGAATTTCCAAAAACCTTTCATTGTTACTCTTCATCAGTGACCCTCATTCCAAATGTCTGTATTCCAGCTCTATCCGTTCACCCAAATCCGAATTGTACTAAATTTAGTACCATTTAGTACTTTTCGTGCACTTATGGTTCGAATTTCTAAAAACCTTTCTTTGCTACTCTCCATCAGTGACCCTCATTACAAATTTCAGGATTCCAGCTCAATCCGTTCACCCAAATCCAAATTGTACTAAATTTAGTACCATTTAGTACTTTTCGTACCCTTGTAATTCGAATTTCCAAAAACCTTTCTTTTTTACTCTCCATCAGTGACCTTCATTCCAAATTTCAGGATTCCAGCTCTATTCGTTCACCCAAACCCAAATTGTACTAAATTTAGTACCATTTAGTACTTTTCGTACCCTTGTAATTCGAATTTCCAAAAACCTTTCTTTGCTACTCTCCATCAGTGACCCTCATTACAAATTTCAGGATTCCAGCTCAATCCGTTCACCCAAATCCAAATTGTACTAAATTTAGTACCATTTAATACTTTTCGTACCCTTACAGTTCGAATTTCCAAAAAAATTTCATTGTTACTCTTCATCAGTGACGCTCATTCCAAATGCCTGTATTCCAGCTCTATCCGTTCACCCAAATCCAAATTGTACTAAATTTAGTACTTTTCGTACCCTTATAGTTCGAATTTACAAAAACCTTTCATTGTTACTCTTCATCAGTGACCCTCATTCCAAATGTCTGTATTCCAGCTCAATCCGTTCACCCAAATCAAAATTGTACTAAATTTAGTACCATTTAGTACTTTTCGTACCCTTACAGTTCGAATTTCCAAAAACCTTTCATTGTTACTCTTCATCAGTGACCCTCATTCCAAATGCCTGTATTCCAGCTCTATCCGTTCACCCAAATCCGAATTGTACTAAATTTAGTACCATTTAGTACTTTTCGTGCACTTATGGTTCGAATTTCTAAAAACCTTTCTTTGCTACTCTCCATCAGTGACCCTCATTACAAATTTCAGGATTCCAGTTCAATCCCTTCACCCAAATCCAAATTGTACTAAATTTAGTACCATTTAGCACTTTTCGTACCCTTGTAATTCGAATTTCCAAAAACCTTCCTTTTTTACTCTCCATCAGTGACCTTCATTCCAAATTTCAGGATTCCAGCTCTATTCGTTCACCCAAACCCAAATTGTACTAAATTTAGTACCATTTATTACTTTTCGTGCACTTATGGTTCGAATTTCTAAAAACCTTTCCTTGCTACTCTCCATCAGTGACCCTCATTACAAATTTCAGGATTCCAGCTCAATCCGTTCACCCAAATCCAAATTGTACTAAATTTAGTACCATTTAGTACTTTTCGTACCCTTGTAATTCGAATTTCCAAAAACCTTTCATTTTTACTCTTCATCAGAGATCCTCATTCCAAATTTCAGGATTCCAGCTCTATCCGTTCACCCTAATCCAAATTGTACTAAATTTAGTAGCATTTAGTACTTTTCGTACCCTTATAGTTCGAATTTACAAAAATCTTTCATTGTTACTCTTCATCAGTGACCCTCATTCCAAATGTCTGTATTCCAGCTCTATCCGTTCACCCAAATCCGAATTGTACTAAATTTAGTACCATTTAGTACTTTTCGTGCACTTATGGTTCGAATTTCTAAAAACCTTTCTTTGCTACTCTCCATCAGTGACCCTCATTACAAATTTCAGGATTCCAGTTCAATCCCTTCACCCAAATCCATATTGTACTAAATTTAGTACCATTTAGCACTTTTCGTACCCTTGTAATTCGAATTTCCAAAAACCTTTCTTTTTTACTCTCCATCATGACCTTCATTCCAAATTTCAGGATTCCAGCTCTATTCGTTCACCCAAACCCAAATTGTACTAAATTTAGTACCATTTATTACTTTTCGTGCACTTATGGTTCGAATTTCTAAAAACCTTTCTTTGCTACTCTCCATCAGTGACCCTCATTACAAATTTCAGGATTCCAGCTCAATCCGTTCACCCAAATCCAAATTGTACTAAATTTAGTACCATTTAGTACTTTTCGTACCCTTGTAATTCGAATTTCCAAAAACCTTTCATTTTTACTCTTCATCAGAGATCCTCATTCCAAATTTCAGGATTCCAGCTCTATCCGTTCACCCAAATCCGAATTGTACTAAATTTAGTACCATTTATTACTTTTCGTGCACTTATGGTTCGAATTTCCAAAAACCTTTCTTTGTTACTCTCCACCAGTGACCCTAATTTGAAATTTCAGGATTCTAGCTCCATCCGTTCACCCAAATCCGAGTTGTACTAAATTTAGTACCATTTAGTACTTTTCGTACCCTTATAGTTCGAATTTACAAAAACCTTTCATTGTTACTCTCCACCAGTGACCCTAATTTGAAATTTCAGGATTCTAGCTCCATCCGTTCACCCAAATCCGAGTTGTACTAAATTTAGTACCATTTAGTACTTTTCGTACCCTTACAGTTCGAATTTCCAAAAACCTTTCTTTTTTACTCTCCATCAGTGACCTTCATTCCAAATTTCAGGATTCCAGCTCTATTCGTTCACCCAAACCCAAATTGTAATAAATTTAGTACCATTTATTACTTTTCGTGCACTTATGGTTCGAATTTCTAAAAACCTTTCTTTGCTACTCTCCTCCAGTGACCCTCATTACAAATTTCAGGATTCCAGCTCAATCCGTTCACCCAAATCCGAGTTGTACTAAATTTAGTACCATTTAGTACTTTTCGTACCCTTACAGTTCGAATTTCCAAAAACCTTTCATTGTTACTCTTCATCAGTGACCCTCATTCCAAATGCCTGTATTCCAGCTCTATCCGTTCACCCAAATCCGAATTGTACTAAATTTAGTACCATTTAGTACTTTTCGTGCACTTATGGTTCGAATTTCTAAAAACCTTTCTTTGCTACTCTCCATCAGTGACCCTCATTACAAATTTCAGGATTCCAGTTCAATCCCTTCACCCAAATCCAAATTGTACTAAATTTAGTACCATTTAGCACTTTTCGTACCCTTGTAATTCGAATTTCCAAAAACCTTCCTTTTTTACTCTCCATCAGTGACCTTCATTCCAAATTTCAGGATTCCAGCTCTATTCGTTCACCCAAATCCAAATTGTACTAAATTTAGTACTTTTCGTACCCTTATAGTTCGAATTTACAAAAACCTTTCATTGTTACTCTTCATCAGTGACCCTCATTCCAAATGTCTGTATTCCAGCTCAATCCGTTCACCCAAATCAAAATTGTACTAAATTTAGTACCATTTAGTACTTTTCGTACCCTTACAGTTCGAATTTCCAAAAACCTTTCATTGTTACTCTTCATCAGTGACCCTCATTCCAAATGCCTGTATTCCAGCTCTATCCGTTCACCCAAATCCGAATTGTACTAAATTTAGTACCATTTAGTACTTTTCGTGCACTTATGGTTCGAATTTCTAAAAACCTTTCTTTGCTACTCTCCATCAGTGACCCTCATTACAAATTTCAGGATTCCAGTTCAATCCCTTCACCCAAATTGTACTAAATTTAGTACCATTTAGCACTTTTCGTACCCTTGTAATTCGAATTTCCAAAAACCTTCCTTTTTTACTCTCCATCAGTGACCTTCATTCCAAATTTCAGGATTCCAGCTCTATTCGTTCACCCAAACCCAAATTGTACTAAATTTAGTACCATTTATTACTTTTCGTGCACTTATGGTTCGAATTTCTAAAAACCTTTCCTTGCTACTCTCCATCAGTGACCCTCATTACAAATTTCAGGATTCCAGCTCAATCCGTTCACCCAAATCCAAATTGTACTAAATTTAGTACCATTTAGTACTTTTCGTACCCTTGTAATTCGAATTTCCAAAAACCTTTCATTTTTACTCTTCATCAGAGATCCTCATTCCAAATTTCAGGATTCCAGCTCTATCCGTTCACCCTAATCCAAATTGTACTAAATTTAGTACCATTTAGTACTTTTCGTACCCTTATAGTTCGAATTTACAAAAATCTTTCATTGTTACTCTTCATCAGTGACCCTTATTCCAAATGTCTGTATTCCAGCTCAATCCGTTCACCCAAATCAAAATTGTACTAAATTTAGTACCATTTAGTACTTTTCGTACCCTTACAGTTCGAATTTCCAAAAACCTTTCATTGTTACTCTTCATCAGTGACCCTCATTCCAAATGTCTGTATTCCAGCTCTATCCGTTCACCCAAATCCGAATTGTACTAAATTTAGTACCATTTAGTACTTTTCGTGCACTTATGGTTCGAATTTCTAAAAACCTTTCCTTGCTACTCTCCATCAGTGACCCTCATTACAAATTTCAGGATTCCAGCTCAATCCGTTCACCCAAATCCAAATTGTACTAAATTTAGTACCATTTAGTACTTTTCGTACCCTTGTAATTCGAATTTCCAAAAACCTTTCTTTTTTACTCTCCATCAGTGACCTTCATTCCAAATTTCAGGATTCCAGCTCTATTCGTTCACCCAAACCCAAATTGTACTAAATTTAGTACCATTTAGTACTTTTCGTACCCTTGTAATTCGAATTTCCAAAAACCTTTCTTTGCTACTCTCCATCAGTGACCCTCATTACAAATTTCAGGATTCCAGCTCAATCCGTTCACCCAAATCCAAATTGTACTAAATTTAGTACCATTTAGTACTTTTCGTACCCTTGTAATTCGAATTTCCAAAAACCTTTCATTTTTACTCTTCATCAGAGATCCTCATTCCAAATTTCAGGATTCCAGCTCTATCCGTTCACCCAAATCCGAATTGTACTAAATTTAGTACCATTTATTACTTTTCGTGCACTTATGGTTCGAATTTCCAAAAACCTTTCTTTGTTACTCTCCACCAGTGACCCTAATTTGAAATTTCAGGATTCTAGCTCCATCCGTTCACCCAAATCCGAGTTGTACTAAATTTAGTACCATTTAGTACTTTTCGTACCCTTATAGTTCGAATTTACAAAAACCTTTCATTGTTACTCTTCATCAGTGACCCTCGTTCCAAATGTCATTATTCCAGCTCAATCCGTTCACACAAATCCAAATTGTACTAAATTTAGTACCATTTAGTACTTTTCGTACACTTATAGTTCTAATTTCCAAAAACCCTTTGGTACATCTTTTTAGCTCTCCATCAGTTACCCTCATTCCAAATTTCAGAATTCTAGCTCTTACCGTTTGCCTAATACAAAGGGTACCATATTTAGTACCTTTTAGTACTTTTCGTACACTTCTAGGTCGAATTTCCAAAAACCCAGCCTTATCTCACCCCTACACACCAACAGCAACTTACACCCAAAATTTCAACTTTCTAGCTTCAGCGGTTTCGTCTGGGCGCTGATGAATCAGTCAGTCAATCAGTCAGTCAGGCAGTCAGTCAGTCACTCACCTCACTACTCTTTTATATATATAGATGAAAAAGAAGGAGAAGAAAAAGACTAATGGGAAAATAACAAATTTATATATGACAATTTATGCACAAATATAGACGGACAAATGGGCAGATTTACACAGACATATGTAATAACTATGTGGCGTATAACAAACATTAGCATTTTTACAGTTGATTTTAGTGTTGTTGCTGTTAGTTTGTTTTTTGTTGTTGTTATACCTTTTTATACATTTTAGTTTTTTTTAAAGGTGCTGTACGAGGGGTATGTAATTTCAGAAAAAAAGATATAGTGTTTCGCTTAAAAATCCATGTCTGCGGCTCTGTTGTCATATTAAGCAAGTAAACAAAGCTTTAAGAAATTTGTATACCCTTCACCATAAAATATTCTGAGCTAATATGAAATGATTGGGTGCCACCGGGGTGCAATGGTATGCACATCCCCCTTGCACGATGAAGGTCGTGGGTTTGATTCCCCGGTCAGGCAACATCAAACACTTTTCAAGTGTGGCAAAATACCCCTCAGTAATGTTGGCGATATTTCCTGAGTATTTCAGTCATGTAAAACTTCTCTACAAGTAGTGTCTTAGACACGACGTTCGGACTCGGCGATAAACAGTAGGTCCCATATCATTGAGCTAATATGAATCGGGGTGCACTCATTGATATGAGGGAAGTCTCCCTTGTTCCTTCTAGGACGTTTGTGGAAGAATTATGAAATGATTAGATTTCTTTCTGTTGTTTTCTCTTATTTCTTTTCGTTTATGAAGAAGACTAAATACCAAATTTCAGCAATTCCGGTAAAACAATGTGGCTTTCCTTAAAAATACCAACATTCGGGAGGTACCGTTCTATGAGGGCTATATCAAAACGTCTATCTATAACGACAAATTTCTGGCGGAAAGTTTTTAGACTTGAAGAAGACTAAATACCAAATTTCCGATATTTCGGTAAGATAATGTGGCTAAAACTTAAAAAACAAGTAAAAAAGTATCAGTCGGCATTCCCGACTGAGATATACCCTCAGCCCATGTGAACTGAAACACTTTTTGGACATTTGAACTTGCCGACAAAAAATGTGGATTAGGATTAAAGTTCAAAAGTGTTGCGGAGGAGGTACATAATGGAATGGACCGACATATCGAAGTGGATCTTATTTTGGGAGTCATATCTTTTCGATAGATATTGCGGCCACTAGACATTTCAGTGGGTCATCGTACAACTTTTGGACCAGTATGCCAGGAAGCATGGACTTGTCCACGGAAAACATAATATCGCTGTTATCAGGACCAAAACGAACAACATCGGTATACATTTCCAAAGGATCTTCGTACAGTCCCTGAACTGTACTTAGACACAAATGTTGAACTTTTATGAGGGAGGTACCCTAAAGATAGGACCGATAAGGGCCATTTTAGAAGTTGATCTAAATTTTTACAATATATTAGGAGATCCAAAGTTTATACCAAATTGAATGATTTAGTGACATTTTTTAAATATTGGGGGAAGTACAGGAAGCTGTGGACCGGTATTGCCCATCTTCGAACTGAAACTGAAGTTTAGACAATATATGACCAAGGGCAAATTTTTGACCAAATCGGTTGATCAGTTCGAGAGTTATCGTGCTCTCCAGCCACTACATATGGTTCCATAGGGGCTTTTACACCTTTCGACCTGTTTTCTCAAGAAGTATGGACTTGCGCCTAAAAAAACTTTTACCATCGTAATTGAGGCAGCGAATGCAAGTTACTTCAACAAAAATCAAAGCGATTCGGAAGCAGCTCTTAAAGTAAACTTATCCGAAATTTTGTGTGATAGGTATCCGAAGGAGTGGACAAATAAAGTCCATATTCTAACCTGATCTAAATCTGGTATATATATTTGAATGTGTAAAGTATAGACCAAATCGGTCACTCCCTTCAAGAGTTGTTATTGTGCGCACAATTTTTTTCGAAAAATTTTGAACATTTGTGGGGGTGGTACCTGAAGGAGTGGACCAATATGGCTTATCTTTGAACATAAGTTATATTTGGACAAAATATAACGAAGGCCAAATTTTGGACCGAATCGGCAGATCCGTTCGAGATTTATCTTGCCCTCCAACCACTACACACTGCATCATAGGGGTTTTGTGCACTGTTCAGGCTATTTTCTCAGGAAGTATGGACTTGCCCCTGATGAAACATGTACCGTCGTATGGGGGCCAATGAATACAAGTTGCTGCAACAAAAATCAATGCGATTCGAGAGCAGGTCCTAATCTGAACTTATCTAAAATTTTGTGTGGGAGGTACCCGAAGGAGTTGACCGATAGAGTCCATATTGGAACATCATCTAAGCCTGGTAGGACCAAATCGGTTAATTCTTTCAAGAGTTTTTGTGCGCACAAATTTTCCGAGCATTTCCGAACTTTGAACTGAGTTTGGACAAAATATTACGAAAGCCAAATTTTGGACCGAATCGGCTGATCCATTCGAGAGTTATCGTGCGCACCAGCCAGCCAGACAGACAGACATGGCTAAATCAACTCCAAATTGTCTGAAACACATTTCGTTCAAACAAACGCTTCTATGGGAGATATAGGAAGACGTGGACTTATACTGATAATTATTTTCTGGAATATTTTATAACCCCTTGGAACACTAAATAACATATTTCAGTCATTTCGGACGTCACAACCTTTAGAATTACGAAAAGCGGGAGGTACCGTTATATGTGGGCTATATCGAAACATGGACCTCCACCGACGAATTTCAATCTGAAAGGGTTTAACCTCCAACGTAGACTAAATACCAAATTTCAACAAGTTCGGTGGAATATTGATGTCACAAGCTTCAAAACACCGGAAAGCGTCGACCTATACTGACAAATTTCGTATGGAAAGTTGTATACCCCCAACTAAAACTAAATAACATATTGCAGCCATATTGGTGAAATATTGAGGCCACAACATTCAATATAAGGAAAACTAGGTTGTACCCTTCTATGGGGCTATATGAAGGCGTGGACCTATACCGACAAATTTCTGGGGAAAGTTTTATATCCCCAAAGAAGACTAAATTCCAGCCATTTCGATGAATTATTTTGGCCATAACCTTCAAAATACGGAAAATCGGGAGGTACTGTTCAATGGGGGCTATATTAAAGCGCGGACCTGCACCGACAATTTTTTGGGGGAACATTTTATACCCCTAACGAAGACTACATACCAAATTTCAGCCATTTCAGAGGAATATTGAGGCCACAACTTTTAAAATACCGAAATCGGGAGGTATTTTTCTATGAAGGCTATATGAAGGCATGGACCTATACCGACAAATTTCATATAGAACATTTTATACCCCAAGTGAAGACTAAATACCAAATTTCAACAATTTCGGTAGAGTATTGAGGCCACAACCTTCAAAATACCGCAAATCGGGAGGTACCGTTCTATGCGGTATATATTAAGGCGTGGACCTATGCCGACAAAATTCTGGGAAAAAATTTATACCCTCAGCGGAGACTAAGTACCAAATTTAAATCATTTCGGTGTGATAATGAAGCTTTAATCTTCAAAATACCGAAAATCGGATGGTACCGTTCTATGGGGGCTATATCAAAACCGATATAGCCCATTTGCAATCAGAGTACGTAAAAATACTTTAAATAAAATTTCCAATCGTTTCGTTTCGTATTTTCCATAGGAACAATACAAAACGAAACATAACCTTCGTTGGCCGAACTCGCTGTTTAGTTTCGTTTTGTTTACATTCGTGAGTACGAACAAAACGAAAAGCGAAAAGTACTCAACTCCACAAGAGCAGATAGAAAACGGAATAGTACTAAACACATATGAATAAATTAAAAACGTTTGGTGGTTGATAAAATTCACAGTGGTATGCTGATGCTAACTTATAGGGTTATTAAGCAATCACATGTGTGTGTGTGTCTGAGTGTGTCATTGACAATACGCACGGCAAACGTTTCCCAAAAATACTTGTCGTTTCGGTGGTGAATGAAACAACTCGGCAAAGCATAGCCGAAGTTACATTTCAGCAATCGTACTGTTTCCATCTTTTTACGTTGAAAAGTTTGTGTTTTTGTTTTCGTTGTGAGAATGAAACGATTCAGAGAAGCTGAAAAGTTTGTGGCTTTGTGTGATTGGTACGGGAATCGTTTTGTTTCTTTCCGTTCATTGTTTGCAATACCAAACATCCTAGGAGTAATAAAAACTTCAGTACCAAATTGGAAAGCTCTATCTTAAAAATTGCGAGCTGTATCTTGATTTCAACAGACGGACGGACAAACGGGCGTGGTTATATCGACATAGAATTTTTCCCTGATCAAGAATATACATTGTAGGGTCTCCGATGAATATTTCCATGTGTTGCAAACGGAATGACTAATTTAATTATACCCTCTATATTATGGTGGAGGGTATAAAAACAAATAAAAATGCACTTAGTTCGTCCGGACAGAAGAAATATTCTGAACTTATATGGAATAATTAATTTTCACAATTTTATGTGGAGATTTTTTGTAGCATTGAGAACCCCAAATACCTTATTGTACCTAATTCGGTCAGCTAAAAACGGGCTGTAGCTTTATATTTTTGACTACTGGGAACCAAAGGACATCCAAGCCATACCAAAATTTTGACCTATGTTGAAAATTTTTGTTGGAAATTTTTTGTGACCACTGATGTTTCCCAGTGGTCAAATTACAGATAGTTCGTTTATCAAATGTGGTTAAAATACACAAAGAACCGCAAATCGGGAAGTACCGTTATATGGGACTACACCAAAACATGGACCGATGTTGACAATTTTTGGTGGAGAAGTTTCAAGACCCTCACATGTCAATCACATGAACTTATGTTGACAAATTTTGGTGGAGAAGTTTCGTAACTGCAGGGAACCTCAAATGTCAAATTACGAGTAGTTCGTTGTTAACCGTTAGTTAAAATACTCAAAATACCGCAAATCGGCAGCTACCGTTATATGGGGGCTATAGCAAAACAAGGACCTTTGCTTACAATTTGGTGAAGAAGTGTTTTGACCGCTAAGAACCCTAAATGTCAAATTACAGCTAGCAAAAGCCCTCGATATACCGCAAATCTGAGGTGCAGTTATATGGGGGATATACCAAAACATTTGCTTTTGTTGACAATTTTTGGTGAAGAAGTGTTGGGACCCTTAAAACCTAAAATGTAAAATTATATAAATCGGTTTAAATCATAGATGAACCCCTCAAAACACCGAATATATGGAGGTACGAGGGTTATACCTAAACATGGACGTATGTTGACAATTCTGGGTCGAGAAGTTTCGAGACTGCAGGGAATCTCTATTTTCAAATTACGTTTAGTTCAGTCAAAAAGTGTAGCTTACTTACTTACTTAGCTGGCCCATTACAGAACATTTGTTCCATAGGCCGAACTAGGAAAAGATCTCCAATTCTCTCTATTTGTTGCTTCGCACTCTGGAATACCGCGCCTTTTCATCTCATCATCCACTTGTTTGCGCCATCTATTCCTTGGCCTGACAATTTTGCGTGCACCGCCATGCGGTCCGTGTTTATACGCCTTTTTAGCGGGTTCATCATCGCTCATTCTTATGATATGGCCTAGTCAACGCAATCGCTGCATCTCAATACGTTTAACTATATTGATGTCGTTGTATAGTAGATACAGCTCGTGGTTCATGCAACGTCGATATTCACCGTCAACGCAGATTGGTCCGTAGATCTTTCGAAGAATTTTTCTCTCAAACACACCAAGCACTGCCATGTCTGCTTGTGCAAGTACCCAGGCTTCGGAGCCATACATCAGCACGGGTAGCATCAGTGTTTTGTAGAGCGTTATTTTTGTTTAACGAGATGTGGCTTTGTTTTTAAACTGCTTACTTAAACCAAAGTAGCATCTGTTGGCCAATACAATTCTTCTTTTTATTTCACAACTGATGTCGTTTGTTGTGTTTACGGAGGTGCCGAGGTAGACGAAGTCTTTTACTACCTCAATATTATAGGAACCAACTTCCATAGTTGGTCCGAGCTCAATGGACGCATTGCGCGTCGACACAATCAACTTGGTCTTTTCACCGTTTACCGCCAGACCCACTTTAGCAGATTCTCCTTCGACCTTCATAAAGGTATCGGTTACTTCTTTTACTGATCGTCCCATGATGTCTATATCATCAGCATAAGCAAGTAACATGTGACTATTGGTGCAGATTGTGCCACTTCTTTTGACGTTTGCCTCTCGTATAACCTTTTCCAGCAGGATGTTGAAGAGATCACACGAAAGGCTGTCTCCTTGTCTGAAACCTTTTTTGGTACCAAACTCTTCGGAAAGGTTCTTTCCTATTTTAACTGGGGACCTCGTGTCAGTTAAAGTCATTTTACAAAGCCGGATGAGCTTTGCGGGGATACCAAATTCAGACATGGCTTGGAATACTTTTGAACGCAGCGGGCTGTCGAAGGCTGCTTTATAATCGACAAAAAGGTGGTAGGTGTCGATCTGCATCTCTTGGGTCTTCTCCAGGATTTGCCGAAGGGTAAATATCTGGTCAATGGTGGACTTGCCAGGTCTAAAGCCGCATTTGTATGGTCCAATTATCTCGTTGACCATAGGCTTTAGACGTTCGCACAATATCCCTGACACGATCTTGTAGGCAATAGGGAGTAGATTTATGCCCCTATAGTTATAGCATACAGTCTTATCTCCCTTCTTGTGGACGGGGCACAGGATACTCAGGTTCCAATCGTCGGTTTGAAGAGATCACACGAAAAGCTGTCTCCTTGTCTGAAACCTCTTTTGGTACCAAACTCTTCGGAGAGGTTCTTTCCTATTTTAACTGAGGACCTCGTGTCAGTTAAAGTCATTTTACAAAGCCGGATGAATTTTGCGGAGATACCAAATTCAGACATGGCTTGGAATACATTTGAACGCAGCGGGTTGTCGAAGGCTGCTTTATAATCGACAAAAAGGTGGTAGGTGTCGATCTGCATCTCTTGGGTCTTCTCAAGGATTTGCCGCAGGGTAAATATCTGGTCAATGGTGGACTTGCCAGGTCTAAAGCCGCATTGGTATGGTCCAATTATCTCGTTGACCATAGGCTTTAGACGTTCGCACAATATCCCTGACACGATCTTGTAGGCAATAGGGAGTAGACTTATGCCCCTATAGTTAGAGCATACAGTCTTATCTCCCTTCTTGTGGACGGGGCATAGGATACTCAGGTTCCAATCGTCGGGTACTCGTTCTTTCTGCCAGATGGTGCTAACTAGCTGATAAATACACCTTATCAGCGTGTCGCCTCCGGTTTTGAACAGCTCGGCTGGTAAGCCATCGGCTCCTGCTGCCTTATTATTCTTCAGCCGATTTATTGCTGTCTTTACCTCATCATGCATGGGCGGTATACATTCAATACCATCTTCTGGGATTGGGACTGTGGTATCTTCGTCGTCTTCGCTGCTATTGGATACCAACAGTTTTGAAAAATGTTCTTTCCATATCCTGAGTACACTATCTGTATCAGTTACCAAATTACCTTGCTGGTCTCTACAGGAGGATGTGCCTGTACCAAAGCCATCAGTTTGATGCTTGACTCTTTGGTAGAATTTTCGGACTTCATTCTGGCTCCTGTACATTTCGATTTTTTCACACTCCCGCTTTTCCATCTCTCTCTTTTTCCTGCGGAAAAGACGTTTCTCCTCTCTCCTTTTCTCCCTGTATCCCTCTCGTGCGCTACGCGTTGCTACGGATTGTAAAGTAGCCCTATATGCCGCATTTTTTTCTTCGGTGGCAGCACGATACTCCTGATCATACCATGGCTTCCTTGGTGGAGGTCCCTGGTATCCAAGTATGGATTTTGCGGCTGTTTGCATGGAGTGGGCAATGATTTGCCATTGCGCTGATATGTTATCGGGATGAGGAGTGCTTTGATTAAGCAATTGGGCTAGTTGAGTGGAATATGCTGTGGCTATCTGTTGTGATTGCAGCTTACCGATGTCTAACTTTCGTGTTGTGTCTGTTCGTACTTTGTTTGCTACGTTTAAGCGGGTGTGTACCTTTGCTGCAACAAGGTAGTGGTCCAATCAATGTTTGCGCCTCGGAACGATCGTACATCCAACACGCTCGATGAATGTCTTCCATTTATCACAACATGATCAATTTGATTTCTTGTTTTCTGATCTGGAGACAGCGAGGTACCCTTATGAATATCGAGATGATTAAATCTGGTACTGCTAACTACCATGTTTTTTGCAGCTGTAAAGTCTTTCAGCCTCATACCATTGTCAGATGTTTCACTGTGGAGACTGAATTTCCCGACTGTTGGGCCAAAGATATTCTCCTAGCTAAAACCCTTAAAATACCGAAAATCGGGAGGTACCGTTCTATGAGGGCTGTACCTAAAGATCGACCTATGTTAGCAATTGTTGGTGGAGAAGTTTTGTGGATGCAGGGTACATTAAACGTCAAATTGCGGGTAGTTCAGTCAAAAAATGTAGCAAAAACTCTCAAAATACCGAAAATCGTGAGGTACCGTTACATGGACCTATGTTGACAATGTTTGGTGAAGCAGAGTTGTGACCCCTAAGAACCTCAAATGTCAAATTACAGCTAGTTCGGTTAAAAATTGTCGGCTTTGCTGACAGAGATATACCCATCAGCCTATGTGAATTGAAACTTTAATCTAGGGACAGATCGAATGTATTTAGGGTCTTTTCAGAATTGTGTGGCCTTTTTTGGACATTTGAACTTGCAGATAAAAATGTGGATTAGAATTAAATTTCAAAAGTGTTGTGGAGGAGGTACTTATAGGAATGAACCGACATAATCCATTATGGAAGTGGATCTTATTTTGAGGGTCATATCTTTTCGATCAATATCGCACCCACTAGTCATTTCAGTCGGTCATCGTATAACACGGAAAACATAATAAACAGGACCACAACGAACAGCATTGGTATACATTTACAAAGGATCTTCGATTAGACCCTAAACTGCACTTAGACACAACTGTTGAACTTTTGTGGGGGAGGTACCGATATGGACCATTTTAGAAGTTAAAATAAATTTGGACAAAGTTTGGACCGAATTGGTTGCCCCGTTCAAGAGATATCGTGCATACCGGATGTTGTGGATTGGTATTGTACATCTTCGAACTGAAACAACAAAATATGACGAAGGCAAAATTTTGGACCAAATCGGTTTATCAGTTCGAGAGTTATTGTGCTCTCCAGCCACTACATATGGTGCCATAGGGGATTTTTACACCTTTCAGGCTGTTTTCTCAAGAAGTGTGGAGTTGCCCCTGAAAAAATGTTTACGGTCGTAATTGAGACAGCGAATTCAAGTTGCTTTAACGAAAACAAAAGTGATTCCAGAGCATGCGAACTTATCCGAAATTTTGTGTGGGAGGTACCCGAAGGAGTAGACCGATTGAGTCCATTTTGGAACCTCATTTAAGTCAGGTAGAAATTTCACGATGTGCAATGTATGGACCAATTCGGTTACTCCATTCATGAGTTAGCGTGCGCACAAATTTTCCGAACATTTTGTGGGGGAGGTATCGAAAGGAGTGGACCAATTTAATCCATCTTCGAACTTAAATTAAGTTTGGACAAAATACTACGAAAGCCAAATTGTGCGCTCCAGGCAGCCAGACAGACATACGGACGGACATGGCTAAATCATCTCCAAATTTTCTGAAACAGATTTCGTTTAGGCATATTTTGCCCGTATGAAAGTGTATATACGCTCGTTAGCATAAATGTTGAGGGTATACAAATCCTCAAAATACCGAAAATCGGGAGATATACCAAAACATGGGCCGATATAGGCAGGCTTCAAACTTGACCTGCCTATGGCAAAAAGATACTCGGGTGCAAAAATAATGTGCTCTATTTCTGTACACGCTAGATTGATTACAACAGTCGGATAGACGAAAGTGGCTAGATGGAGCGAGATTTTTATTCTGATCAAGAATAATTATACTTTATAGTGTCGCAAATGATTATTTCAATGTGTTACGAACTGAAAAAAACCCTTCATACTATGGTGGAGGGTATAAAAATCCAAACCTATGGGTTGTGTATCCAATCCTGACCCCTCGCACCCTTCTAGTTTATTTGTGTGTGCCGACAAAACTCTTCAACTGTTTACTCTATTATGAAATGTTGCCTTCTAATGATGTTGTTGATTCTTTTAGACATAACAATGTTTTATTTTTGTTTGGTAAGAGACTTGGTTCGTCTGTCGTAGTAGTGACAGCAGCATCTCTATATTGCGATGAGTCTGTGTGGGTTAGTATTTGTGTCTTGTTAGCAAAACTAAAGGCAAAACGGAAAAGTCAATTGAAAAGTTTCTCGTTCATTTCCGCCATTGTGTTAGGTGGTGGTGATGGTGTGGTTGCCAAGAAAAACACCAGCTACAAATGTTATTCCCTCATCAATTTGTATCTGACTGGGTAACACTGTGTGTGTGTGGTAAGGGATGTGGGTGGTATTAGGGGAAATGTATTTTGGGCCGTACGTAATGAACAGGATACAATAAACTTCATTACTATTTAAATGCTTTGATTGGAATGATTTTGCTGTAGTTTTTTCTTTTTGTTGCTTTTCTTTTTGCTAAGTTTGTGATTTAGTCAATTTTCTCTTTATAGGATCCAGTAATTGTTGTTTTAGTTGTTATTGTGTTCGATAAACTTTTGTTTCTCAAGAAAATGAGATTTCTTATTTTGTGTTCATGTTAATAGAAATCGGCTGTGGCGATGGGGATGGTTCTTTAATGGTGTCTTATTGTTTGAGAAAGCATTTTATAGCTTTTGTTCAAATATTTTTTTCAATTATCCTCTAGAATTGCAAAGGTGTGTATATATACAAAATATTGATGGAATTCGAGAGCAACATATTAAAATAAATATAGCGAAAAAGGTATTACTGGTACCCTGACTATGAACTAAATTATTTTTGGCGACTTTAAAGCCAAAATTTGAAAGGAGAAAATTTTTGACGATAAATTCAGCCTCTACTGTGAAACGTACGACAATGGAATGAGATGTGGTTGTTGTTGTAGCAGCTTCTACAAGTACATGTAAATCTTTATTTTATTGATTCGGCTCTGCATCCCGCCACCTGAATAGGATTCGTCCAAAGAGAGAGTGGAGTTAAGTTAGTCGGGTTGGCTGGGCAGTTAAACAGGTGCTGCGTAGTATGCGAACTGGTGCCACATGCTGGGCAGATATTCCGCGTGCCATCAATCTTGGCCCAGTAAGAATTGAGGCGGCTGCACCAACCAGATCTAAGTTGTGCCAACACGACTCTCGTTTGTCTTGGCAACTGTTGTTCTTCTGCTGCCACGGGTGGTGGATGATCCTCGAGGACGATGTTCGCACTGTAGGCTGCCAGAGCCTCTGCAACCGCATCAGTGTGAATGTCCCTTAAACCTGCCTGGTATGCACGTTGATCTAGAGGTTCTCTTTTATATCTTTGGACCTCTCTCTAGATCTCGATAATCCTCGCTAACTTGCCTGGGGGGTTCAAGCATATCCACCAGATGGTGATTTGGGTTGTCTTGCCTATAGCATCCAAGCAAGTACTGCATCGTCAACATCCTGTTGTGTCGACGCACAGGAAAGATCTTGGTCTCCTCATGTAAATGGTCCACTCAGACATGAGGTGGCTGTTCTCAGGGCAGCATTCTGGCAGATTTGTAGTTTATCCCATTGCGTATCACTTACATATGTTAGCAAACCAGACCGACCTATCGCGTTGTATGTGGTTAACAATGTTTCTTTATCCTGATATGCCTTGGTGTGTCGGGCTTAGACAGCAGATGGTGATTGGGATGGCTCTCACGGTAACACCCGAGCAAGTACTGCAACGAAAGTATCTCATTGGCGACTTCAATATCCCGAGCGTAGTTGAGCCAAAACTACTCTTGTTTGTCGTGGAAGCTAACGCTCCTCAGCTGCTATAGATGTAGGATGTACTCCGAGGACTTTATTCACTCTGTAATTGCGTATGACCTTAGCAAGTGCGTCCGATCTAGGTATTCTCTCCTATATTGTTGGACCCCCCTCTATAGAGCATGAATATCCTTGCGGACATGCCTGGGTGTGTAGGGCCTAGCCAGCAGATGGTGATTCTGATGGCTCTCACCCGAGCAAGTACTGCAACGAAAGCATCTCATTAGCGACTTCAATATCCCGAGCGTAGTTGAGCCAAAACTACTTTGAATTGTCGTGGAAGCTGACGCTCCTCAGCTACGATAGATGGGGATTTACACCGAGGACTTTATTCGCACAGTAGTTGCTTAACACCCGAGCAAGTACTGCAACGAAAACATCTCATTGTGTTGCTGTACTGGAAGAAACTTTGCCTCCTCATGTGGAGAATCCACTGAAGACTTGCGCGCACGATGTGAACGTAATGTCGAATGTGACCCCTAGAATTTTGGGCCAGTTTGTGGTCGATTTTTGTCGTCACCGATTGTTAATATCTATATGGGATTCGATAGTAAACATATTGTGGGCGTTGGGTGCTCCTAAAAACGAAAATGTTTACCCCATTTTGGAAAAAAGAATTACGAAATCAAAAGTTACAGAATTTTGAACAGGAAAAACGATTCTGTACCGCTGTGCGGCGGTACAATTTTTTGGGCAAGTCCATACTTCCTGATATAATGACCTTGAAGCTCCAAGAAACCTTGACGGCACCAACTAAAATGGCAAACCCACAAGATACGAGTAACTCTCGGAGTTTGATTGGTCCAAACTTTGCACATCTTATTATTTCATCTAGTCAAGTATCAGGTTGGAAAATTTGGGAAAAGTGCAGTTTAACAGCTCGTCTCGGAACGTTTTGTAATTTTTCCGCAATTTTTTTCAGTGGTAGGTCCATACTTCCTGAAATAAAAACAATAAGTAAAAAAGCGTTAAGTTTGGGCCGAACTTTTTATACCCTCCACCATAAAATATTCTGAACTAAAACGGAATAATTATTTTCTTTCCTGTCCACAATTTTAGGCGAAGATATTTTATGATCACTGATACCTTAATAAGGTAAAAAACATAAAAAATGTATTCAATCGGTCGGAACCTTATATGGGGCTGTAACAAAGTGTGGACCTATGTTTTTAGTGGAGCAGTTTTGCAGACACTTGGGTCAAAAATTGTAGCTAGAAACCAAAAAACCGAAAATCGGGAGGTACCGTTATATGGGGGTTCTACAAAAACATGGACCTATGTTGACAGTTTTTCGAATTACATATAGTTCGGCCAAAAATACCGAAAATGGGAGGCACCGTTATATGGGGGCTATACCAAAACATGGACCTACATATGTTGACAATTTATATAGGAGGGCTATACAACAAGTAAAAAAGTATCAGTCGGCTTTGCCGACAGAGATATACCCTCAGCCTGTGTATATTGAAATTAGGATCTGTACAGAATTTTGTGACCCTTTTTGGAGATTTGAACTTGCCGACAAATATGTGGATTAGGTTTTAAGTTCAAAAGTTTTGCGTATGTGGAACTTATTTTGGAAGTGATGTCTGACCAAATTGGTTGCCCCGTTCAAGAGATATCGTACATACCATTTTAGTGACATTTCTTCAAATATTGGGGGGAAGTACCGGAAGTTGTAGACATGTATTGCCCATCTTCGAAGTGAAACTTCGAAAGTTTGGACAAAATATGACAAATTTTAGACTAAATCGGTTGATCAGTTCGAGAGTTATCGTTCTCTCCACCCATCACATATGATGCCATAGGGGTTTTTTTACACCTATGGGACTGTGTTCTCAAGAAGTATTGACTTGCACCTAAAAAAACTTTTTCCGTCGTAATTGAGGGAGCGAACGCAAGTAGCTTCAACAAAAATCAAAGTGATTCGAGAGCAGGCCTTAAAATGAACGTATCCGAACTTTTGTGTATGAGGTACCCGAAGGTGAGTGAGTGAGTGGACAAATTTAGCCCATATTCGAACCTGATCTATATCTGGTAGATATATTAGGATGTATAAAGTATGGACCAAATCGGTCACTCCCTTCAAGAGTTATCGTGCGCACATTTTTCCCGAACATTTTTTGTGGGGGAGGTACCTGAAGGAGAGGACAGATATGGGTTATCTTCGAACTTAAATTTAGTTTGAACAAAATATTACGAAGGCCAAATTTTGGACCGAATCGGCAGATCTTGCGCTCCAACCACTACACACGGTGTTATAGGGGTTTTTGCAACTTTCAGGGCATTTTCTTAGCAAGTATGGACTTACCCCTGATGGAACTTGTACCGTCGTACGGGGCAGCGAATACAAGTTGCTGCAACAAAAATCAAAGCGATTCGAGAGCTGGTCCTAAACCGAACTTTTCCGAAATTTTGTGTGGTAGGTACCCGAACGAGTAGACCGATTGAGTCCATATTGGAACCTCATCTAAGTCTGGTAGAAATTTCACGATGTGCAAATTATGTAATAAATCGGTTACTCCCTTTATGTGTGTACTAAATCGGTTACTCCTCAAAATACCGAAAATCGGGAGGAACAGTTATATGGGGGGTATACCAAAACATGGACCTATGTTGACAGCTATTAGTGGAAATGTTTTGTGATCACTAGGAACCTCAACTGTCAAATTACGGGTAGTTCGGTGAAAATTGTAGTTAAAATCCTCAAAATACCAAAAATCGGGAGGTACCGTTATATGGGGGGTATACCAAAACATGGACCTATGTTGACAGTTTTTGGTGGAGATGTTTTTATTTATTTATTTATTTATTTCAAAATTCATACATGATACAAAGCCTCAATGGCCAAATAAACGTATCTCAAGACAAAAAACCTGAGTTATAAAATAATAAATTCAATTTAATGTACTTAAATATATTAATATATAACAATTAATTATTATTTAAATGCAGATATATTTTTTATTCGGCTCCCCAGCCATAAAATGTTAAAGAAAAACAAAAAAAAAAAAAAAAAATAAAAAATATATGTCCAAAGAGTAGTAACTCAACATATGCTGATTTTTAAAGAGTGGCATATATATATATATATATATATATATATATATATATATATATATACATATATATCGATATACATATATATACAGTGGTGTGAAAAATAATAAGGACAGTGATATTCACAATTTATGGTCGCTCCTAAAATGTGTAAAATGGAAGAATTTGCGATGGAAATTTGTTTTTGAAAATGTACATGTATTGCAATAAGAAATCCAGTTACGATTTTGGTTTCTTTCTGTTTGATTTTTATACAAAACAAATATTTTTCGTAAAATCCGTGATTTCTGCTGTGAAAAATAATAAGGACAGTTTTTCGTTTTAGTAGAAATAAATTGATATTATTTTTTTGTGATTCTTTCCTGTAAGTAAAAGTTTAAAATGAATTAATTTCTATTCATTAAATGTTAAATCTACCGGTATTTTTTAGTTTTTCTTTCCAAATATGGGTACAAATACGCGTTGTTATCACGCTACTCGAGAAATCATTAAATGTTTACATAAAGAAGGAAATTCATACAGAAAAATTACAGAAAAAGCTTAGATTCTTTAAAAACAATGGTGGAGGATGCACCTAAGTGAACTTCAAAGATAAAAGTAGTAGCAGAAATTCAAAAATTGCACCTGTAATAATAAATGCGTTATTCGATGATTAAAAAAGATCCTTTTACCACATCTTTACAAATAAAAAAACTACTTAAAAATGAATTTTGACGCATCAAAAACTGCTAAAACACTCTTTGGTGGCCACATTAGAGCTCACAGTGCCAGAAAAGTCTAAAAATTATACACTTTCCACGTAGCGGTGTAGGGTATAAAAATATTCAAGTAATAATACTGTTTGCTAGAAATCACATCGCTTGGTCTAAGAAAAATTGCGTACCATTCTTTGGTCTGATGAAACCAAATATATTTTCTTGTTCCGATAGAGGAGTTTATCAGGGTTGAAGACCTAAAAATCAATAATATAACCCAAAATATACTCTGAAGGCGGCTAAATATGGCAGAGGTAACAGCATGGTGTGGGGCTCATTTTCTCACTATGCTGTGGGGTCTCTATACAGTATTCAAAGTGTTTTTGAAATCACCAGATTACATTGAAATTTTGAAAAATATAATTCTTCCGTATGTTGAAGGGGGTGTGCCTCTCTATGCTGAAGGGGGTGTGCCTCTCAAATGAGTCTTCAGCAAGGTTAATGACCCAAAAATAACGGCAAAATGAAAAAAGGTGTTCCAGGATAATTAAGTTTAGTTGTTAGAATGGCCCATACAATCCCTTGATTTGAACCTGATTGAAAAATGTTGTGGAATGAAGTTATAAAATCAAGCAGGGGAAAGTGTCCATCAAATTATGGCGACCTTTGGCAACTTATACAGGTTGCGTAGGACGCGATACCAGTAGAGAAGTGCCAAAATTTGGTCGACTCGATGCCCAGACGATGCGCTTCCGTTTCAGAAAACAAAGGATCGTCTACAGAGTATTAATGACACTGAAACACTTTATCTACCATTATTTAGTAAAAACCTGCATTAATTTCTCTCAAGTTTGGTCCTTATTAAAAGATGTCATGAAGTGTCCTTATTATTTTTCACACACCAAACTACGACAATTCGCATAAAATATAAAAGACAAATAAAATATGGTTACAAGCAATCAAAATATTTTTATAATACTTTTCTTAACATTTTAAGAAAACAATACATTTTATAAACTAATGTAATTTTCACTTTTTTAGTCAGTTTTCAATGTAATCTTGGTTATGGATTGAAGTGTCCTTATTATTTTTCACACCACTGTATGTATAATATTATTGTTCAGGTAGCCCCTGAATGTATCTAAGGATTTTCAAACGAAAAGAATTATTGGTGTGAGAAAAAATACGTAGTTCTAGTGGTAAAAAGTTCCAAAACCGTGCAACTCTGATTAAGAAAGACCTAGAATACACATCCTTCCAAATCAAAGGAATAAAAATTTGGGGATTTCTATTAAAATGTAAAAAAGTAAATCTTCTCCTTAGGGCACTAGGTATACCATTCTTTATAAGATTATAAAAAAGCAACGTACAACGGTAATTTATGAACATATCGAAGGAGCAACCTAGAAACCGAATGACATGACCTGATACATGACTACTTCGAGGAAGATTAAACAAAAAACGTGTAATAGTATTGACAATACACCTCAATTTGTCAATATTGGCGCCAATAGTACCAGAATACACCTCAAGTCCATACAATACTTGGGACATCAAAAGAGAATTAGCCAGTAATAACTTTATTCGGTGAGAAAGATATAAATTAGAACCATAAATCCTACGCAATATGCCCCAAACTTTACCAGACAAAGAATCAATGTGGCTTTTGAATGAAAGATCAGAATCGATAATTACTCCCAAGCATTTATGTTGCTGTACGAAGTCAATTTTAGTGTGACCCAAGAAGATATCAATGGGTGGTAAAGAACAGTTATTATTGCAAAAAGCTAAAGCCTTGGTCTTAGAAGGATTGACTTTCAATAAGTTCCTTGTAGCCCAACGAACAAAACAATCTAAGTTTGAATTAATATTACATTCAAGCATGTTGGAAGCATCACGTGTACCACTAAAAAGCAAGAATATATCATCTGCAAAAATAAAAGTTGAACAACATGACGAATTCGTGTGAAGAGGAAGGTCATTCATGTATAAAATAAATAGAAGTGGGCCTAGAACAGACCCTTGCGGCACTCCAGAGGACAGGGGAAGGCAACTAGACTCACAACCATCCACTACAACAAACTGACTTCTACCATACAAGTAAGAAAAAATAAGTTTGCAGGCAGATTTAGAGAAGTTAAACTCATCCCTTAATTTTATTACAAGAGAGGAGAAATCAATAGAATTGAAGGCTTTGGACAAATCCAAAGATATAAGAACACTTAACATACCATCATTGATGGATTCACGAATAGAGTCGGTTAGCTGAAGCAACAAGTGGGTAGTGTTATGTCCCTGGCGAAAAGCAAATTGACAGTCATTTATCCGACTTGAACAGACTTCCAGCATTTGATTCTTAATGATATGTTCCATAATCTTAGATATGGCTGGTAAAATTGAAATGGGCCTTAAGTCATCCAAATCCCTAACAGATCTGGATTTGGGAATTGGCACTACTCGAGCTATCTTCCACACAGATGGGAAGACTGAAGAAGTTAATATAGTATTCACAAGATTCAAAATAAGATCCGAGATATACGGAAAAACCAGTTTAATGAAATATATCGGTATGCCATCAATACCAACAGATTTAGATCTAACCTTACTCATTGCTTCAATGAGCTCATCTTCATTAATACATCGAAATGAAAATGAGGAATCAAAATCAATGAAGTCATTAACATTAACTAATGCACCATTAGACTCATCAGTAGCATTAGCAAAGAACTCATTAATGGTATTTACATCGATATTGATACACTCGCTCTCATTTCCCGCACAACCATGAGTCTTGAGAATCCTCCAAGTCCTAGTAGAATCCATACTACCGTAAAGCTTTGTATAATGAAGTCTCCTCCCTTTGCGAATTACAGATTTAGCCTTATTCCTATATTTGCAATAGATTCGCCAGTTTTGCTGAGTTGGGTCTCTTTGGAATGATAAGAAGGACAAATCCCTCATCGAAGTAGCAAACCTGACTTCTCTAGACCCCATCCAAGGATCACCAGAATACCTTATTTCCTTCCTCACTACAGGAACAAAGGAAAAAAGGCGATCAAAGAGTGAGCCAACGTAGGAACATTTAACATCCACATCAGCATTCCCAATAATTAAGTTTTTATCAAAAGACACAAGGAAAGAAAGTAACCCATTCCAATCAATGTTCCTATAATCACGGAGTTCAATAAAATCTGGTAAAGGATTATAATTAAAAGAGAGGGAAGCAAATATAAGCGCATGGTCGGAAATCGCAGGACACTGAACTTGATTTGTGTAGTCTAAAAGAGCGCAGTCACTAACTAACATGAAGTCAATCAGAGATGTTGTCCGATTAGCTAAATCAAAGTGTGTAGGACTCGAGTTATGAGCGATACTCAGATTCATTCTAGTGCATAGTGACCGAAACATATTCGCCCTCGAAGGATTATACAAATTGCAATTAAAGTCACCAACAGTCAATATATTAGTATATTCAGAAAAAATGTCACAATGACGGCTCTCAAAAACATCTATATTACCCGAAGGCAAATATACAACACCAAAAAGAAGTTTTGTACTAGAAAATTGCAACTCTATGAAAAGAGACTCACAATGTTGAACTGAGGTTTTAAAAACACACTTGTATTGAAGACCCTTAGAAACATATATTGCAACACCACCACCTCTAGCAGATATCTGACGGTCATTACGACACATGTTAAAGCCTGGAATAGAAACAGCAGAATTTAATATATCAGATGAAAGCCATGTCTCAGAAATCGCAAAAATATCAAAGGTATTGTCCTTTAAAATACATTTTATCTCATCCAATTTAGTAGTTGGTTTTATGCTTCTACAATTCAAGTGAGCAATTTTAAAATTATTTTTATATGGATGCAATAAACTGTTTATGTAGGAGTTACCACATACTATTGGACCGAGATTATCGTTAAAAGACATCAAAAACATAGCAGATAGGGAGCCAAGTAAAGAAATATAAATGCGAGAAATTTTTGCAAACACGATTCATTATAAACAAAAATTCAATCAATAATACAGCTCATCGCATAAATTAAAAAAAAAAAGAGATCCAACAATAAAATATCAACATATGCAAATGTATACAACTGTGAAAGAAATAATTGAACCCGGATCCAACTGAAAAAGAAAAAAAAAAAAACCTCATAGGGGTAAAATCGAAATTGCAAACTAGCTACAGTTGTATCCAGGTTTCACAATATGGAAAAAATACATATAGAAAAAATAGTTCAATCAATCAATTATGACTTGTGAGTAATAAAGAACAACCAGAAGCATCACGTTCAATTTGTTTACCATCAGGCAGTGTAATTTTCGCTCTAGCTTTATCTCCATTAACGATTCTGTACTTCGAAATAACATTCTGTCGACGAAGCTTATTACAGACTGCATTCAAGCTACTAGCCTCAGGAGAAAAGTGGTCATTCAAGTACACCCTTCTCGTAATATCTCCACCATCAGCTGGCAGAATGTCAGAGACCTTTAAGGATCGACTCTTAAAATATTGTCGCATGATTTCATCCCGAAGTTCTGCACAGTTAAGCTTCACTAAAATATGCTTCCTGTTATTAATGTAACAAGCTAAACCGACATCACGACGTTCCAAATTCACATTAAAAAAAGCAGCAATAGAAATCACAATTTCAACCAAATCATTTAAACCGTCAGGAAGTCCACTGATGAGAAAATCTGCCCGATTCAATCTACGATGCAAGGCATTATTCTCGGCTTTTAGGAGTTTATTCTCATCCTCCAGTGCTTTAACCGACGCTTCAACAGCAGCAACTTTCTCATTGCACCTTGCAATATCATTCTTAATTTCATTAAGGCAGGACGTCATTTGCGCACTCATGTTTTCAATCGCTTTCTTAATTGAGCCCAGCTCTCCCTGATGCACAGCAGTGAATGAATCCAGTTTCTTGTTGATATTTTGTAAGTCATCGGACGTTGCAACATGGCTATTACGGTTTTTATCGAGGTTAGATTCACAAGTGGTGCAGATAAAGGCACTGACTCTAATTGCCTTAAGTGCAGCAAGTTCCTTTTCACTTAAGTTTGCACAGGGTCCATGCACCCATTTACCACAAATGTTGCATTGAATAGAGCCTGGGGAGCCTGGGGTTCTTGTCACAGGTTCATTACATTTACCACACAATGTTTGTTTCTTTGTTGCAGGCATAATGTTTAACAACACAAACGAGAATGACAGGAAAAAAACAGCAACAACAGCAAGGCACTTCCAGTCAAAGGAAAGAGAAACAGCAGAATAGCAAAGAATGAAATAATTGCGTAACGCAGTAAAAATTAGTATTTTGAAACCAAAGTATTTGACTGAGATATTCTTTGAATTTCAATTTGCCGGTACAAAATAATCTTTCCACAAAAGTATTCGATTGTTTACAAAAGGCACAGTTGATATTTAAGATAAAAACAATTAAGCGATCAGCTGCAAACCGAACAGACGTTTACTCAGGCATAGGGTTGCCAACGTTTTGTAAATAAATAATAGGAACCTCAACTGTCGAATTACTGGTAGTTCGGTTCAAAATTGTAGCTAAAATCTTCAAAATACCGAAAATCGGGAGGTACCCTTATATGGGGGCTATACCAAAACATGGAACTATGTTGACTGATTTTAGTAGAGATATTTTGTGACCATTGGGAACCCCAAACGTGAAATTACAGGTAGTCCGGGCGAAAAATGTAGCTAAAATCCCCAAAATGCCGAAAATGGGGAGGTACCGTTATATGGTACCATCTTCGAACTTGACCTGCCTATGAAAAAAGGATACTCGGGTGCAAAAATATATTGCTCTAGCTCAATTATTGCGAACGCTGGAGTGGTTACAACAGACGGACAGACGGACATGGCTAGATCGTCTTAGAATTTTATCCTGATCAAGAATATATATAATTTATATGGTTGTAAAGTGATTAGTTCGATGTGTTACAAACAGAAAAACAAAGTTAATATACCCTCCATACTATGGTGGAGGGTATAAAATAATTGTTCCACAAACATCCCGGAAGCGACAAGGGAGACTTCTCTCATATCAATGAGTACATCCCGATTCATATTAGCTCAATGATATGGGACCTACTGTTTATTGCCGAGTCCGAACGGCGTGTCATACGACATCACTTGTAGATAAGTTTTACATGGCTGAAATACTCAGATAATGACGCCAACATTATTGAGAGAATGTCCCAAAATCTCGAAAAAAGCCTGGTGGCACCAACTAAACTGGGTAGTATGTAGGATAACCCTCGAAGAGGGAAATCGATTTGATCCAAACGTTGTACATCGTATTATTTCTTATAGCCTCGATTAATGTCAGAATATTGACTACATCGAACCACTCTTTCGGATACCTCCCACACAAAGTTTGGAAAGAGTGTAGCTAAAGGACTCGTCTGGGATCGCTTTTAAATCTTTGGCAACATGTTGTGTATGTGGTCCTAGTTACGACGGTACACATTTTTTCGGTGGCAGATCCATACTTCTTTAGAATTTGGCCCAAAAACTCAAAAAAGCTCTATAGTCTTTAGAATTATTGTGTTTGCTTCGTTTCTTTAGGTCCGAGGCTGAGGGCATATATCTGTCGGCACAACTGATCGATGCTTTCATACTTTTTTAATCAATGAATCCCAGCGGTCAAAAAAAAATCCTATTTATTTAATTTTAGTTCATAATATTTCATAATATTTAGTTCATAAAAACTTCGGCCCGGCCGAACTTAGCGCCGTTCTTACTTGTTTATGTTTCAGAAATAGTTTGTATATGATCATCATTTAAGTTTTCTAAACTGAATTAACTTTGCATTCGATTTCAAAGAATTATCAACGTACAACGCATGAAAACTTCGAATTATTTGTTTTCTTTTTCATCCAACATCATTGCTATATGGAAATTCTATTTTCTTTGGAAATTTATTTGCATCAATTTCTTCGTTATTGTTTTCCATAGTTTTGTCTGAATACAAAAAGAGGTACGTGTTTCTATTCCATCTCAATATATTTTCAGATTTCTTTTTTTTTTGCTAGGAACAGAAAAATGAGATTCTCAGAAGAAATGTTTTCCATTTTCTGTGAAGAAACAAAAAATGAAAAGGAATAATCAAAACGTAATACATTTTGCTGCAATCATTCACATTGGATGTTCTGCATGCTTTATTGCATTCATTATTTGATGTTACGTGTGTGTAACCTGTATGTTTTTCCAATTTATTACTATTGAAAATAGTTTAGAGGAAATTTATACGATAATTTGTAATGTGTCCAGCACATACATATAATAAATGTTACTTTTCTTAAAAAATATATAGCACCGCAATTGAATATGTGGTGAAAAATTATTATTTTCAATTAAAATAACAAAAAACTAAAAAAAAACAGTAAGGAAAGGATCAAAGTCAGGTGGGGCCGGCTATATGATACCCCACACCACCACGCCTTCAATATAAATTGGCGAAATTTTTTCTAGACCAAATTGAGCCACATTTTCCAAATTTCATCAGAATGTATATGGTAAAAAGCAAATTTCCTTCACAATTTCATTTGAAAAAAATTAAAAACATTTTTTGCGACCACATCTACGACTTTTGGTATACAGGTTAGGAATAAAATTTTGGTTTCAAATCTGCTCACGTTCACAAAATTGGCCGATGCGCGCAAAAGTTATAGCGGTTTTTATTCTCTTATAAAAAAAATATTTTAAAATTTCTTATTTGTTGTATTGAGAAAATGTTTGCATATATCAGTAACAGCATTTGATATCCAACCGTAGATGCACCATACGAGGGCGGTTCGGAAACTTCTTAGCCTATCAATGAAAGAGAATAGTTAGTTTTTCAAAAATATTTTTATTTTTCAATATAATCTCCTGAAACTTCAATACACTTAGTCCAACGCTTTTCTAGCAATTCCATCCCTTGATTAAAATAGTTTTCCTCAAGGTCTTTAAAATAGTGGTTTACAACTGTAATTGCATCTTCATTTGAGGTAAAACGCTTGCCAGCAAGGATTTTTTTAGATTTGGGAACAAGTAAAAGTCACTGGGAGCTAAATCAGGAGAATAAGGTGGGTGGTCAAGCAACTCGTACTTTAATTCGTTAATTTTAGCCATTGTTAAAACACTCTTGTGCGCTGTTGCGTTGTCTTGATGAACAAAAATTTTTTTTTGTGTTGTAAGCCAGGAATTTTTTCTCGAATTTGTACATTTAATTGATCCAAAAGATTGTGATAGTACTCTGAATTTATTGTTTTACCCTTTTGCAGATAGTCAATCAATAAAATACCTTTGAAGTCCCAAAAAAACCGTTGCCATAACCTTACCAGCCGATTGAATTGTTTTTGCCTTCTTTGGAGCATTTCCTCCAGCTTCAGTCCATTGTTTGGATTGTTCTTTTGTCTCTGGAGTATAGTGGTGGATCCATGTCTCATCAACAGTTATGAAACGACGCTTAAAATCCATTTTATTTCGCTTAAAACGATCCAAACAAGCTTGAGAAATGTTCATTCTTATGCGTTTTTGATCGACTGTTAGCAAATGCGGCACCCATCTTGCAGAAAGCTTTTTCATCTGTAGCTCTTCATGCAAAATTAAATGGAATCGATCATTTGAGCAATTAGCAATTTCACGCACATTTATTCGTCGATCATTTAATACCATATCATGCACTTTGGCTACAATTTCTGTTGTTGTTGCCGTTTTTGGACGTCCACTACGTGGTTCATCTTCAATGCTTGTACGACCACGTTTAAATTCAGCAACCCAATTTTTTACTATTGCATATGAAGGAGCACTTTCACCTAACACATTCACCATATCATTATGAATTTCTTGTCCCGATAAAATTTTTTTATGTAAATATTTAATGACAGCAAGCATTTCTAATTTTTCCATTGTAAAAAAAAATGCGGATGCGTCTTTTTTGAACACCTGTTTCTATATGAAGGAGATGCCAGATCGAAACAAAATTTAACATGTGTTCATAACAGAGATGGAAGTTTCCAAAACACTTAACTTTTTCTGTTTATACCGCGCTTTTTGTGCTAGGCTAAGAAGTAGGCTAAGAAGATTGGGTATATAAATTGCTTTTATAGCAACAACAAAAGAGAAAAAAATATTGTTAAAATATTATTCCAAATATATATTTTTTTTAGGTTCGATTAGAAAAATTAGAAAAAAATATTTGGGAGTTCTCCAACTAATTCGAATCCCATATAATAATTAATGTGTACTGCTAAAACTTCATCAAGAAATATGGATTACCATCGTGAAAGCTTATTTGCTTACTGTGATAACTTATAAGGATAGGAACTAAAGAGTAATATTGAAATTACAATCATTCAAAAAATGTGGAAATTAAAAAGCCTATTATTCGCGAATTAGTTAAAGTCAGTTGATGCGCATCCGATTTTGGATACAGCGAATCAATCTCTTTCAATATCTTTGCATATTTTGAAGTTTCACTCAGCTCATTAGATCCGTCGCGTAAAAAAACTAAATTCACGCGGCGTTCAAAGGAAATTGAGTCACACTTGTAAAGTTTACACGCAAAAAATAGTTTTTTTTTAAGAAAATTCGCGCATCAAATTTTGGCCTTTAGACTCCAATTACTAGGATGCTCTAAGGAGCACACTCATGAGATATGTACCAAACGACGTAAAATCACGAGTTCTATAACACTGTGTGTAATTTTTTGAGTCATGTTTTATAAACCATATTCTGACTCCACAGTGTGATAGAACACAAAAAACGAGAAGACACGTGTCTCGCCGTTTTCCCTATCTCATCAACTTTCGCGGTTATAGGCCTCCAAAGGTTTGAGGCTTTGATGTAAAAAGGGTCATTTTGTCTGGACTATATTTTCCAAACCGTTAGGAAATTTGAATTCATCTCAGAGGCAAAGTTGTAGCTCTTGCCTTAAAGAACAAAAATTGTGAACACATATAATCCATCAAACTTCATCTGCAAGGTCAAAATCGCCATTGGCAAATGTATTTTAAAAATTTTCTCAAGTTTTGTTATACAGCATCAAACCGATCAAATTTGAAGCAAACAACCAACTTCAAAAATCTACCTCAGATCTCAATAAACATCTTTCTAGAATATACGAACCCTGAAGGAACAGGTGTTAATGTTCAAAATAGCAAAACTATTGCGATTTTTTTTTCTCTTTTCTCGGATTCTGCTCCATATATATTAAGCCGTTCAAAATTCAAGAAAACAATCAACCACAATAGTTTAGCAAAGACATCAATAAACAACTTTCTGGAACATGCGAAATGTCTATGAAGGGTTTTAATGGTAAAAATAGCAAAAATCTTTTGAAAATATCCAATTTTTATACTTTTTTCTCCGACTATGGTCCAAAGATACGCAACCGCCCAAAAATTAAGGATACAGTCAACTACAAAAATGTACCTTAGATTTCAACAAACAAGTTTCTAGAACAAATGAGATTCTCGGAACAATTCTTCAAGCCCAAAGTTCGATTATTTTAGATCATTCTTTCCTGTCCAGGTCCGTTAATAACAAACCTTTCAAATTTCCTTGAGTTGTTAACAGTTTGTTATTTCCAAACCTGAGCAGGGGAAATGTTAAAAAAATTTAATTGTTCGTGAATTTCAGCCCTAAGAATCAATCCTAGAATCTTCATATGTTCTAAAAAGTTGTTTATTGAAATCTTAGGTACATTTTTGTGGTTGACGGTATCCTTAATTTTTGGGCTGTTGCGTATCTTTAGACCAGAGTCGGAGAAAAAAGTATAAAAATTGGATATTTTCAAAAGATTTTTGCTATTTTTACCATTAAGAACCCTTCATGGACATTTCGCATGTTGTTTATTGATGCCTTTGCTAATCTATTGTGGTTAATTGTTTTCTTGAAATTTGAATTGTTTTCTTGAATTTTGAAAGGTTTAATATCTATGGAGCAGAATCCTAGAAAAGAGGATTAAAATCGCAATTGTTTTGCTATTTTGACCTTTAAGATCCGTTTTTACAGAGTTCGTGTGTTCTAGAAAGTTGTTTACTAAGATCTAAATTCCAATTTCCTAGCGGTTTGGAAGATATAGTCCTGACTAAATGACCCTTTCTACATCAAAGCCTCAGAACTTTGGAGGCCTAAAACCGCGAAAGTTGATGAGATAGAGAAAAACGGCGAGACACGTGTCTTCTCATTTTTGGTGTCCTATCACACTACGGTGTCAGAATATGGTTGATAATTTTCGTGTTGCACAGTGTAATCCTATTACGAGTATGGAATATTATCTTGTTGCGAGTCCGGATTATTAAACAAATCAAAAAACCCCGAAATTCCGGCTTCAAAATGTCAGCATCAATTTTAGGTGGATGCAGTGGATATATCGAAAAATCATACACTAGTATCATGTTGCCCATGGAGTATTCTGTGATTCATTCTTTGGGCATAGGTCTATAAAATGTAAAGTTAAGCCAGAAATCGGAAGGGAACATAAAAAAAACTTGTTGGCTTCAACCCATTTTTACCCATTTTTCTACCCTGATGCCAACACAGCTTCCACCGTTTTCAAAATACTTTGGCGAACTTATTTCTAGTCCAAATTCAGTCACATATATACAATTTCATCCAAATTGGACATACATGGCGAGATTGGTGCACCAAATTCCTCAAATCGGGCGAAAATACATATGGGAACAATCTGAACCGATTTTAATAAAATTTGGCACACTTTGGCAAATTTCGTCATATATCCCAAATTTCATCATAATTGGATACACGTAGTCTGATTGGTGCACCAAACACCTCAAATCGGCCGAAAATGTATGTATATGGAGACTAGTGTTGGGCAATCTCGTTCACTGAGCGGATCGTTCCCTTTCATTCCGTTCACCAAAAAGATCCGGGTCGTTCACTTCGTTCGTTGGCTCTTTTTCTTTCAATAAAACATTTCAGTCTATCATTTTCTTGTGAATATCGTTCGTTCTCTGCATAAATAGTCAATAGTCGTTTATCAGTCTCAATAGTCGTTTATCAGTCTTAGGGCCATTATTACATGTGTTATTTTAATATCTGATGGATTTGAAAATGCAAAATAAACTAACTTGGAGGCATTAAAAATATAATTTTCACATTGAAAGTTAATGACAAGAAGCTCCTCCCTGAAATTCCATCATCACTTTTAACTTTAAGTTAACCGGAACACTATAAATCTGTTCGGTAAATCCAAACTATAACAAAAGAAAACTTATAATAATGGGGGTTAGAGATAACAAACAATTTTCGTATATCCTCTTTCCATATAGAAAAACTAATGTTTATTTGAATTTCAAATTTTGAAAACAATATCAATATATTTTACACTACATTCTACTTTGTCGAATATTTGTTTTTTTTTAATTCACCAACGCGAAATAACCTCATTACAAGGAAAAAACTAAATGCTTTTATCGTAAAGGGAGATTGAGCGAAAGTTAACACTTGTTCAACTTAATAAACTAGAAAAACAAGAGCTATAAGAACGTGAGAAGCAAAAAGAACGAGAGGAACCAACTGAACGAGATGAGATGAATAACATAATCTAAACGAACGATGTAAATGAATGTGCTGAGTAGGGCTCCGTTCGTTCTTTTGAAAAGATCGTTCATGAACGACACAACTCAGCAACCTTATGCATTTGTGTTGCTTGCTTGTCCGTGTGCAAAGCTAATGGGGGTGATTTTGTGTCTGCTGCAGCAGCATGACAATGTCTTGGCAATCAGTGATCTAAATGAACGAATCATTTGAGCCGATTCGTTCATGAACGACACAACTCTAATGGAGACTATACCCAAAGCTGAACCAATTTCAATACAATTTGGCTAACTTATTTCTAGTCCGAATTCAGTGATATTTTCCAAATTGCATCACCATTGCATGACCTCAAATAGGCCGCAAATATATACGGGGGAACTATGGGTCAATCTCGTTTCCTTTTGAATTTTACAAACTAATGTACAAATACATAATTTTACACAGTGTGGTGTAGGGTATAAAAAACACGTAAGAAAGTATCAGTCAGCTGTGCTGACGGTGATATACCCTCAGTCTCTGACCAAAAAAAAACAAAATATATTGAATTTGTATCAAAATATTTTAGAGAGCAAATTTCTGATTCATAGAGAACTCGAAATATTAAATTACGTTAAACTAAGTTTGGAAGTTTAAAGAAAATTTGAGACTTATCTTCCTCACATTCCATTTTAATATTTGCCAATAGGGGTTTATTGAGCTTTTGGGCCATTATCTCAGGCAGTATAAACTAACTCCGGCAAAAAATTGTACCATTGTAAAAGGGACCACTAGGACAACCTACTACAATAATTTCAAAACGATCCCAGACAAGCTCTTAAACTTCACTCTTTTTGTGTGGATGCCACTCTAAGAAGTGGACCGATATTGTAAATATTTCATGACCGAATGAAATATTATAATGTTCAAAGTTTGGATCAATCAGAAACTCCATGTGAAAGTTATCTTCCGGATTTTCTATTTTAGTTGGTGCCTTCAGGGTTCTCTTGAAGTTTTTAGGACATTATCTTAAGAAGTTAAAGGTTTGGACCAATCAGAAACTCTCTGCGTATGTTATTGTCCGGATTTTCCATTTTAGTTGGTACCGTCAGGGTTTCTTGGAGCTTTTAGGACATTACTCAGGAAGTATAGACTCGGGCCAGAAAAATGCTGATCCGTCTTAAAGGAAGCCGCAAGGAAACCAGCTGCAAGAAATTTCAAAACGATCCGAGAGGAGCTCTTAAAATTCACTTTTTTCCGAATTTTGTGTGGTAGGTATCCGAAGGAGTGGACCGATATAGTCCGTATTTGAACCTGATCTATGTCTGGAAGAAGTTATACGATGAGCAAAGTTTGGACCAAGTCGATTCCTACCTTCGATAGTTACCGTTCACAACATTTCACAGAAAAAAACTTTTGTGTGGGAGGTACCCGAAGGAGTGGAACGATATGGCTCATCTTGGAACTTAAAATTTGGTTTGAATCGGTTGATCCGTTCGAGAGTTATCGTGCCCACCAGCCAGACAGACAGACGGACAGATAGACGGACATGGGTAAACCGACTCCAAATTGCCTGAAACGGATTTCGTCCAAACATACTTGGGGCCTAAAACCATTATTTTAATGAGGTACATTATTGGTCGTATCAAAGTATTTATACCCTCGTTAGCATAAATGTTGAGGGTATAAAGAGAAGTAAAAAAGCGTTAAGTTGCAGGCCTCCATCATAAAATATTCTGAACTAAAATTGAATAATTAGTTTTCATTTCTGTCAACAACTTTAGGTGGACAATGCTCATAGGTGAAACTACAATGCTCATAGATGAGAAATATCAAGAAACAAAAAAATCGCCGAAGGGATTTTCAAATAAATCACGATTTAAGTTCACAGTTTTAGAGGTTATTTAGGTTTTCACAATTTTGCTTGGAAACCGCGAGTCCTATATAAATGGGCCTAAGGAAATTGTTGTACCTGTAAATATTCTCCACAAGATTGATTTTTATGATATTTTCGTAGGTTTTACCATTTTTGAGATATAGAAGTTCAAATTGGGACAATGCACTGACTGTATCGCCTCCTTATAAAACAATGTCATTACTGCAATTTCCCAAACTAAACTTATTTATCTTGAAAATGGTACAACTTAGGAAAAAATAATCCAATAATCCAATCTTGTAGAGAATTTTCACAGCTTTATCACTTTCTTTAGTCCCATTTTGATATGACTTGCGGTTTTCAAGCTAAATCTTGAAGACTTAAGATAAAACCGTAAAAATTTGAACTGAACCTCTATATCTCAAAAATGGTAAAACCTACGAAAAACCCTAAAGGTCAGTCTTGTAGAGAATTTTCACAGCTACAACATTTTCTTTAGACTCAGACTAGACTAGACTTGCGGTTTGCAAGCGTGAAAACCTAAAAAAAACCTAAAATTGTGAATTATGATCGCGTTTTATTTAAAAATCGCTCCGGCGATTTTTACTGTTTTTTTATTTTTCTTATCTATGAACATTGCTGTTTCAGAATCCGCGAAATCTTCCCATGTGTAAGCAGTTTTCATCAAAAGTTAGTTAAGACGCATTGAGCATGATATTGTTTTATAAGGAGGCGATACAGTCAGTGCATTGTCTCAATTTGAACTTCTATATCTCAAAAACGGTAAAACCTACGAAAATATCATATAGGACAATCTTGTGGAGAATTTTCATAGCTATAATATTTTCTTTAGACCTATTTACATAGGACTCGTAGTTTCCAAGCAAAATAGTGAAAACCTAAAGAACTCCTAAAAATGTGAACTTAAATCGCGATTTATTTGAAAATCCCTCCGGCGATTTTTTTTGTTTCTTGATATTTCTCATCTATGAGCATTGTAGTTTCAGAATCTGCAAAAACTTCCCAGGTGTAAGCACCTTCCATTTAAATTTGGTTAAGGCACACCGTGATACCCCAAACGCTTAAAAATAGGTTAGAAAATGTACCTAAATATGTACCGGCTCATACGTTCGAGAGTTATCGTGCGCTCTAATCACTACACATTTTCTATTTTCTCAGGAAGTATGGGCTTGCCCCTGATAAAACTTGTACCGTCGTAATGGAGGTAGCGAATCCAAGTCAAAGCGATTCGAGAGCAGGTCCTAATTTGAACTTCCCGAAATTTTGTGTGGGAGATACCCGAAGAAGTGGACCGATAGAGTCAATATTGAAACCTCATCTATATCTGGTAGAAATTTCATCTATATCTGGGAGGTACCTGAAGGAGTGGACCGATATTGCTCATCTTCGAACTTAAACTAAGTTTGGACAAAATATTACGACCAAATGGGCTCATCCGTTCGACAGTAATCGTTCGCATCAGCCTGCCAGACAGACAGAGCTAAATCGATTCCCCATTTTATGAAACGAATTTCGTCCAAACGTACTTAGGGTCTAAAGCCGTTATTTCGATGAGGCACATTTTTGGTCGGATCAAAGTGTATATACTACCCCCGTTAGCATAAATGTAAAATAAATTGGGAGGTACCGTTATATATGGGTTATACCAAAACATATGTTGACAATTTTTGGTGGAGAAGGAAGTCTAACATGTCAAATGACAGGTAGTAGGTAGGTCAAAAATGTACCCTAAATCCTGAAAGTACCGAAAATCGGGAGTTGCCGCCATTTGGTGGCTATACCAAAACATGGACTTACGTTGATAATTCTTGGTGTGGACCTATGTAAATATATCGCTCATTTACTCAAAGAGTGGCATAACTCAAAAATGCATTTTCTACTTTATCTTGTATCAAATTTTCAAGTCGATATCTCTAAAACTCAAGAAGTTACAGCTCAGTTACTACAAGTTTGACATAATTCAACAAAAAAGGTTTTCGAGTTTATGAAGTACTAAAACACTTCAAATCATGTTTGATCTTGCACAGAAATTTTGAACTGATGTTGAAAGTTATTTTATTTTTTGGGTAATAATTTTTTTAACTTGTGAAGTCAAATTTCAATCGGCAACTTAAAACTCGTTTTTCTCGAAACTCGATTTTTTGAGATGTGTCACTCTGTTGGGAGGTACCATTATATGGGGCTATAGCAAACCATGGACTTATTTTAACATTTATCGATAGAGAAATTTCGTAACTGCAGGGAACGTAAAATGTCAAACTACGGGTAGTCAACAAATTTAGCTAAAACTGTCAAAATACCGAAAATCGGGAGGGGCCGTTATTAGGAGGCTATACCTAACCATGGACCCATGTTGACAATTTTCGGTGAAGAAGTGCTGTGAACCCTAAGAACATCAAATGTCAAATTACACATAGTTCGGTTAAAAATTGTAGTTAACATCCTCAAAATACCGAAAATCGGGAGGTACCGTTATATGGGGGCTATACCTAAACATGGACCTATGTAGACAATATCCGGTGAAGAAGTGTTGTGGCCTCTAAAAACCTCAAAATGTCGGATTACAGTTAGTTCGGTTAAAAATTGTAACTAAAACTGTCAAAATACCGAAAATCGGGAGGTACCGTTATAAGGGAGCTATACCTATATATGGACCTGTGTTGACAATTTATGGCGAAGAAGTGTTTACAGTTAGTTAGGTTAAAAATCGTGGAAACAATCCTCAAAATACCGAAAATACGGAAGTATCGTGTTAATGCGGGGTATACTTAAACATGTCCCTATGTTGATAGCTCTTGGTGGAGTAGTGTTGTGAACCCTAAGCGCAATTTTTGCGGATGCTAGAATGATTGCAACATACGGAATATAATTTATATTCAATGTTCTTCATGCCAGTTATATATATATATTTATTTTATATCTCATCAATCAATAGTGACAGGGTTATTCGCAATTTAATTGAAAATCTTATTCATGAATTGAAATTTACTGTTATTCCAATATTGCATACAAAATTGGGACCATTAAACTAAAAACTACACAAAAACAAAGTCATTAAACCAACCGCCTTCCTTACCTCCCAAAACACAAATTAACAAAATGAAGATTAAGCGAACATTAACATCAGTAGCAGCAACAACAAATAGAACCTCAACTATTGCTTTGTTGATATGTAATTTCCATGTGAATCCATCCACCAGCACCAACAACACCACCTCCAACCACATGCTTATAATCGCATTGTAAGCGTAACTCGTGTAAACCATAAAAAGTCATTGTCAAACAAAAATTTACGACATGACATTTGGTTGTAATAAATTACAGAACCCATTCTCATCTCTATCTCTGACGCTCTCTCCCTGGTGTATATGTATATACGGACACCCACACATTGCTCGCTCAGCGCCAGCATTAAAAACAGGAACAGTCATTCACATTCATGGTGGACAATAGACTAAGGAGACTCATTCAGGCCAGTCTAACCGAGATTTGGGTATAATATCAATGTAAACATATCAACAAACACCCATATATCACCACATATGTATGTATGTACGTCCACATATGTCCATTATGGTTGCAATCAACAGCTAAAGTCAAAATCCACTACTTTAACAAAGTCAATAAAAATGAACATTCACAACAAAGATATGACAATCAAAAATATTTGGTTAAATAAAGAGATTTTGGCATTTGGTTGGATATTTCAGAAATCATTAAGTTAAACTGATTACATGAGCAATATTTTTGAAAATTTAACATAGTTGATGCCAAGGTTTACCCTTTTATAACTTGTGTCTTTTTTGTTTTCTCTCGATTTGTGATTAAACCACACTTCGTACTTATGGGTAGGAAGGGTACTAAATGGTGCTAAATTTGTTACAATTTGGATTTGGGAGAACGGGTAGAGATGGAATCCTGAAATTTGGAATTAAGATTACTGCTAAAGTGAATGATTGAGGTAGTTTTGGAAAATCGTATTTATGGATACGAAGAGTACTAAATGGTTCTAAGTTTGGTGCAATTTGGTATAAGATGAACGCATACAGCTGCAATCCTGAGATTTGGAATTAAGAGGTTAATTAAGGTTGAGATATGTGGTTGTCGAAATACATACCATTATTAACGAAAATTACTAAATGGTACTAAATTTGTTGTTAGGTGTAGGGACAGAGCTAGAATCTGTATGTTTTGAAGTTAGAGTGATTATTGGTGTGTAACGTTGGTATTTGGGCGTGTTTTAAAAATACGTACCATAAATTTCACTGTGCAACAAAATGGAGCTCAAAGTCTGGGGGGTGGAAAATTCCTATTGGAGATGAAAGCCCTTGGTGAATATATACAGAACACCGAAGGACAGATACGCAGTGAGTCGAACTTTCGCGATATGACGTGATGAATATTTTGCTGGAGACCCTAAAAGCCATCTGGAATCAGCGTTATATCTTTGTTCGCTGTTATTTAAGCTTATATTTAAGATGACATGTCTTCAGTCAAATCAATTGAGGATTTTTTTCGTAGAACATTTCGACCTTCTAACTCGCTTCTTTCAATGTCTTTTTCGCCCTTTATTTCAAGAACCGTAATAAAAGTGGTACAAGATGACATTTTTCCGCTTCGAAATATTCTACAAAAATGTGGCTCGGAAGATTTAAGGTACGGTTCCCAAAGACATAAAATCGATAAAATCTTGTTTAAGCGGTCGTTTTTCACTTTAACCCGAATCTTGCTCAGACAGCCCTATATCTATTTATTTCAATATATGTATTATTGTTAACCTATTGATGACCGAAAATTCTCGGAGTCATTAAAACTGTTGCATCTCGTTTTGCTAAGCACGTTAATTTAATATTTTTTCGGAATAAAGATCTGGATATCCGAATGATGGAACCGGTTATTCTGATATAAAAACCGAATTTTTATCCGGTTTTTATGAACCGATTAACTGTATATGTATATCATTAGAAAGCTATTAAAATTGTCAGTCAGATATGATTAATATGCATTAGACATTCTAAGCGGCTTTGGTGCCGGAACAAAAAAAAAAAACCGTATTTTCGAACCGTTTCTTAACGTTTGTGAGGATACATTTCTGTGCGTGAAAAAAAGTATGATCATGACCTGGGGGGTGGAAAATTGTTTTTGGAGGTGAAAGCTCTTGGTGAGGACATACAGAACCCTGAAGGGCAGATCCGCCGTGAGTCCAACCTTTGAGTTATGGGCTGGTGACCCATTATTGCAAGTGTAAAAAGTTACGTAACTGAATTTCAAGTGGGTTTAGGGTTCTACTGGGACAGTATGTGCTAAGTCAAATCGATTTAAGACGATTTCTGTAGAACATTTAGTATCTTACTCTTATCCTGCCTTGTTGTTTATGTCCTTGTTGTTGAAAAAGGTATAAAAATATACTTTAAAGAAAAGGAAAGATGCAATTTCGGGGTTAAAATATCAAAAAAAAAAAAAAAATCCGACTTGGCTAGGGCATATCACAAAAATAATCTTAGTAGAACCCTAAACCCACTTGAAATTCAGTTACGTAACTTTTTACATTTGCAATAATGGGTCACCAGCCCAGAATTCAACCCGCCATAACTCAAAGGTTGGACTCACGGCGGATCTGCCCTTCAGAGTTCTGTATGTCCTCACCAAGAGCTTTCACCTCCAAAAACAATTTTCCACTCCCCAGGTCATGATCATACTTTTTTTCACGCACAAAAATGTATCCTCACAAACGTTAAGAAACGGTTCGAAAATACGGGTTTTTTGTTCCAGCACCAAAGCCGCTTAAAATGTCTAATGCATATTAATCATATCTGACTGACAATTTTAATAGCTTTCTAATGATATACATATAGGTTAATCGGTTTATAAAAACCGGATAAAAATTCGGTTTTTATATAAGAATAACCGGTTCCATAATTCGGATATCCGGATCTTTATTCCAAAAAATTATTAAATTAACGTGCTTAGCAAAACGAGATGCAACAGTTTTAATGACTCCGAGAATTATCGGTCATCAATAGGTTAACAATAATATACTGAAATAAATAGATATAGGGCTGTCTGAGCAAGATTCGGGTAAAAGTGAAAAACGACCGGTTAAACAAGATTTTATCGATTTTATGTCTTTGGGAACCGTACCTAAAATCTTCCTAGCCACATTTTTGTAGAATATTTCGAAGCGGAAAAATGTCATCTTGTACCACTTTTATTACGGTTCTTGAAATAAAGGATGAAAAGGACATTGAAGGAAGCGAGTTAGAATGTCGAAATGTTCTACGAAAAAAATCGTCATTTGATTTGACTGAAGACATGCCATCTTAAATATAAGCTTGAACGACAGCGAACAAAGATATAACGCTGATTCCAGATGGCTTTTAGGGTCTCCAGCAAAATATTCATCGCGCCATATCGCGAAAGTTCGACTCACGGCGAAGCTGTCCTTCGGGGTTCTGTATATACTCAACAAGGGCTTTCATCTCCAATAGGAATTTTCCAACCCCCAAAATTTCGGTTCACAGTGTTTACGAAAAGCACTCAAGCGGTCCAAATATGGTATCGTATGTAGGAGCAGAGTTGGAATTCTAAAATATGTTCTTAGAGTAACTATTGGTATGTGGGGTTAAGATATGGAGATGGTGCTGGAAATGCATACTGTGAAAAGTACTAAATTGTATGGAATTTGATATAATTTGTTATTGTGTAAAGGGGTTAGCAGGATTTTTGAAATTTTAGGAGAAGGTTTCGGAAATTCCTACTTATGTATTTATATGTAATTTACTATTATTGGGCTTGAAAGAACCGATAGAGCTGGAAATGAGCTTTGCGGTTGGTATAAATGGTTGATATAAGAAGGTATTTATTTAAGTTTACACCCAGGTGTACGAAAAGTACTAAATTTGGTACCATTTTGTTATTGCATGAATGGTAATATACGTTTTTATACCCTCAGCATTTATGCTAACGAGGGTATATACACTTTCATACGGTCAAAATGTGCCTCATCGAAATAATGGTTTTAGACCCCAATATTCAATATTTTGTCCAAACTTAGTTTAAATTCGAAGATAGACCATATCGGTCCACTCCTTCCGGTACCTCCCCCACAAAGATTCAAAATTTTTCGCCAAGATTGTGGACATGATAACTCTAGGAGGGAATAACCGAATTGAGCCAAACTTTGCTATTGGTAATATTACTTTCAGGCATAGATCGAGTTCTAATATGGACTATATCGGTCCACTCCTTTGAAAAAAGTATAGTTTAAGAACTCCTCTCTGATCTTATTAATTTGTGACGCAGCAGGTTGCACTTGCGGCCCCTGTTACGACGTTGTAATTTTTTTTCGCGGGAAAGTCCATACTTCCTGAGATAATGACCCAAAAAGGTCCAGAAAATCCTACCTAAACTGGCTAATGTGTAAAATAACCCTTTAAGAGAGAAATCGATTTAGCTCAAACGTTGTAAATTGAAAAGAAAAATTGTAATATATTTAAATTCAGAAAATTAAGTACAACATATTTAATTATATAATCTGTAAGGAAAATATCCATAGACTAATGAAGAAAAAAAAATCTTTCCTACAGATTTGCATTGGTCCGAATATGTACTACATCGGATCACTCCTATGGGTACACCCTACCCAAGGTTCGGAAAAAATGCACTCATCTTGGATCATTCTGAATTTTGTTGCAACCTGTAGTTTTTTGCGGCCGTTTCCATCCTGGAAAATTTTCCCAACAGCTAAAAAACCTACAGAAGTATTGTGTTAACTTTTTTTCTTCGGGTACGTGGCTGAGGGTATATCTCTGTCGGCTCAGCTGACTGATACACTCTTACTTGTTTTATACCCTTTAGGCTAAAGAGGGTATTTACACTTTGATACGACCAAAAATGTGCCTCATCGAAATAATGGTTTTAGACCCCAAGTATGTTTGTACGATATCCGTTTCAGACAATTTTGCGTAGATCTAGCAATGTCCGTCCGTCCGTCTGTCTGTCTGGCAGGCTGGTGCGCACGATAACTCTCGAACGGATCACTAGATTCGGTTCAAATTTTGGGTATCGAAATATTTTATCCAGATTCGATTTAAGTTCGAAGATGGGCCATATAGGCCCAATCCTTCCGGTACCTCCCCCACAAATGTTCAAAAATTGTCGCAAAACATGTGCGCACGATAACTCTTGAATTGAGTAACAGATTTGTTCCATACTTTGCACATTATGAAATTTCTACCAGACTTAGATGAGGTTCCAATATGGACTCAATCGGTGCACTCCTTCGGGTACCTCCCACACAAAATTTCGGAAAAGTTCAGTTTAGGACCTGGTGTCGAATCGTTTTGATTTTTGTTTACGCAAGTTGTATTCGCTGTCCTCTATACGACGCTGTAAGTTTTATTAGGGGCAAGCCCATACTTCCTGAGAAAATAGCCTGAAAGTTACAAAAAACCCTATGACACCGGGTGTAGTGGTTGGAGCGCAAGATAACTCTCGAACGGATCTGCCGATTCGGTCCAAAATTTGGCTTTCGTAATATTTTGTCCAAACTTAGTTCATATCGGCCTACTCCTTCCGGTACCTCTCCCACAAAAGTTCGAAAATGTTCGGAAAATTTGTGCGTACGATAACTCTTGAAGTGAGTAACCGATTTAGTCCATACTTTGCGCATTATGAAATTTCTACCAGACTTACATGAGGTTCCAATATGGACTCAATCGGTAAACTCCTTCGAGTACCTCCCACACAAAATTTCGAAAAAGTTCAGTTTATGACCTGCTCTCAAATCGCCTTGGTTTTTGTTGTTACATCTTGTATTCACTGTCCCCTATACGAAGTATCAAGTTTCCTGAGGGGCAAGTCCATACTTCCTGAACAAATAGGCTGAAAGTTGAAAAATAACCCTATGACACCATGTTTATGGGTGGAAGCGCAAGATAATTCTCGAACGGAAGTGCCGATTCCGGCCAAAATTTAGCCTTCGTAATATTGTTTCCATCCCGTACCTCCCACACAAAATTTTGGATAAGTTCACTTTAAGACCTGGTATTGAATCACTTTGATTTTTGTTGAAGCAACTTACATTCGCTGCCTCAATTACGATGGTAAAAGTTGTTTCAGGAGCAAGTCCATACTTCTTGAGAAAACAGCCCGAAGGGTGTAAAAACCCCCTGTGGCACCCCCATGGTCTATGTCGGTCCATTCCTTTAAGTACCTTTTCCGCAAAATTTTTGAACTTTAATCCTAATCAATATTTTTGTCGGTTCATATGACCAACATTTTGAAACCCCCTAAATACATAAGTTTTTTGTGAAAAAAGTGTTTCAATTTCCACAGGCTGAGGGTATATCTCTGTCGGCAAAGCCGACTGATACTTTTTTACTTGTTGTCTCTAAGTTCAAATGTTCAAAAAGGGCCACAAAATGCTGAAAAGACCCTAAATACATTCGATCTGTCCGTAGATGAAAGTTTCAATTCACATAGGCTGAGGGTATATCTCCGTCGGCAAAGCCGACTGATACTTTTTTACTTTTTATAATAATGTTTTCTTCAAAGCAGAAGTAAAACCGCGATAAATTTTGTCCGCAAGAACCAAAAATTTGCTCGGGAGCAGATTTGTACTGGGGATTTTTTTAGCCTACGTACCAAAAATCGTTGAAGTAGCGCGAAAAGAAAAACTTAATTTTTTTTTTTTGAAATGGAATATGAAAGAATTAGCAACATTTCCCATATACCATTATAAATTCCTTTTAAAGTGAATGTTTTATTACTATTTTCAATTTCTTTTATATAATAAAACATTCTGTGTGAGCTGTCTAAGAAGTGATGCTAAGTTGTTCTCCTACGTAATCGTATGTACATATTTGATACCATGTTTATAATAAATCTTTTATACTCCACTAGGATATTGTTATCCTTCTGCCAATACTTATTGAGTGGAGCCACTACAAAAGACAAGAATTCTGCCAGTTATCAATGTCACAGTATTGCTTAAAAAATATATATCGTAAATAATGCTCTCCTATAAAATATTATCACAATATTTATTTTACAGTAGGTCCTGTGATTTTTAACCGATGGTATTTGAGAGGACATTAAACATGATTAACATTTAAGTGATTAGTAAATAAATAATTTCCAAATAACCTACTTAGCTAAGTAGTCGAATTTGTGGGTTTTCTCACAAAAGAGATGTCGGGTTTCACCATTATCATTATTTGATGTCCATTGTTGATGGTTCTTCACATTTACACATACATACATACATAAATATAAAAGTGTTTTCTTTCCATACACGCACAATAATGGCACTTATCTTTTGTTGGAAAATGTGAATTGAGAAAGTAGCAGCAGCAGTTTTAAGGTTTTCAATTACAATAGCAAGTATGTACGTGTGTATGTATGTATGCATGCTTGATGCACTCGTTCTTCTTTGCAACCCACAATACCGAAGGATACATATCCTTTGTAGAATTTATGAATTTACATAAAATATTTGTTTGCATAGATGTGTTTTTGTATTTGTTGTTACCCAGTGAAGAAAGGAGGGAAATTAGCATTACGTTCGGTCAGTCCCAACTTTTTATACCCTCCATCATGAAATATTCTAAACTAATATAAAATAATTAATTTTCACAATTTTATGAGGAGATTTTTTTGAGTCCCGGGAACCCCAAATACCTATTTTCTAGCTAATTCGATCAGGTAAAAATGGACGGCACCGTTATATGGAAATTATACCACAATCTAAGCCAATGTCCATAATTTCTGACAGATTTTTTTTATTCGGTGCTACCGTTATATGCGACCATACCAAAATGTTGAAAAAAATTTTTTTTGAGAAATTTTTTAACCTCTGGGATCCTCAAATTTAAAATTGCAGGTAGTTGAGTAAACCCAAAACGTCCATGTTTAGCTAATTCGGTCAGGTAAAACCGGACGGCATCGTTATACGGGGGCCCATACCACAACGTGGGTCAATGTCCACAATTTCTGATAGAAATTTTTTAACCAATAGAAACCATAAATGTCAAAGGACTTCCAATCTTGCTCGAAAATGTTGATACAACCTTAAAAAACATGAAGTCGGTGCTACGGTTTTGTGGGCCATACAAAAGTTTAACCTCTGTTGACAATTTTTGTTGGAGAACTTTTGTGACCACTGGGAACCTCGAATGTAATATTACAGGAAGTTCAGTTAAAAATTTACCAACAAATATTCAAAATACGTAAGATTGACACAATTTTGTGCAAAACCTTAATTTTTTTAAATTAAACTACCGTGTTTTCGGTAAAACATATAGATAAAGTTCTCAAAAATCAGAAAATCGGAGGTACCGTTATAGGGGACTTTGTCAAAACATGGACCTTTCCAAAATTCTTTAAGTGTAAAAGTTTCGTGACAAATGGCAAATAACAGCTAGTTCGGTTTAAAATTATAGCTGATATTCTCAGAATACCGAAAATCGGGAGGTATCGGAAACTTCTTAGCCTATCAATGAAAGAGAATAGTTAGTTTTTCAAAAATATTTTTATTTTTCAATATAATCTCCTGAAACTTCAATACACTTAGTCCAACGCTTTTCTAGCAATTCTATCCCTTGATTAAAATAGTTTTCCTCAAGGTCTTCAAAATAGTGGTTTACAACTGTAATTGCATCTTCATTTGAGGTAAAACGCTTGCCAGCAAGGAAAATTTTAGATTTGGGAACAAGTAAAAGTCTCTGGGAGCTAAATCAGGAGAATAAGGTGGGTGGTCAAGCAAATCGTACTTTAATTCGTTGATTTTAGCCATTGTTAAAACACTCTTGTGCGCTGTTGCGTTGTCTTGATGAAAAATTATTTTTTTGTGTTTTAAGGCAGGACGTTTTTCTCGAATTTGTACATTTAATTGATCCAAAAGGTTGCAATAGTACTCTGAGTTTATTGTTTTACCCTTTTGCAGATAGTCAATCAATAAAATACCTTTGAAGTCCCAAAAACCGTTGCCATAACCTTACCAGCCGATTGAATTGTTTTTGCCTTCTTTGGGGCACTTCCTCCAGCTTCAGTCTATTGTTTGGATTGTTCTTTTGTCTCTGGAGTATAGTGGTGGATCCATGTCTCATCAACAGTTATGAAACGACGCTTAAAATCCATTTTATTTCGCTTTAAACGATCCAAACAAGCTTGAGAAATGTTCATTCTTATGCGTTTTTGATCGACTTTTAACAAATGCGGCACCCATCTTGCAGAAAGCTTTTTCATCTGTAGTTCTTCATGCAAAATTAAATGGACTCGATGATTTGAGATGTTCATGATATTAGCAATTTCACGCATTTTTATTCGTCGATCATTTAATACCATATCATGCACTTTGGGTACAATTTCTGTTGTTGTTGCTGTTTTGGAACGTCCACTACGTGGTTCATCTTCAATGCTTGTACGACCACGTTTAAATTCAGCAACCCAAATTACGGCTAGTTTATTCAAAAAATGTGGCTAAAACCATAAAAGTAGCGAAAATCGGGAAGTTCCGGTATATAGGGCTATACCAAAACAAGGACCTATGTTTGGTGCAGAAGTGTTGAGACCCCCATGAACTTCAAATGTCAAATTACAACTAGTTCGGTTAAAAAATTGTAGCGAATATCCTTGAAATAACGAGACTCGGGAGGTAACGTTGTATATAGATAAAAAACTCCTTAGATCGTGAGGTACGGTTATATGGTACCATAAGTTCAGTTGATATAAGAAAAATTTGAGCCAAATATTGTCAGGTTCGGCAGTTAAAGAGTTTTTACCCAACATTTGGGTAAATACTCAGGTATATACACCCAAGTACTTACCCACTTGTTTAAGGCAGGGTTTCGGAGTCGAGATATTTTTGGCTCGACTCTGACTCCAGGCGATTTTTTTTCACGACTCCGACTCCGGGTCGACTCCGAGAGAGAATTCCTATACCACTAAAAATGAAAACTATAAGCAATTCGCGACCAAGTTTCAAACTGGATGTAAACCAACATTTTAGTGTGTTTAGCCTCAAAAGGAGACCCCCAGTAAACGAAATAAAGCTCATTCAAAGTTAACATAATGCAAATTTGTAATGAAATTATTTAAATCACTATTGTATATAAAATGATTATTGATTAAAATGATTTAGAAAAATTCAAGCTAAAAATTACAAATCATAGTTAAAACTATGAATATTATAACTATATTCATTTTACTTTTTTATTTATTCCAGTGTATTTCCATTGGATATACGTATAAATTCTCATAACCCGGCAAGTTATAATGTAAACATGGTTTAATATTCGACAAATTTTTCAGAATTTTTGGATGTGGAACGGAGTGAAACGGAAGATGTAGAATTCCAACATTTAACAGGAATATTTAAATTGTGTATACTGATCGGTTATGACCATGGTGATATTCTTCTTTCTTTTAATGTTGATGCTAATCGAAACCACCAATACATTTCTATAGTCCCGGTCCACACGTGAGTGAATTCCATTACAAAATTTCATGAAATGAGGCGTTATTAGATCGAATTCACCACTACAACAATTTTACGATTTTACTCTACTATGGAACTCGATCTAGAAAGGAATAAGTTCATGAATTTTTTCAATGAAATCACTCTGGTGTGGACCGGGACATATGGGTAGCAACTGTTAGTCGAAGGTCACACTAGAGTGGTTTCATTGAAACTTTTAGGGATTCTTAAATCGAGTTCCCCACTACAGCAACTTTATTATTTTACTCTAGTATGGAAATCGACCTAGGAACCCTAGATTTCATGAAATTGTTTCAATGAAACCAGCTAGTGTGACCTTCGACTAGGGAAATCGACCTAGCAACCCTAGATTTCATGAAATTGTTTCAATGAAACCAGCTAGTGTGACCTTCGACTTACGGAATATATCCTTTAAAATATTTCGTTCGTACTTAAAATAGTTATTATTTTCTCAGAGATTTTTCCCGCAATTCTGGAGGTTTCCAAATGACACTTCATCCATTATTTTATAAAATGTATTCATTTCCAATTTGTCATAAGCTTCCTATAACTTAGATTGAAAGGATCCTCCATATGTCGCAGAATTTTCATTTTTATGCATAAAGAAATGTGTCTCAGCTTACCTTTTTATTTGCCATGAAAAATATTCTAAAATTATTACTTAAAAAATTGATTTTCATTGATTTTTTTGTTTAAAATATGAAAATTATTTTATGTCGGTAGACTTAACGACTCCTTTTTTTTCGTCGGTAACTGACCGATGATTTTCGATAATTACCGACATAAAAATCGGTAAAATTTGTATACAGAATAGCACTTACCGACAAAGCATTTTGCGGTGCCAACTCTATCTCGAAAACTAATAAACCAATAGTCATATATTTTTGTGGCCGATTTCGAGAAAAACACAGTTAATATGCTACATACCAAATAAAATAAATTGTTCCCATCCAACTCATACCGAGGCAATATTGTTCCGATCGACTTAAAAATTTGACCACATATTCTATGCTACTTATACTTTCTACTTTTTCTGAAATTAAGTAGGGATCACCCCTTAAACTAAAATTCTGCGCTCACATTTGATGTTTATAGTGAGCATCAAAATATATCTGCAAAATTTGGAAGGAATCGGTTCAGATATAGATATAGCTTTCCTATGTATGTATGTTTAAACCGATTTTATCCGATTTTATATTTAAGCCCCACTAAGGTCACAATTTGCATCCGATGACTTTTAAATTTGATATGGTACATCCTGATCAATTAAGAATCACGTCCAGAAAATTTGGCTCTGATCGGTTCAATTATATATATCTACATATATATAGAAAATTATACAGGTCTGGCATGATGTTCGAAATAAAATCCTCCGAAATGGCTGGACCGAATTTGATAAATACGGATACACATGAACTATATCTGTTCCTGGCGGACAGATTCGGTTATTTGAATGTCTACATATAAAGCCCTCATTGAGTATATAATGAATCCTAGAAGAAAGATTAGCCGTTTGTCAGACTTCTGAGTTATGCTGGGATGAATCTGTCGTTAACCAACAACGAATTTATGATGTCTAATTCAGAAGCGTAACCATCCGAATTTGATATATAGTTAATATATTATGCGAAATTTAACGAAATACATAAACATACGTTTTTTTTTTGAGAAAGTAACGGGTAAAACTGGTAAAGGACAATGAAAACGTGGCAATATCGATTTCTTGGATATGGGTAGAGATGGTATTTACCGGGTATTTATTTGGGTATTTACTATATTGAATGGCAAATACAACATTTTACACCCTATTCTTGGGTTTAGGTTGTAAATTCGTTTCAAAATGGATAGTTTTACAATACTTTAAACTAGTGGGTAAATACATGGGTAAATACCCGAGTATTTACCCAAGTGTTGGGTAAAAACTCATTAACTGCTGAACCACTTGACGTAGGCTGACAAAATTTGGCTTACATCTTTCTTATGTCAACAGAACTTCTAGTACTGAACAAGGGTATTTTCTACATATTGAGAACTCACTATGCCAAATTTCAGCCAATATGATTGTACAATGAGGCTAATAGGTAAAAAATACCTTAAATCGGGTGGTAGGGATATATGGGGGCTATATTAAAACATAGACCTAGAGACCCCATTTTCAATACCAGATGTTCTCTTGATATAAGTACGATTTGAGCCAAATTTCGTGAGGCTACGTCAAGTGGTTCGGCAGTTAAAGAGTTTTTACCCAAGGTTTGGGTAAATACTCGAAATCGGAGAACCCTTATATGGGGGCTATAAGAAAACGTGGACCTACGTTGACAAAATTTTGCAAAGATATTTTTTACATATTGAGAACTCACTATACCAAATTTCAGCCAATATGATTGTACAATGAGGCTAATAGGTAAAAAATACCTTAAATCGGGAGGTACGGATATATGGGGGCTATATCAAAACATGGAACCAGAGACCATGTTCAGTACCAGAAGTTCTTTTGACATAATAAAGATTTATGCCAAATTTTGTCAGCCTACGTCAAATGGTTCGGCAGTTAAAGAGTTTTTACCCAACATTTGGGTAAATACCCGAAATCAGGGTACCTTTATATGAGGGCTACAAGAAAACGTGGAGCTATGTTGACAGATTTTTGCAAGGATATTTTCTCACTGTGCCAAATTTCAGCCAATATGATTGTACAATGAGGCTAATAATTAAAAAATACCTTAAATCGGGTGGTACGGATATATGGGGGCTATATCAAAACATGGACCCAGAGACCCCATGTTCAGTAGAAGAAGTTCTTTCGACATAAGAAAGATTTATGCCTAGTTTTGTCAGCCTACGTCAAGTGGTTCGGCAGTTAAAGAGTTTTTACCCAACATTTGGCTAAATACTCAAAATCGGGGTACCCTTATATGGGGGCTATTAGAAAACGTGAACCTACGTTGACAAATTTTTGCAAGGATATTTTCTACATATTAAAAACTCACTGTGCCAAATTTAAGCCACTATGATTGTAAAATGAGGCAAATAGACAAAAAATACCTTAAATCGGGAGGTACGGTTATATGGGGGCTATATCAAAACATGGACCCAGAGACCCCATTTTCAATGCTAGATATTCTCTTGATATAAATAAGATTAGAGCCAAATTTTGTCAGCCTACGTCAAGTGGTTCGGCAGTTGATGAGTTTTTACCCAACACTCGGGTATTTACCCAAGTATTTACCCACTTGTTTAAAGTATTGTAAAACTATCCATTTTGAATCGATTTCATAACCTAAACCCAGAAATAGGGTCTACCGATTCAATATAGTAAATACCCAAAAAAAACCCACAAATGGGTATTTACCCGGTATTTACCCAATTTACCGGGTATTTACCCATTGGGCATTTACCCACTGTCCATCTCTAGATATGGGAAACCTACATATAATTTATAATTTAATTTATAATAAAAGGACATGGTTCCTGATTCCATTTAACTGAAAACATGTCATCTAAAAATGATGAAACAATATTTTTAAACAGAGATATAAAGCTATTTTCGCAATGATTGATGGGGGTCAATCAAAAAAATCATTATGTCATGACGCAGAAATTTCAGCTATGGGATCCTTTGGGTTTCTCAATTGGGGCTTTCATTCCCAAAAGGGATTTTCCTCCCCCAGATCTTAACTTCCATTTTGTGTCACAGGGTATTCAGTAATATTTCCCATAGAGACCGCAATGTCTTTGATAGAAGACAATGATGACTTCTCATAAAAAGAGAGGATAGTAAATTTCCTGACTCAGGCTCCGACTCCAGCAAAATTGCTCGGCTCCGACTCCGAAACCCTGGTTTAAGGTATTGTAAAACTATCCATTTTGAAACGATTTCACAGCCTAAATCTTGGAATTGCTTGTAAGATGATGTATCGGATTCAAAATAATTAATACCCAAATAAATACACACAAATACCCACCGTGTGGGTATTTACCGGGTTATTAAAATCTCTAGTACTTAATTTATCTAACTGCTACATTGATATAATTTCCATCATATAGGAGGTCAAAGTTTGGTTTTCAAGTTTAGTTTTTGTAAGTGTGCAAATATGCTCCTAGAATTTAAATTGCTGATTAAAAATTAAATTTTTTACTCGCTAAATACTATCCGATCATTATCAACAATTATTGGTACTATCTTTGTCCAAAATTATTATTTGTCAGTATTGAACTATAACTGCGATCTACAGCGTGATTAAGGTTACACTACCCACAATTAAAACTGAGGGATCCCTGCATATACTATGCTGTAACTCTGTTATCTGATCACGTACATCCACATAATTAGCATCAATGGTAAGGTCAAGCGTTCCTCTTCTAAATATAACTTACTTTGGTTTAACAGAGTTTCCAGGAATAATTTCATTTCACTAACAACTTTACCAATTTTCACACAAAAGTTCTGGTCCATCTAACCCGCTAAATAGTATCTGATCATCACGATAAATAGCAAGCTACTTTTCTGTCGTAAACCCAAACGTTACATAAAATTTCGCACCGATCAGACTACAGAGCCTCCACAAAATTGGACAAAGATTTTATTTTTGGCCCATTTTATCCCCTAAATATTTCACGATCATCGCCAAAAACTATAATGTTCTGTTCTGGTCTGAACGCGACATCCAAAATTCCATGATTGGTCCATAATTGCGGACTGTGGCGTACGTACAATTTCTAATGGACCGTCTAATGGTCCGTCTGTCCGGACGGACTGACAGACGGACGTACGGACACTCATTTTTAAATCGCTTTATCTCCTCGAGATATGAATTTTGGCAAGCCGATAGCCATAGTCGCTAGTGCTTTTAGCTATACGTTTATTGTAATTTTTAATTTTAATAAATTTTTAAATAAATAAAAAATAAATAAAATGAATTTTGGTATGCTACATGGGGGCTCTGCGACAAATATTTTGCGGTCTTACAAGAATTTTTCTAAAAACATACTTATAATGCCCTTTCCACATTGTGGTGTAGGATATAATAATCTGAAAATATATTGAAATGTTCTACTGATGTGCAGCAAAAATTAAAGCAAAAAAAAACTTCTTAAAAAATTGTCCGATTTCAGTTAAAAACCCCCATATACCTCAGTAGACAAAAATCGAAAAATGTGTTGTCGACTTTTTATAATTTTAAGGTTTTATTTCATAGAGAACACTTCAAATAGGACAATCGTGAAATAATTTTGTCGATATATATTGTTACTATAAAGTTCCTCAAACATAGAACATTTTTCGTATTTAGCTTATATTGAAATTTATACAAACAAGTAAAAAAATTTCAGTCGGCTTTGCCGACAGAGATATACCCTCAGCCTGTGCAAGGATTAAAGTTCAAAAGTGTTGCGTAGAAGGTACATAAAGAAATGTACCGACGTAGTCCATTATGGGAGTCATATCTTTTCGATAGATATCGAGCCCACTAGTCATTTCAGTTTGGATCAATATGCCAGGAAGCACGGACTTGTCCACGGAAAACATAAACACAATATCGCTGTATACAGGACCACAACAAACAGCATCGGTATACGTTTCAGAAGGTTCTTCGAATAGACCCTAAACTGCACTTAGGCACAAATGTTGAACTTTTGTGGGGAAAGTATCCTAAGGAGAGGACCGATATGGGCCATTTTAGAAGTTAAACTAAATTTGAACAAAATATTAGGAGATCAAAAGTTGGGTCTAAAATGGATGCCCCTTTCAAGAGATATCGTGCATATCATTTTAGTGACTTTTTTAATATTGGGGGAAAGTACCGGTAGTTGGGAACCGGTATTGCTCATCTTCGAACTGAAACTAAGTTTCGACAAAATATGACGAAGGATAAATTTTGGACCAAATCGGTTGATCAGTTTTCGTGCTCTCCAGCCACTACATATGGTGACATAGGGGGTTTCTACACCTTTCGGGCTGTTTTCTCAAAAAGTATGGACTTGCCCCTGAAAAAGACTTTTACCGTTGTATTTGAAACATCGAATGCAAATTGTTTCAACAAACTTCAAAGTGATCCGAGAGCAGGTCTTAAAGTTAACTTATCCGAAAATTTGTGTGGGAGTTACCCGAAGGAGTGGACAAATATAGTCCATATTCGAACATGATCTATATCTGGTAGAAATATTAGGATGTGTAAAGTATGGACCAAATCGGTCACTCCCATCAAGAGTTATCGTGCGCACAATTTTTCCGAACATTTTTGAGCTTTTGTGAGGGAGGTACCTGAAGGAGTGGACCGATATGGCTTATCTTCGAACTTAAACTAAGTGTGCACAAAATATTACGAAGGCCACATTTTGGACCGAATTGGTAGATCCGTTCGAGAGTTATCTTGCGCTCAAACCACGACTCTCGGTGTCATAGGGGTTTTTTATACCTTTCAGCCTATTTTCTCAGGAAGTATGGACTTGCCCCTGATGAAACTTATAGCGTCGTATTGGGGGCAGTGAATACAACTTGCTACAACAAAAATCAAAGCAATTCGTGAACAGGTCCTAAAATGAACTTTTCCGAAATTTTGTGTGGGAGGTACCCGAAGGAGTGGACCGATTGAGTCCATATTGGAACCTCATCTAAGTCTGGTAAAAATTTCACGATGTGCAAAGTATGGTCCAAATTGGTTACTTCCTTTAAGAGTTATCGTGCACACAAATTTTCCGAACATTTTCGAACTTTTGTGGGGGAGGTCCCGGAAGGAGTGGACCGATATAACCAATCCTCGAACTTGCATTTGCTAAGTTTGGACAAAATATTAATAATTGTTCCACAAACATCCCATAAGGGACAAGGGAGACTTTTCTCAAATATTACGAAAATCAAATTTTGGACCGAATCGGTTGATTCGTTCGAGAGTTATCGTGCGCTCCAGCCTGTCAGACAGACAGACGGACGGACATGGCTAAATTAACTCCAAATTGTCTGAAATGGATTTCTTTCAAACATATTTGTATTCTAAAACCACTATGAACATTGTAGTTTCAGAATTGGCAAAAACTTCCCAGGTGTAAGCACCTCCCACTTAAATTTGGTTCAGGCGCACCTTGAAGACTCATTTCTTCCGAATTGTATGAAATTTAAGTTTCATTGCGAATACTTTTGTATTTGCTAAGCGTGTTCATACTTTCTTCACTGGGCTATTATGGCCATGTGCATTTTGAATTTGCCAACAACATCAAAGTAAACATTATAAATTTGAGAAGATTGTAAATAAACTTGAGCTGAAGATAATACATGCATACATGTGATATGACAGTGCCTAGATGTGATAGGGTGTGTGTGTGTGTGGGAGAGAAAGTGTTTGTGTATGCAACCAATCTAAACACAATCGATTTTATGTGAATGTCTAACACAAATACCCATACTCACAAACGCACGGACGCTCATATTCATATACCCATAAATTGATGCTTGTATTTGTGCAAGAAGATAAATAAGACAGCTAGCCAGCCACCCAGACAGACCCTCAATTGAAACACACTTTCAGGACGTTGCAGAGCAGAAGACATGAAATAAAATTGAAAAACAAAAGAACATGCTAAAAACATGCATAATTTATGTATGTTATTATCATTGTATGACTTTGCTTGGAGAACAATAGCAAGGTTGATGTACAGTTGAGAGTAAAAATGCATTAGGATTTTGCATTGATTTTCTGGACACTGGAACGTATACTTACTTTGTAATATTGTATTATGGTCAGAAGTAAATGAGTATACGCCATAGGGACTGCAGTTGATGTTATTATCTTGAAGTTTTATTAATACTATCGAACGGATTTTCAATCAAAATTCCCACGTGAGTGGTCATTAATTTCTTTAGAAATACCAGTCTTGTACTAAAATACCTTCGATGTTCATTCATCAGTGTTTGATTTAAGCGATCGATCCTTACTTAATCTGATCTAGATCAGGCAAGAAATCAGTTCGCAACATATGAAATAGAATATAATACACAAGATTAGGATATTTGTTATGCTGCCGGATTCATTGATCAGTGACTTCCTTCTATCTTAATTCCAAATAAAATGGACTAATTGTAAAATGCCGTAATCTCCAATCAGGGACGTACGCAGGATTTCATTTCGGGGTGGCCCAACTTGACCAAAAATCATGAAATTTTGAAATGTTGTGTAGCGTCACGTAAAGCTATTTTAAAGTGTTTGTTCGTTGATTCTATATGAAATATTGACACAGAGTATATACATTTAATAGGATTTAGGGTACAATTATATTAACATATTTTTATGTATTTTCCTTTCTTCGACTTGGCCAGAAAGCTATATCAAAACTTCCGGATTTAATGTATATTTTTCCAAAATGTACAGGATTGTAGCGGGACGTAAACTGCAACCAATGCTCGTACAATTATAATTTTTAAAGAGTATAAAATATAAGTCCTCGTTTAGTTAGAATTGAAAATAAATCATGTAGGTCCACGGAATGGTATACCCCAGAATTTTACAACCGCAGAGAATTGCAATTGTTTTTGCTATCCAAGATTCTCAGTATTTCGAAGATCTTAGATTACATTTTGGGATTCCTCATAATACAATCCCAATATAATTATATTCGCGAGTAGGACGAATTAAGTTATATATAAGTTATATCATAACTCCTTCGACTTCTATGAATTAAATACCTCGAAAAAGAAGAATAACTCGAATCCGCTAGTGCAGCTTGGACTTCTATATATCTAGATATTGTGTCGATAGTCCAAGAATAAGAATTATAATCTTCAGAAATTTAAAATCGTACGATACAGAACACGACTCATATACTCCGAATCCTTCTCGCAGTACTGTATGAGGCTACAAAACCCATGTTTGGACTATGCTAAAGCATGGTCGAACAAATATCTCAGAAACCAATATCAGAAATAAACCGGAAAACTCTTAGCTAAATCGTGACAAAACACTTTAAGTCGAAAAAATTACTTGATTGTTGTTTCGGCTGTATTCTCTACTTTCGGTATAAGATTTTTTAGATTTTAGATTAGATTTTTATTTTGTTTTCATTTGATAATTACAATTCATTTTACATAATTACATGTTCATGTATACAGAGTAACAAAATAATATGGGTTTTGACAATAACTTAGTAAAAGTCGTCTGTCAATATATAATATTTTACATTCTGTTAATTCTATAAGTATTTATTCCATAAGTATTTGTTAAAAAAGCTCTCGGATTATGCAGTTTCTATATCTTAATGCATTTCGGACATAATTATATAATTTTTCCCATCCATCATCTACATCTCCATTAAGAATATTTATCAAGTCTCTCTGATCTAAATATAATCTTCCTAAGAAACTATTACGTAATTCTGATAAGATAGGACATTTGGCAATGAAATGTTGCATATTTTCGACCTCGTTAGTATTACAGAGACTACAGTTTTTTCTTTCGTCATTACGATAGCGGTTTCCATTTAAAGGTAGGGTGTCTGATCTCGTTCTCATCAATATTGAGATTTTATCCAGGTTCCATATATTTGTCATATAATTTACTCCAATGTCTGGATTAAGAAATCGATAAAATCTTGTTTCGCTATTTGCTGCCCTTTCTCGTTTCTGCATATAGCTTTGAACTTTAAGCTGATTCAATATATCATTGGTTCTACTTCCCCAATCTACCGAGGATATATTCATTTGTGCCATGGAAATATTTGTTTCTTCTGCCAACTTTGTTACAGCTTTGGCCCAAAGTACACCTTTTTCCCATATTTTAACAGATAGTATATGTGGCAGTCTTTGAGCTGAATATTTGTGTACCGTATTGTATACGTAATTCAAATGTAGTTTCAGCGTGTGAAAATGGTTGTCAGGTATATCTGTTTCCAATTGTAAAATATAGTTTGGTAGATTTTCAGCCTGTTTCAGAACTCTTTTGAGAAAATATCTCTGCAATTTATCGACTTCTTCGAACCATCCATAACCCCAAACTTGTGCCGCATAGGCTTGTGTTGTTCTGCATACACTCACAAATACTTTCCATTTGTCTATTAACGATATTTGCTTTTTATTAATAAGTCCATTCCAAGTTGCATTTATGCATGTCTTGGATTTTATATTTCTATTTTGGACATGTTTTGTGAAAGTCATTTTTGTTGTTAGTATGACCCCTAAGTAACAATATTCATTTACGACTTCAATCTCTTGATTTCGATATTTCCATTTTTCTATGTGTGCAATACGACCTCCGTTTCTGAATACCATTATTTTGGACTTTTGTAAGTTAACAACCATATTCCATCGATCGCAATATTTTTCTAAATTCTGAATCATTTTTTGCAAAACATGTACATCATCTGCCAGAATTACTATATCATCGGCATATAATAAGACTCGAACATTTAATTCATCAACCATTAATCCTCCTTCTAGGTAGTCATGTAAATCATTAAGATACAACGCAAACAGTAAAGGGGACAACAAACACCCTTGTCTTACTCCTGTATAGGTATTGAACGGTTCGGACACTTCTTTTCCAGTCCAAACAATAGACTTTGTACTTTTATATATAGTTTCAATCAAATTTACTACTTTTGTTGACATTCCCATATTATGGAGTTTATATATCATATGCTTTCTGGAGACCATGTCAAAAGCCGCCGAAAAATCAACAAAAAACGCATATACTCTTTTCTTTTCATTCAGTTTTATGTGAACTATTGAAGTCAAATTATACACGTTGTCTACTGTGGAGTACCCTGGCCTGAAGCCTGCCTGGAACTCATTTAAATATTGTTATTTTCTGCCCACTGTTTTATCCTCGTGTTTAGTATTCCCATTAGGATTTTAGCTGATGCATTCATAAAGGATATTCCCCTGTAATTACTTGCCAAGTTGAAGCTTCCTTTTTTATGAATGGGAAATATAACTGTTTCCTCCATTACACTATCTATTTGTCCGGTACTCATAATTGCGTTATATTGCTTTGCCAATTCAGCCAGAAATTCATTAGAAGCGTGCTTAAAAAACTCGTACGGCACTCTATCAATTCCTGGTGCTTTATTATCCTTTGCATTTTTCAGAACGTTTTGTATTTCACGGATATCTATATCTCTATCTAAGTCGTGATCGCTTATGTGTAATACTGCATATTGGATATCATTTGCGAATTGTTCTTGATTTAGAAGCTGAGTAAAATACGTCCTGAATTCCTGGACTGGTATATTAGATCCGATTTGCAATGTCTGACCTCTTATTTCTTTTGCAATTCTCCACCATTGTTTCGAATCTCTTGTATTTGCCAGTTTTTCTTCTAATTCTCTCATATATTCCTTCTTTCTTTCTTGGCATATCGTTTTATATTTATGTTTACCTTCGATGTACTTCCTTTTGTCACTTTGTGTGCCAGTTTTTCTGAATATATTTAAGAGTTTAAACGATTCCTTGCGAGTTCTTTCGCATGCGAAGTTAAACCATTTAGACTTAAAAGTTTTGTCAGTTTTTTCCATTCCAGTTTTTATGGCAGCACGATGTATTATACTCGTTAAATCTTTTAAGTTGTTTACACCGCCTTTATTTTTTGCTATACGCAGTTGTATTCCTAGTCGTTGTTCATATCCCCCGTTTTGCATTTTCCACTGTAACTTTGGGAGTAAATTTAAATTTGTGACATTTTCTGTGGTTTTGTTAACTTCTATTGAAATATTCAGTGGTAAGTGGTCCGACCATATTTTTTCTTCAACCTCAAGTCTTTTTACTATTCGGAGTCTTTCATACGACACGGCAGCAATATCGTTTACAGAATTTCCTATATTACTTACGAAGGTATAATGACCGTCTTCATCACCTTCTGTTCTACCATTCAGAATTATTAGGCCATTGTCATCGCAGAATTCTGTGAATTGTTTGCCCCTAGAGTTCACCTCTTTATCTTTTGATGATCTGAGCTCTTTAACCGCCGGAAATTCTCTTAGCAAACAACTGTCAAGAGTTTGTTGAATATTTCCAATACGGACATTCATATCTCCAACTAAAATGGTCGCATTCTCAGTAATATCTCTATATGCATCCTTTACGGCATCAAATTCATCAATCCAAGCGCATCCTTTTATATATACTGGCATAAATACAAAACTTGTTTTCCCAGAACACACTTTTACCATATTAATATTATTTATTCTCATATATTCGTACTTAATGCCATCATTTTGTAAACTTCTCTTCACTCCACACAATATTCCGCCACTAGCTCTGCCATACATATGATTTCTTTCCGCGTTATGCCAATATAACTCAAAATCGCTAAAGTATTTAGACCAGCCATCAGTTTCATGTTCTACTACGTGGGTCTCAATCAATGCAAACATGTCGAAGCCCTTTATATACTCAAAAAATTCGGGATAAAGACACTTATTTTTGAGACCATGTATATTATATGATAAAATTGACAATGTTTTTTTGGTTATGTGTTGAGGTTCTAATTCATTGTTTTTACTAATTTTATTGGTTTTGGGATTATATATATCTACTAGTTTTTTAGATTTAATGAGTTTTTTATAATTTTAAATTTACTTTCGGTATAATGTTACAGAAGAAGCATTCATTATACCCTACACCACTATGTGGGGAGGGTATTATAAGTTGGTTTTGGCCAAAAAGGTTGTAACGCATCGAAATAATGGTCGTAGACCCGTACTTATATATACCAAAATGAATGTCTCGACGAGCTGAGTCGATCTGGCTATGTGTGTCCGTCCGTCCGTCCGTCTGTCCGCCTGTCCGTCTGTCCATCTAAACCTTGTAATTAAACTACAGGTCGCAATTTTGATCGGATCGTCACGAAATTTTGGATGTTGATGGGGGTCCCGGAGGGGAAGAAGCCTATTGATTTTGGTGATGGTCGGATAATATTTAGGGGTCGGAATGGGCAAAAAACTTATGTGGATTAAAAGACAATGTTTTTTTCCAAAACGAATATCTCAGCTTCTATACGGGGTATAGCAAAAGCAACAATAAAACAATAAAAGTAAAAAATATCGCCTTTCTAATGATGTAAAGTAGGTTCTCGTAGGTGATCAAACAACGAAGATATCACAATAGTCGCAAATGAAACCCAAATTTTCATTTTTGCAATTTTAATTATAATGACGAATATCACAGCTTTGGTTGGGGACTTTCCAAAAGCAAAGCCTGGCTGTGAAAGTAGAAGATCCCATCTTTACAATGATGTAAACTAGGTCGGCGTAGGTGACCAAATAACGGAGATATCGCAATAGTAGGTAATACATCCCATTTTTCCATTTTTTTGGAAATCACGCTACAGGTCTCAATTTTGATCGGATCGTCACGAAATTTTGAGGGTTAATGGGGGTCACACAGATGAAGAAGCCTATTGATTTTGGCGATGGTCGGATAATATTTAGGGGTCGTAATGAGCAAAAAACTTATTTGGAGAAAAAGACAACGTTTTTTTCCAAAGCGAATATCTCAGCTTCAGTATGGGGTATACCAAAAGCAAAACCTGACAATAAAAGTAAAAAATATCGCCTTTCTAATGATGTAAAGTAGGTTCTCGTAGGTGATCAAACAACGAATATATCGCAATAGCCGCTAATAAAACCCAACTTTTTATTTTTGCGATTTTAATAATAATGACGAATATCACAGCTTCGGTTGGGGATCTTCCAAAAACAAAGTATGACTATGAAAGTAGAAAATCCCATCTTTACAGTGATGTAAAGTAGGTTGGCGAAGGTGGCCACATAACGGAGATATCACAATAGTCGGCAATATATCCCATTTTTTCATTTTTTTGTAATCACGCTGCAGGTCGCAATTTTAATCGGATCGTCACGAAATTTTGGATGTTGATGGGGGTCCCGGAGGGGAAGAAGCCTATTGATTTTGGTGATGGTCGGATAATATTTAGGGGTCGTAATGAGCAAAAAACTTATTTGGAGAAAAAGACAACGTTTTTTTCCAAAGCGAATATCTTAGCTTCAGTATGGGGTATACCAAAAGCAAAACCTGACAATAAAAGTAAAAAATATCGCCTTTCTAATGATGTAAAGTAGGTTCTCGTAGGTGATCAAACAACGAATATATCGCAATATCCGCTAATAAAACCCAACTTTTTATTTTTGCGATTTTAATAATAATGACGTATATCACAGCTTCGGTTGGGGATCTTCCAAAAACAAAGTCTGACTATGAAAGTAGAAAATCCCATCTTTACAGTGATGTAAAGTAGGTTGGCGTAGGTGGCCACATAACGGAGATATCACAATAGTCGGCAATATATCCCATTTTTTCATTTTTTTGTAATCACGCTGCAGGTCGCAATTTTAATCGGATCGTCACGAAATTTTGGGTGTTATTGGGGGTCCCACAGAGGAAAAAACCTTTTGATTTTTGATAATGGTCGGATATTATTCAGGGGTCGGAATGTGACAAAAAAAAAAAAAATATTTGGAAAAAAGGCCAACGTTTTATTTCAAAGTTAATATCTCCCTTCTGTAGGAGGTATATCGAAAGCAAAACCTGGCAAGGAAAGTAGAAAATATCACCTTTACAACGATGTGAAGTAGGTTGTCATAGGTGGTCAAACAACAGAGATATCGCAATAGTCGGTAATGCATCCCTTTTTCCATTTTTGTGCAATCACACTACGAAATTTTGATCGGATCCTCACGAAATTTTGGGGGTTGATGGGGGTCTAACACAGAAAGAAGCCTATTGATGGTTGGCATACATCCCACTTTTCCATTTTTTATTTGGGTTGTACTGTCGATGCACTTAAATGCGTTTCAAAAAAATTTACCTGTGTTAATGAAGACATTCAGAGCAAAGGCGCTAAGCTATCCCAATTTTAATATTTTGAATTTTATTAGTCAAAAGCTTATGAACAGGGGTAGTGGTGTAGGGTATCACATAGTCGGCCCCGACCCGACTATAGCCTTGGCTCACTTGTTTTTTAATTGTACGGGTGGGCGTTTTTGAACTCGATGATATTAAACACTTTGCTGGACTCAGTTCTTGCAACTTATTGAAACTAGAATTTAAATATTTCTTAAATTAAATGTATTGCTTCACATGTTACATAGTTTTGGCAAATAACAATCGATCCTTTAAGAATCTCACATAATTATTCGCTAATAATAAGCAAATTAATCAAGAAGGACCACTTGTGTCCAAAAGAGTTTTATATTTGTCATAACTGGAAATCAGTTGGTAACGAATTAAAAAAATCGTATTTTGAGCTTTGTCTGGAAGCGTGGACTTGCCCACGACAAATAATATATCGCAGTAAACAAGACTACAAGTGTCAACACAAAGAAATGTCCAAAGGATCCTCCAACAGTTTTTAAACTGCGCTTATGTTGAACTTTTATGAGGGATATAACTGAAGATGTCGTTCAAACATATTCTCTTCTAACTTGATGTACATTTGGAAGCAATTTTACGATATTTGAAGGAGTGGACCGATATAACCCATATTAGGCTCCATCCATGTCAAGGAAGAAATATTGCGATGTGCAAAGTTTAGATAGAATCGATTACTCTCTTCGAGAGATATAGTATGCACCATTTTAGCGAAAATTTTTGAACTTTTATGACGGTGGTACCGATTTGACCTAAACTTAACATATTACGTGATCAACAACTTTGACCAAATCAGTTGATCCGGTCGACAGTTACCATGCGCTCCATCCTGCTAGACAAACAGATAATATATATTTTTCGTTTCGACTTTTCATATCCGGTTCGAATTTTATGGCTTTATCTAAACCAGTCTAAAATGACTTTTTTCGCATTATTTGTTTTCCAGTATTTACCGACCTCAGGCAGCAGAACTTATATGTCATACAAAAAATCGATTAAATTATTTCTGAAATTTAAGTCAATAGCTGCTAAACCATTGGGAGCTGGACCATGTTACCTTTACAGAAAATTTTCCAAAAAGAGCGCATAACAATTCCTTGGAACTTTGTGAAGATGTAAAATGCTTCCTTCACGTTGTTTTTACATCATGTATATCAAACACTTCTGACACGAACAGATTATTCTCATATTTGGCAATTCGTTGTGACTTATTGATATACATATTTATTTAATGATCGTTGGAAAATATTCCAGGTACACCGTGATAGAGACATTAGACAACAAAGGCATGTTAAAATGGATTGTGTATCACATTCAGCGAATATTTTTATACCCTCAGCCTTTAGGCTAAGGAGGGTATATACACTTTGATACGACGAAAATGTGCCTCATCGAAATAATGGTTTTAGACCCTAAGTATGTTTGGATGAAATGTGTTTCAGACAATTTTGAGTCGATCTAGCCATGTCCGTCCGTCCGTCTGTCTGTCCTGCTGGCTGGAGCGCACGATAACTCTCGAACGGATGAACCGATTCGGTTCAAATTTTGGCTTTCGTAATATTTTGCCCAAACTTAGTTTAAGTTCGAAGATGAGCTACATCGGTTCACTCCTTCCGGTACCTCCCCCACAAAAGTTCGAAAATGTTTGGAAAGTTTGTGCGCACGATAGCCCTTGAAAGGAGTGACCGATTTGGTCCATACTTTGTATAGCGAAAACTTTCTACCAGAGTAATATGAGGTTCCAATATGGTCTCAATAGGTCCACTCCATCGGGTACCTCCCACACAAAATTTCGGAAGAGTTCAGTTTAGGGTCATTTCTCGAATCGCTTTGATTTTTGTGTTAGCAACTTGTATTCACTGCTCTCCATTCGACGGTACAAGTTTTATCAGGGGAAAGTCCATACTTCCTGAGAAAATAGCATGAAAGTTGCAAAAAACCCCTATGACCCGGTGTCATAGGGGTTTTTGCTGGTTGGAGCGCAAGAAAACTCTCGAACAGATCTGCCGATTCGGTCCAAAATATGGCCTTAGTAATATTTTGTCCAAACATAGTTTAAGTTTGAAGATAAGCCATATCGGTCCACTCCTTCAGTTACCTCCCCCACAAAAGTTCAAAAATGTTCGGACGGTCACTCTTGAAGGGAGCGGCCAAATTGGTCTATACCTTACACATCCCAATATATCTACCAGATATAGATCAGGTTCAAATATGGACTATATTTGTCCACTCCATCCGGTACCTCCCACACAAAATTTCGGATAAGTTCACTTTATGACCTCATAACGAATCACTTGCCTCAATTACGAAGGTAAAAGTTTTTTAGGGGCAAGTCCATACTTCTTGAGCAAACAGCCCGTATAGTGTAAAAACCCATGGCACCATATGTTGTGGCTGGAGATTCACTTCCATAACGGTCAATGTCGATCCATTCCTTTTAGTATCTCCTCCGCAAAACTTTTGATCTTTAATCCTTATCAACATTTTTGTCGGTTCAAACGCCCAACATTTTTAAAACCCCCGTATTTTAGGAACATTTTTTTTCAATACACACAGGCTGAGGGTATATCTCTGTCGGCAAAGCCGACTGATACTTTTTTACTTGTTTTCAAAGATATCATTACGACAAATTTGAAAGCTTGGAAGATATGGTGCAAACTATATCAAAACTGTGGTATTTTCAGATACTGCATACACTTTATAGCGCTTATGCAGTTTTTCGAGTCGATTTTTTGTAAAAATATTTTAATTGTTTTCTTATCTTTAAGTTTCCTAAAACCGGGTCCCCAGTGCCCCCGCCCCCCTGCGTACGTCTCTGTCTCCAATAGATATATTTATAAGAAAAAATTTCTTCATTTTCGAGCCTAAGTGTAATTCTATGTTTTGTATATAACTTTGTAATTATGCAAATTTCTATGTACATACCATGTTCTTGCATGTTAATTGTATTGTGTTGGAGTGTGTCTGTATGTGTGAACCTGTGTGTATATGCCTTCACTAACGACTACAAATTATAAAGGGTTTGCCTTTTGTGTTGCTTTTAATTTTCGAAATTATTGTCAATATTATTACATCGTTGTTGTTCTTGTTATTATTGTACTATAATTTTCACAAAACAACAACAACATCTTTAGAATGCTTTATGACAGAATATCGATATAATTGAATACTTTAAAATTGCATATGTCAAAGACACACATTTTAGTCGTTTCGTATCTTTCTCTAAATCCACTTTGAATTGGAAAATACTTGAAGTTGTCAAAATCAAAGCAATGCTTAATAAATTCTTATGACAAAGTAAGCATTTTTTGTAATTTGCTACTATACTGAACAAAGTAACATCAGTCAGTATGTAAACCAAAATGGTATTGTGGAAGGAGTTATTTTGCGGCAATCTTGTATGGAAATTCTTTAACTTTTGCACAAATATAAATATTTAAGTACACTAATATTTCGATTGTCGTTAATGGTAGGTTCTGCGAAACTTCAGCGCAATGCGAAACTACGCAAATCGAAGCACATATTTCAAATGTTTGTAAGCAACATTTTTTATTGGTTCCTAATTTTTTTTAGATTTTTTTCTAAATTTTTACATTTAAAAATTCAAGTAAGATTTGTTTTTAACGTGTATTTATAAAAACTAGTAGGAAAAGCGTTAAGTTTGGGCCTATACCAAAACCAACTTTGGTAGGAATGTTTTTTGGCCTCTGGAGACACAAAATACCAAATTACAACCAATTCGGTGGTAAAATGGAACAAATATCTTAAAAATTCCTTAAAACGACGACGCACAGTGCTGCCGCTTCCATACAAAAGTGGACAAAAATAGAAGGAGTTGACCTAGGTTGATGGATTTTTGCACAAGTGCTTATAAGGGCCTAGGAATGAACAATTTCAACTTTGGTCCATATCGGTTCAGATTTGGATATAGCCCCCATATATATCTTTCCCAGATTTTGCTATAACTCGGTCAATTTTGATCGAATAGCCTTAAAATTTAATATGTAATATTTTCTTAGGCCCAGATTTGGATGTAGCCCCCATTTATCGACGCATCCAAACAATAGTATGCTAAGTCGACTTAGCATGTTTTCAAGTTCTTTACATTTTTATATTTAACGTTCTTTAACTTAAATTCTGTCAAATTTTGGTAATAATCGGACAATCCGAACAAAAGTTATAAACAAATATTTACTTAGCATAGTACTGAAGGTCAAAGAAATTTCCAAATTTTAGAGCTTGTTCTGCGAAACTCACTTTTCAGAATTAGCAAACTATTATTTGGAGGTGTCGAACGTCCTTTAACTTAAATTCTGTCAAATTTTGGTAATGATCGGTCAATCCGAACAGAAGTTATAAACAAATATTGACTTAGCATAGTACTGAAGTTAAAAAAAATTCCACACTTTGAGAGCTTCTCCTGCAAAACTCACTTTTTAGACTTAGCATACTATTATTTGGAGGTGTCGATATATCTTTTCCCGATTTTGCTATAAATCGCTCAATTTTAATCGAATAGCCTTCAAATTGTATATGTGATATTTTCTTAAGCCCCCCAAGTAGTTTCACCGATTTTCATAAAAATCGGTTCAGATTTGGATATAGCTCCCATATATATATTTCCCCGATTTTTCTATAAATCGCTCAATTTTTGATGAATAGCCTTCAAATTTAACATGGGATATTTTCTTAAGACCTTTTTCAGTTTCAACTATTGTGGCAAAAATCGGTTTAGATTTGGATATAGCTCTCATATATATTTTCACTAAATACGCAATGTGTGTGAGATATTGATTAAATTAAGGAAATATGACGTAATTATCCGTAATTGAGTGACATCGGGCGAAATTACATATTGAAGCAATATTCAAACCTGAACCGATATGGACCAAAGTTGATATTTTTCATTCCTGTGCCGTCATAAGGCTTGTGCAAACATTCATCAACCTAGGTCAACGGTAAAACTGAACAGGGGCCTGAGGAACATCCCATGTTAAATTTGAAGGCTATTCATCAAAAATTGAGCGAATTATAGCAAAATCGTGGGAAGATATATATGGGGGCTATATCGAAATCTGAACCGATTTTTGTGAAAATCGGTGTAGCTGTTCAGAGGCCTAAGAAAATAACACGTACTAAATTTGAAGGCTATCCGATCAAAATTGAACAAGTTGTTGCAAAATCGGGAAAAGATATATACGGGGGCTATATAAAATCTGAACCGATATATCTCAGAAGGTTGCAGGGATGGGCAGAATATTTTTACACATTTTGCTTCGGAAGAGATGTCCAATTAACGGAAATCAAGAGCCAAGGTGGCAATAGGTGGCAGTCAAAAGATATACTCTACCAAATATTAAGAATTTATATTTTTTTATCAAATTTAAATTTTTAATTCTTGATAACGGTACTTTACCCATGTACAGTTGATGTCAACTTTTTGTACTAAAATTTTATATTTATAGCCCACCCATCCGTTCCCCTTCCAAAACGTTTAATATTATGAACAAACTTTTCAGGAAATGTTATTTTAAATGTCGTCTAATTTTCATATGACACTGTGCAACACTGAAAATGCAAACAACTTCTAGTAGGGATTTTTTGAAAGTACATATTTAGACTACAAAAACCATAGTTGGGTTTTGTCCATAGTTTGGGTTTATGGCCTCATCTAAACCGGGCTAAATCTACACTTTTTTGCATTTATCAGGCCTTTATCTCAGAAACGAATAGGAATTTGGCCTTGCTGTCTTTAGCAATATTGTAGCCCTAAACTAGTAGAACTTATCTTTTGAAGAAACCACATAAGAAAAAATCCATCTAGGGCATCAAAATCTATAAAATATAGAAAATTTTACATAATTTCTGAAATTCTGGTCAGTATCGGCTAAACTGTTGGGAGTTGAACCAAGTAACCTTTTGCAAAAATTTTCCATATAAAGTTCTCAACAATTCTTTAGAACATTCTGAAACACTAAAATGCTTACTTCATGTTGTTTAAACGGTATTTTGCATCATATCTTTTACAAAGCGTATTTCAAACACAGTTCACACCAACAGTTTATTCTCGTATTTCGGATTTCACTACATTTTTGACATTTTTATAAAATCGGCGTTGTAAAATGTACTGAAAACAACGGAATAGAGGCATTTTACAACAATGACATGTTCTGAGGAGTTGTGTATTACATTCCAGGGAATATTTTTCCAAAAGAAAATACTCAGAAAAAATTGACGGTTTTGGAGATACGGAGCGAAATGTATAAAAATTGTGGTATTTTTGCATATATTTTGAAATTTGAGGCAATAAATGTAGTTTTTCGAGTTCATTATTTCTCTAAATATTTTATTCTTGTCCTTATCTACAAATTTGCTTCAGAGGTCAGAAGAAGATTCGCATTGGTTTCAGAGATATAGCCACGAATTTCTTTAAAAACTCAATATTTAGCCATATATAGATGGGGCCATAAAATCCGAGATGGATCTGACACAACAAAACCCAACTAGGGTTTCTTGTCGTTTGGGTCTGTACTTTCAAAAAATCATCAGTTTGAATTGTTTGCACAAGATCACCTTAAAAATGTTGCACAGTGTGATTATCGCTTTAGATTACCTGAGAAATATTTTTCATCCTTAAAGAGCTATAACTTCATTATGGGCGCACATATCGACAAAATTCTTTCAGATTCGTTGTATCGGATGTGTTTACTGTAAGAAAAAACATAAACATATGTAAAAAAAATATTCATTTTCGAACCTAAGTGTAATTTGTCTTGTATATAACTTTGTAATTATGCAAATTTCTATGTACGTACCATGTTCTTGCATGTTAATTGTATTGTGTTGAAACATGTGTGTATGCCTTCACTAACGACTACAAATTATAAAGGGTTTGCCTTTTGTGTTGCTTTTAATTTTCGAAATTATTGTCAATATTATTACATCGTTGTTGTTCTTGTTATTATTGTACTATATATTTCACAAAACAACAATGACATCTTTAGAATGCTTTATGATAGAATACCGATATAATTGAATACTTTAAAATTGCATATGTCAAAGACACACATTTTAGTAGTTTCGTATTTTTCTCTAAATCCACTTTGAATTAGAAAATCCTTGAAGTTGTCAAAATCAAAGCAATGCTTAATAAATTCTTATGACAAAGTAAGCACTTTTTTGCAATTTGTTATCCTTTACAAAGTAACATCAGTCAATATATAAACCATAGTGGGATTGTGGAAGGAGTTATTTTGCGGCAATCTTGTATGGAATTGTAAGAAGAAGAAAATATTATATAAATCGTAGTCAACGAAACTGTACATATAATACCTTACTTACTTCGGTTGCCAGATGGAATCAATAATTCCATTAGTCGAATTATAAATATATTTCCAACGATGCCGAACAATGTTTCAGATATGTGTTCAATGGCCAAAATTCTTTAAAATTTGCACAAATAGAAATATTTTAGTACAGTAATATCTCGATTTGCGTTAATGGTTGGTTCCGGGAAAATTCAACGAAATGCGAAACTACGCAAATCCTCAACCTCGTATCTTAAAAAATACAACTTTTCAAATACAACTTTACGGTGTAAAAGGCAATTATTAGGGAATTAAGTACGTCTATGCTTATTAGTGGGTATAATATGCTAATCTTTTTTAGTTTAAGCATGAATTTGAGATACGAGTTTGAGGCAGTAAATCAAATCTAATGTTTGTGGGCAACAGAAGTGCATGTGATAGCGACAATCGCCGAAACATGTATCTCCTCGTTTTTGGTCTTCTATCACGCTGCATTGTGAGAATATGGTTATTTTGTTCGTGGTACCTCAAACATACACACAATCTCTGACGTCAATAATAAATGTCATTATTCCACTTTTATCGTCACTTACCACCATATAGACTGCCTGCTTTTATGGTAGAGATGGTATTTACCGGGTATTTATTTGGGTATTTACTATATCGAATGGCAAATACAACATTTTACACCCTATTCTTGGGTTTAGGTTGTAAATTCGATTCAAAATGGATAGTTTTACAATACTTTAAACTAGTGGGTAAATACTAGGGTAAATACCCGAGTATTTATCCAAGTGTTGGGTAAAAACTCATTAACTGCCGAACCACTTGACGTAGGCTGACAAAATTTGGCTTACATCTTTCTTATGCCAACAGAACTTCTAGTACTGATCATGGGGTCTCTGGGTCCATGTTTTGATATAACCCCCATATAACCGTACTTCCCGATTTAAGGTATTTTTTGTCTATTAGCCAAATTTTACAATAATAATGGCTGTAGCTTGGCACAGTGAGTTCTCAATGTGTAGAAAATATCCTTGCAAAAATTTGTCAATATAGGTCCACGTTTTCTAATAGCCCCCATATAAGGGTACCCCGATTTCGAGTATTTACCCAAATGTTGGGTAAAAACTCTTTAACTGCCGAACCACTTGACGTAGGCTGACAAAACTTGACATAAATCTTTCTTATGTCAGAAGAACTTCTGGTACTGAACATGGGGTCTCTGGGTCCATGTTTTGATATAGCCCCCATATATCCGTACCTCCCGATTTAAGGTATTTTTTACCTATTAGCCTCATTGTACACTCATATTGGCTGAAATTTGGCATAGTGAGTTCTCAATATGTAGAAAATATCCTTGCAAAAATATGTCAACATAGGTCCACGTTTTCTAATAGCCCCCAAATGTTGGGTAAAGACTCTTTAACTGCCGAACCACTTGACGTAGGCTTACAAAATTTGGCTCACATCTTTCTTATGTCAACAGAACTTCTGGTACTGAACATGGAGTCCCTAGGTCCATGTTTTGATATAGCCCCCATATATAACATGGACCTATGTTGACAAATTTTTGCAAGGATATTTTCTACATATTGAGAACTCACTGTGCCAAATTTCAGCCACTATGATTGTACAATGAGGCAAATAGACAAAAAATACCTTAAATCGGGAGGTACGGTTATATGGGGGCTATATGAAAACATGGACCCAGAGACCCCATTATCAATGATAGATATTCTCTTGATATAAGTAAGATTTGAGCCAAATTTTGTCAGCCTACGTCAAATGGTTCGGCAGTTAATGAGTTTTTACCCAACATTTTGAATCGATTTCATAACCTAAACCCAGAAATAGGGTCTAAGATGTTGTATTAGCGATTCAATATAGTAAATACCCAAATAAATACCCACAAATGGGTATTTACCCGGTCTTTACCCAATTTACCGGGTATTTACCCATTGGGTATTTACCTACTGTCCATCTCTATTTTATGGTAACTATTGCATAGGCATTGGGAACCACCGTGGTGTAGTGGTATGCACCTACGCCTTGCACTCAGATTGTCTGCGGTTCAATCCCTGACCATAACATCAAAATTTTCGGGGGTGACAAATCCTCTGAGTGTAATGTCGGCTTACATTTCCTCAGTATTTCAACTTCACTAAAAAGTGGTGTCGTAAGACACGCCGTTCCGGCTCGGCGATAAGAAGTATGCCCCACAATATTGAACCTATATTAATTGGCGTGCATTCATTGATAGGAGAGATGCCCCTTGTGCCTTCGTGGGTATTGTGGAACATATGTTTGTATGTATGGTAACATGGGGCGGCTGTGCCACCGGGGCGGCTTTGCCACCGCAGATTTTCTTGAAAACTACAAGTGCTACAAAAAAGCCGTTAAAAGGAAACTTGTGGGTTTAGCGAAGATCTATCATATCCCAAAAGCTGGCATTTGTATCAAATATATGATTGAGGATGTAAGCAGTTTTGTGTTTTTCAGGGTATTGCGAAAAAAGTTCATGGTAGGTATATTTTGTTACATCTGGTTTGCCTTTGGTGATATCCAAAATACATTTTATACCGTTAAAAGACAACTCCTAAAGAATTAAAATCCAAATAATTTGTATTAAAAAATAATTATAAATGCCAAGATTATTCATATTATGAAACAGGTTGGGAGTGGGGCGCCTTTGCCAGGATGGGGTGGGTTAATGTGAGAAATTTGTCGGGATTAACTTATATTGTTTATGTTATAGGTATACCACACTATAATGTGAAGTCAAAATCAAATATTATGCTAAACGTATAGTATTGACAAATTATTATATTATTTGTATCTAAATTCAACATACCAACTTCAACTGAATGCTAGGATCTGTTTTTTTTGTCAATTTTAGTATAATTTTTAATTATTCAATAGATAAAACGCCCTTTATGGTAAAAGTTTGATATTTAAGGAAGAAGTATGGTAAATAAATATTTAGAGTCCCTTGGCGTCGGCATCCACGTTTTTATATATACATTGCAGCCAGGCAAAATCAAATTTTCAACGGTGGCAAAATATCCTTCAGTAAGGTTTGCGACATTTTCTGAGTATTTCAGCCATATAAAACTGCTCTACAAGTGGTGTATTAGGGCACGCCCTTCGGACTCGGAGATAAGCTGTGGGTCCCATATCATTGAGCGAATATGAATCGGGGTACACTCACTCATTGATATGAGAGAAGTCTCCCTTGTCCCTTCTGAGATGTTTGTGAAACAATTTTTATTTAAGCTTGGTGTGATACGGTACCAGAATTCACAAAGTTATTTCTTACAATAAGTTTATTTGTTCCATAAAAAAATTTGATTTGTGAAAAGCTACTTCCCAGTGGTAAAGGTGTAGGGTATCACATGGTCGGCCTCGTCCGACTATAGCCGTGGCTTACTTGTTTTCTTAATAACATATAGCCAAACAGGTCCAACTGTCCATTATAAAATAAGGCAAATGTTCGCACAGAATAAAAAATTGAATAAAAAACGCTTTTTATTTTCGCTTTGAAATTTACAACAAGCTTAAATAATAATTGTTTCACAAACAATACTATGGTAATAATTGTTTTGATCCTGAATGGTCATCTCGGAAGTGGAATACCGCGGCCAGCCCAATTTTTCAAAATTGTATAATTATGGATAATACACCTAATTTTAGTAAGCGTGACTAAAAAAACACTATAAACATTGGCTTCAATAAGTGGGAATGCGCGAATAACCCCACATTTTGGTATATAGTACAATCCCGATAACGTTAAATGTCGCTTGACCAAAGTTCCAATAAATCGATTGAGAAATCAGGCAAAACCTAATTTTAAAGATGGTTCATTAACTAGAACGTCTAAAAAAATAGCATTGGTCACTAAAACGAGGGGCCAACAATGCGGTGTATCTTTAATCTATCTAAATGTATGTCAAGTTCTTTAAGACTGGCATGATGTTCTAAATTAAACTTCCAAATCGGCTGTACCGAATTTTGTGTGTATTTCATATGTTTCATAAGGAATTCCGAAAATGGAGTGCGTGGGGGACCTCACCCACATCGCGTTTTAACAAATCGCGAAATCTCAGAGATTATTAGACATATTAGTATTCAATACATCAGCAATGGTGGCCTCTGCCATTTGGAAGCAGAATGCGGCGATTACGTCCAATTTTTGAAAATTTTATTCTTACTGCAAACACGCCATGAACGTTGACTTAAGTGCTTAGAATAACTCGATCGAGATCACGTTTTTTATACAGCAAAGTCTAGATAAATTCAACTAGCATTTTGAATTCATTTTTCATTAATCACTGATGTTTTCGTGTTGAGGAGCTTAAAATAATAACGTATTCAGTGAATCAGCACTTTGTTAACAAGAAGTAAAAACGGCGTTAAGTTCGACCGCGCCGAACTTTTTTACCATTCACCACAATTTATATTGAAACCAGATTTTAGCCATTTCGGTTGGATTATGTGGCTGAAACCTCCAAGGGCGACTAAATACCAAATATAGCCATATCGATTGAATAATGAGGTACCGTTCTATGTAGTCTATATAAAAACCTAAACATGTATAGAATAGTCTATGTGGGAATGTCTTCTACCCACAACGAAGACTAAATACTAAATTGTAGCCATGACGGTGGGAAACCTCCAAACTGTTCTATGGTAGCTATATCAGAACGTGGACTTATACCGACAAGTCTCTGCAGGTATGTTTACGACGCCCGACGGAGACCAACAACAACCACTTCGGTGGGAAAATTAGGCAAAACCTCTTTACTATAGAAAATCATGAGGTACCGTTCTATGGGAGCTTTATCAAAAAGTGGGCCTGTAGCCACAATTCTCTGCAGGATTATTTACGACCCCCAACGAACACCAAATTATAGCCATTTCAGTTTAATAATTTGGCTCAAATCTTGAAAATACCCAACATCGGGTGCTTATACCCCAAGGAAGACTAAATCCCATTTAATGGCGAATACCGAAAATAGGGTGGTACAGTTCCATTGGGATTATATCAAAAGGTGGACCGGTATAGCCCATTTCCAATACCAAACATCCTAGGAGACATTCATTACAAAGTTCAATGTTAAATATTGCGGGCTGTATCTTGATTTCAGCTGAAGAACTTCGCTACATTAACTCATTTTTATTCTGATCAAAAAATCTAAGTGTTACAAACGGAAACAAAAAGTTAGTTATACTCTTCATCTTATTTATTTATTTATTTATTAGTAAATTAACTTATAACTAGAAAAATTACAAGCTAATTATAAGGAAAAAGGCTATGACAGCGAGGGTCTTAAGCCAAATGAAATATTAATGGAAGCTAAGAAATTCAGATTAATTTAAACCAGATGAAACATTAAGGGAAGTTAAGAAAATCAGATTAAATTAATTAGTTTTGTTAGTTTAAGATATTTGATCATATCTGACATATATTTATCTTGAAGGAAACTCAGTGTAGATGTTGGTATAATATCTCCAAAAACAGACTTTCTGATAGCATCAAAATAAGGACAAGTGTCTAAAATATGTTCAACCGAAACGTTATCACAATTACAAAATGTACATGTTGGAGGAATCGTTTTATCTATATAATTGCCGTGAGTTAATCTGGTATGACCTAGTCTAATTCGTATTAACTTAGTAACATCACGTTTCTCCATGTTCCTAATAATATCATTGTTCAAGTAGTCGTTTATAGTAGTCTTATTATTATTAATTTTCCTATACCACGATGTGGTCATTGATAATTTGTTTAATAAATTGGTTTCAAGTTCAGTTTTAAAAAATTGTTTTATGTCTCTAAAATTATAGTTATTAACTACCTGTAGTGGAGCATTTATGGCATCCTTAGCCGATTGATCTGCGAATTCGTTTCCCTTAATACCACAATGTGCAGGTATCCACATCAACATTATTAAAGGCGAATAATTTAAAAGATTTGTTCTGATGTACTTCGGGTAGTAGTCATTGTTATTTATATTCTTTATTGCTTTTAAGGATGACAAAGAATCTGTGCAAATTATATATTTTCGTTTCTTGTTTTTAGCAAAATTGACTGCATTAAATATTGCAAGTATTTCTGCTGTAAATACTGTTGAATATTGTTCTGGTAACAACGCCTTGTGAATGATATTATTTTCTGTGGTAATACTGAAAGCAGCTAATTCATCTTTCTTTGATCCGTCGGTATAAATAAATCTATAGTTATTATATTTATTTTTAAGCTCTTGAAATAGCTGAATAAAAGTATCATTGGGAGTTGAAACTTTTTCCTTCAAGCTGAGATTTTCTATTATGCATTCATTTAAGTCTCTAATATATTGTTTGGGTGTTGGTAAATCTTTTACTCTCAAAGGTAGGTTATTGTTCCTACAATAATTTATAATTCTATGATTTGTAGATATTATTCTATTCTTCCTTTTTCCTTTAATATTCTTCTTTATTAGAGTAGAATTTGGATTTTCTCCACAAAAGAGTACATTTTTGTATAAACGCCTTGTAGCATTATCTCTTATTTCTTCTATTGTAGGCGATTTGGTTTCAAAAAACATATTGTTAATAGGAGTAGTACGAAATGCGTTCAATGCAATTCGTATTGCACTATTATATAAAGTTTTAATTTTATTTATGTTTTGTTTTGAAGAGTAACCATAGAGGAATATTCCATATTCTATTTTGCTTGTTAATATTGATCTTATTACAGACATAATAGTATTTATATTTGTTTTAAATTTTGTGCAACTAAGACATTTTATGATATCAAGTCGCTTTGGTAATGAATCTAATAGATAGTCTATATGAGAAATCCATGAATATCTTGAATTGAAGATTACACCTAAAATCTTCATTGTATCTTCAGTGGGTATTATACCTTGGCCAGCATTAATAGAGAAGTTACAACTTTTCTTTCTACAAACATGAAGATGCTTACACTTGGTTACAGACAAAACAGCTCCCGAATACTTACTCCAATTATTAATTTCGGAGATAATTTGGCCTAGATCGAAATGGAATGTATTTTTGGAAAGCTGTTTAACTAGGAGGAAGTCATCTGCATATGCACAAAATTTTATTTCTTTATGATCTTCTAGAATATTACAGAATTTATTATATGCTATTAGAAATAACATAACCGATATTGGAGAACCCTGTGGAATTCCATTGTTAAGAGGATACCATCTGGACTGATAATTATTCACTCTTACTTTTAATTGCCGGTTTCGCATAAAGTTATACACATACGTGATCATATGTTTTTCTAGTTCCCATGCTTTCATTTGATCTACTATGGCGTGTATGCCAATTTTGTCATACGCTTTTGTAAAGTCTAATGCAACTAAGGAAATATGGCTTCTTTTTGATAAAGAGTCTGTTATTAAATTGTCTACATAGAGGAGATTATCAGCAACAGATCTTCCTTGTGCAAAACCAATTTGTCGACTGCTAAGTAGTTTGTTTGATTCAATAAACCACCTGAGTCTATTTGAAATAATTTTATCTAAAATTTTGGAAAAGCAACAGTTTAGGGAAATTGGTCTATACGATTTTAGTGAAGTCTTGTCAGTTTGTGGCTTTGGAATTGGGACAATAACACTAGTTTTATATGACTGCGGTATATATGATCTAAATATGTTGTTGTATAAGTTCAAAAGTCGAGTTTTTAATACATTTGGCATCATTGAGATCATTGTATAGCTTATACCGTCTTCACCTGGTGTTTTCCCATTAAGAGATAATAAAACTGAATTTAATTCTACTAATGAGATTGGATCTTCAATGGTCATCGCTGAATTACATGGATCATAATCTATAGTAGAATTAGTTTGTATCTTCTTTTGAACAAACTCTGAGGGAAAGTTTGTATCTTCGGACTCTTTTGACCAATATTCAGCAAAGCTATTGGCAATGTCATTTTTTTGTATTATAATTTCATTGTTAGATTTTTTAATGCAGTGAATGTCTCTATTATGATTTAACCCATTAAACCGTCTAATGTTGTTCCATATCTTGGATACCGGTGTTAATGGATTAATGTCTCCCGTAAATTTTTCTATGCTTAATTGCTTTGAAACTTTTAGTTCTCTCTTGAATTTTGCATTTGCTCTCTTAAATTCAATTAGATTTTCGGTTGTCATTGTACGATTGAATTTGTTCCATAACCTATTTCGTTCCTTTTTCAGTGATTCCAACTTATTGTTCCACCAGGGAACATTTTTTGATTTGTGGTGTGTAATGAGAGGAATGGACTCATTTGCTGCTTGATGAACTATTTTTTTAATATTTGCTGATTCTTTATTGACCTCGGTACTGACCGGGCGGGAGTCATTGTAAAAAATTAAGCGATCTTGATATTTGTTCCAATTAGCCCTATTGGTGTCAAATTTTGGGGAAATTTTACTTTGTTCTGAAGCTTCTTTAGGAAATATTGTAATACAAATTGGAAAGTGGTCGCTTCCATGAAGGTCAGAAAGAACATTCCAACTAGAGCCGATTGCAAGTTCTGCAGATGAAAATGAAAGGTCAATATGAGAAAATGAATTATGGGTTGAAAAGTGGGTCGGAGACCCATCGTTTAACAGTATAAATTTTGATTGATTGATAAATTTTGCTAAAGTTTTCCCTCTAGCATTGTTAGATGACGATCCCCATTGTTTATGCCAACTATTAAAGTCCCCTGTACATAATGTAGGTGTTGTGATTTTATCAAATACGTTTACTAATTGTTCTATACTGAAATTCATGTTTGGAGATATGTATGTTGACACTATAGTAAATTTAGATTTTGATGAAATTGTAGCGAAAATTGTGTCAAAATTTGTGTTACTTATATCAACATCATGTTGGAGTGAACTGTGAATTAACAGGGCAGAACCACCGTATGAATTCGCAGCATTGTTTACATTGTACATTTTGTAATTAACAGGGACTGGTATGTTTTGAGTGGAACACAAATGAGTTTCCTGCAATGTTATAATATGTGGTTTATGATCTTTAATTATTAAGAGTAATTCATTATAGTTGTTGATGTATCCCTTAATGTTCCATTGAATTACTTTAAGAGACATATTTAAATAAAAATAGATATATTATAAGAGTATATACAGATAGGATTTAGAAAATTTTAAGAGAATATTTATATGAACTTATAAGAATTCGTCTGCTATATTATCAAATTTGTTATTGTTTTTTGTTACAACTTTTGTTTTTGTATTATTAACACTTTTAAGTTGACGCTTTAAACGATTGGAAACTTTACGAGGCAAAATCTTAACGTTTTTATTAGACTTAAAACTAGTAGTGTTGTTTGTCTTACAAATTGTGGAGCCAGTTGGAGTAGTGCCTTCTTCTATGTCATATGTATCTCCCTCACTCTCGTTTAGCAATGGGGCAGCAAATTGAGCGAAACTCTCCTCTGTGTGATTCTCATTAGGATGATTGTGATGGATTGACTCCAAACCGGTTTTTGGTGTAGACATTTGTTGTGTTGGGGGTAATGATAATATTGTATCAATGTTTTCTTCTATTTCAATAGCTGGTTGTCGTGTTCGGTGTCGGGGAGAAGGTATTGGGGGGTTCTGATTGGCATTGTTGTTTATTTCCTTTTGATGATTGGAATTTGAAAAGATTCTCAGACTGTTATAATTTGTTGTTGGTCTTGGAGTAGAGAAAGTAAAGTTATGATTGACTCTCTGATTGAAGATTTTGCGGGCAGTTTTAATGTCAACCTTCTCGACAGTTTTTATAGCTTGAATCTCCTTTTCTCTTAAAAATATGGGACACTTTTTATTAAGCGAATTGTGAAGAGTGTCGGCCAAGTTGTAGAAATTGCAGTTTACACAGTGAGCTGTCAGCACGCACTTTTCATTATTTTCAAGATTTATATGGTGGGAATTGTTGCAATTTGCACATTTCTTTGAGTCGTTGCAGTATTTTGTGGGGTGTCCAAATTTGAAACAATTATAACACCGCAGCGGACTCGGAATGAAAGGTCGAATGTTAAGATGTTCATATCCAATAGGTATTTCTTCTGGCAGAACGTTGGATGAGAATGTCAAAATGACAAGTCCAGTTTGAATCATTACTTCATTTGATTTCTTAAGAATTTTCTTAACCTCAATCACATTGAAAACTTTCAGCTCATTTAAAATCTCGTCTTCTGGTATCTCAAACAATTCTCTTGAAAATATTACACCTTTAGAATTATTTAAAAAATTGTGCTCGGTTACATCAACGGTTACAGTTGGTGATATTTTTATTAGCTGCACAAGTTGTTTGGCTTGATCAATATTTTTCGTTTTTATTAAAACTAGTCCGTTTCTGGTTTTTTTACATATTTCTACTTCTCCGCCACATGTAGAGTCCACAACTTTCTTAAGTAAGAAGGGAGACACTTTTTGTAAGTCTCCACCAAACTTTCTCTGCATGACTAAATATTTCCCACCTGGTGTTTTATTTTTGAGTTCTCGCGTTTTGTCATATTTTATTGGAGACTCTTCTCCACTTGTTTCACACTCCATATTACGTAACGGGAATGCAAATACTTTAATAATTTATGTAAAAAGTCACTTCTGGGTTTTTTGTTAATTAGCACTTAGATTCAAATCAATAATTTCACTAATTTCAAATCAATGATTATGATGATTTGCTTCTTTTAATTGTTTTTATTTTGAAAGAAATTCTAGATTTGTAGTTTTTGATTAAACTCGTTAAAATGTTTCGCTCTCCGAATCACAACCGATCACTTCAAAGTTTCAAACCAGACTGACTCTTCATCTTATGGTGGAGGGTATAATTAAAAGAATTTTCTATTTTAAATCTGGAGATACAATTACATGAGAGTTTTGCAAAAAAAAAATTAATTTTATGAAGTTTCAAGAAGAATGCATAGTTACGTCAATTCGGTTCGAAAATCGCAACATTTCATTCGATTATTCTATTTGTAATTCCAATTATTCCATTTGTAGTTCGACTACCCTATTTGTAATTCAAATTATTCCATTTGTAATTCGAATTTTTTCATTTATAAAAAGGAAAGGAACAAATGGAATAATTCGCATTACAAATAAAATAGTTCGAATTACAAGTAAAATAAGTCGAATTACAAATGGAATAGTTCGAATTAAAAATGTAATAATTCAAATTACAAACAGATAAATTCGAATTACAAATGGAATAATTCGAATTACAATTGAAATGTTTCGAATTTCAAATGCAATTCTCGAATTACAAATAAAATGTTACGAATTAAAAATGAAATTCTCGAATTACAACTAAAATGAGTCGAATTGAATCTGAAAAGGCGTAGATATATAAATATGTAGATGGGTTATAAATGTTTACACGGAAAACTAAAAACGGGCCAGCAACGCGGACCGGGTCAGCTACTAACAGCAAATAACACCTTACGTTTCCACTAATGACGGCATCTGTATGTTATCGTGTGTATCAACTTTTGCATGTATGACCGGACGGCTTAAATATGCATGCCGAAATCATACAAAAGAAATTCCGCGGATAACTAGTGCCAAGGGTAGTGGAGTAGGGTATCACATGGTCGGCCCAGTCCGACTTTAGCCATCTCTTACTTGTTTTTTCATACAGCCTGCTTGGGTGTTATCACCATAAGCATTTCTGCCACAATCTTGTGAACAGATTTAAACATGTCAAGTTAGGAGAGATCTTCGTGAGAGAGAGATCCAAAAGTGAAAACGGGCATTTACTGTCGAAACTAAACTGTTACTGTGTAACTCTCTAATCCAGAGTCATTTCAATTACGTGGCACTAATATATGCTTTTAAGAAAACGTTTTATTTGAAATCACTTCAAAGCCAAAACAAAGCTCTGAAAATTGTATACAAGTTGCCATGTCTATACTCTACATTTGATCTATATAGCAAGATTGCCAGCAACATTTTATCACTCTACGGAATTTACAAATTACAAACTACTAGCAAAATTACTGCTACTTCCTATGCGGAAACGACATAAAAGCAAATGAACAACATTTAATATGGAAATGGCGAACACTAATGATTTTGTTGTACTAATATAAATTTTGTTCAATATTTATTTTTTATTTGAGTAATGTGTGTACCACTTTTGTTCGATTTAAAAAAAAAATTAGCCGTAAATCACCCTTACACATCAAAAGTGAGCCACATTTTTTGTTCTCAGAAGGTAAAATATTCTTGTAAAAAAATAAACCAATTTTAGCACCATTTAGTAGTCTTAAAGACGGTATTTCCAATGCAATTTCAGCCATCAGCGTCCCTCATAACAAAAGTCATCAATACTCACCCAAATTAAAAAAAAAAAATTCCAGCTCTGTCCCTACACCCAACAACAAATTGAGTACAATTTAGTAATTTCGTATACTTATGGTACGTATTTCGACTACCACATATCTCAACCTTACACTGACATTAATACAAAATAAAAACAGTAATCTTAATTTCATGATTCCAGCCCTATCCCTTCATCAAAATCCAAATCTAGTACTTTTCGTACCCATAAGTACGAATTTTCAAAACTTCCTCAATCCTACAGACCAACAGCAATCTTAATTTCAAATGTTAGAGTTGCATCTCTATTCGTTCACACAAATTGTAGCAGTTTTAGTACCATTTAGTACTCTTCGTACCCATAAGTACAAATTTTCGAAACTTTCTCAATTCTACAGTCCAATAGTAATTTTAATTCCAAGATTTCAGGATTTCGGCTCTCTTGGTTCGCTCAGATCCAAATTGTACCAAAATTAAGATTTTCCGTATCCATAAGTACGAATTTTCCAAACTACCTGAATCCTACACTACAACGTTAATCTTTATTTCAAATTTCAGAATTCCAGCACTATTAGTTCATTCTAATCCAAATTGTACCAAATTTAGTAGCATTTAGTAATTTTTGTAGCCAAAGCTACGAATTCCAAAACTACCTCAATTCTACAGTCCAACAGTAATCTTAATTTCAAATTTCAGGATTCTAGCTATATCCATTCGCTCAAATCCAAATTGTACCAAATTTAGTACTTTTGGTACCCATAAGTAGGAATTGCCATAACTACCTCAATCCTACACTCCAACAGTAATCTTAATTCGAAATTTCAGAATTCCAGCTCTATCCGTTCACCCAAATCTAAGTGAAATTTAGTCTTTTTCGTACCCTTAAGTACGAATTTCCAAAACTCTCGCAGTCCTACACTCCAACAAATTCATGATTCGGATTCAAATTTCAGGATTCGGACAAAATCGATTAGTTGTCAATGAGAGCCGTACCTTAAATTTTCTGAGCGACATTTTTGCAGCACATTTCGAAACTGAAAGACGTCATTTTGTGCTACTTTTACAGCGGTTCTTAAAAAAAGGGAAGAAAAGGACATTGAAAGAAGCGAGTTAGAAGGTCGAAGTGCTCTACGAAAATAATCCTCATTCGATTTGACTGCAGGCATGTCATCTCAAAAATAAGCCAAAACAACAGTGAACAAAGATATAACGCTAATTCCTGATGCCTTACAGGGTCTCTAGCAAAAACTTTATCACGCCATTACGCGGAAGTTCGACTCACGGCGGATCTGTCCTTCGGGATTCTTAATATACTCATCAAGGGCTTTCATCTCCAAAAGGAATTATCTCTGCCCAAAAATTTGTGTTCACAGTGTTATTGAATTGGAAAGGCCGAAATTTGAGTTATATTTCTTGTGTTTCAGACTTATTAAGCTATATCAAATGTGACTTCTTTGTACTTTTGTTGTAGACTTGAAAATATTGATCCCAATTTAGTATACAATTTGACTTTGTAAATTGTTGCTATCAATTTCTTCGTAAGAATATTTTTTTGGAGCCCTAAGTATCGATCTTCATCATATTCCAAGACCCTAACACATTTTTTTGCCCAATGTTTGTTGGCAATGAACGCCGTGAGTGTTTTATTTATAAGTAGTTTTTTTTTAAGTTTTCCAGATCTGACAAAGGATTTGTGCAGGTTCTTATGATGGTTCCATCCTGGTGAACTATTAAAACATGCCAATATTTCTACATATTTTCATAAAGCGAGTAAAGAGTACCGTTATAACGCATATGTGAAGCATGTTAGGCATTAAAAATAAAAATATCGGCTACTATATACTCTACACAAAAATATAATTTTCAATTCCACTCCAATCGTCAGATATAACGGTATTTGTAGGCAAAATAGTTGGTTTTATCCAGATGAACTACTACTACTTGTGGTATTGCTATTTGTATTCGTTGGGTATTTTTTGTTGTCCGTAATGCCGATTCAATCTTCTTTAGCTGTTTTTGGAAGCAAAAAATGTTATAGCACCTTATTTGGCGACTCATATGATTTCACTGATGTAACATATCGTCTACCCGTAAAAAAGCTTAATTAAATATACTTAAATTACATTTGCAATATGGGTCAAATGAAAATTGATTCAGACAAAAATTTTTATTTCTCATTTTTGGTAGACCATAACAATTGTTATTTTCCGTTTATGTAACTAAGCGAAGCATGTTAAAGGGCAACAATAACACTGACGATGGTTACTTTTGATTATCCCTTGTTTTGATAGAAATTTTGCCTAGGTCTTTCAATTTCACAATCCCTCCATAGGTATGACGATAGGTTTTTTAATGATTATTTCTAAGATGACCACCAATCTGGCGGTGACCTTTTGCTTAGATCAATAATTTTTATGGACCATTTATTTTTATGCTGTAACTCGGTAAATGGACATGACCATTTCACAACAAATGAAGGAAAACAAACAAAATATTCTCACACACACATTCATACATATGTACATACTTGGAATTGTTTGTTCCGTTGGCAAATTGAAAAGAAATTGTCACGACTAAATGTCTCGAATTTTTCAAAGGATAATTTCTGTTAAAAGCGTTTACATTTTTATTTTGTTAGTAAATTACATTTTTCTTCTTTTGTTAATTTCTTATTTGCTGATTAAAATTGTTGATGTTATTGTTGTCGTTGTTTTTATCTGGTTCCGTTTTTATTATATTTTTCATTTTCCGTTTTTGTGAGGGTTTTATGTTTTTTTTCTACTGGTCTTGGTTGCCGTTATCTTTGGGTTGTTATTTGTTTTTTATTCAATATTTTTGATATTGGGTGATGGGCTAGATGGCCGGCCGACTGGTTGTGTCCCTTAATACAAAGGACTGATTGAGTTGACCGGAAACCGGATATTTTTCTATTGGCTGTTCAATTTTGTGTTTTTTGTTGTTGTTGTTGCTGCTGCTGCTTTTCAATTCCCTAAGAATTTTGTAATAATCTTCAATACATTTAGCAACATTGAGTTGATGAGAAGACGATGATGGCAATGTAACTCGATTTGTGTTAGACCTTTCCGCTTTTTATGAAATTGATTTCTTAGTTGCAAACAGCGTAAGAACTATGGAATGAGTTGTAAGAGGAAGAATAAAGGAAATAAATTGATTATCAGGGGAATTTGTTGAAAATGTGAAGAAAATGTTGCAGATTTTTGTCATTTTATTTCTATTGAGTCATAAGAAGAGGGAGTTTTTTACAGATATAGCTACGCATTCCGTGGGCTGAGAAATAGAAATGAGTGGATTCAACAAGTCCAGCTGAATACAGGTTAGACACTTTCAGAGAAATGGACAGGATTTCATCAAATTGATTGTATGTAGCCCATATTAGAACCTAATCTATGTTTGAAAGAAATTTTACGATGTGCAAAAGTTAACGGTGATTTTTAAAAAAATATTTTTTCAATGACTGCACTTCGATTCATATTGACCCAATGATATGGGATATACTGTTTATCTCCGAGCCCGAACAGTGTGTCTAAGGATACCACTTTAAGCGATTTCTTTCATGGTTGAAATCAGAGTTCGGAATACTTGCTCGAATTCCACTCGAGAGTGAAACTTTTCTCAAATTCGAGCAAGTTGAGGGGGCAACTTGCCTCCTTCCCCCATCCGCAAATAAACTTGCCAAAAAGTACTTAGACTTCGTTGGGGGTACTCAAACTTCCCCTTTAAATTTGTCGGTATAGGTCCACGCCTTCATATGGCCCCCATGGAAAGGTACCTCCCGATTTTTCGTATTTTGAAGGTTGTGTCTTCAATATTCCACCAAAATGGCTGAAATTTGGTATTTAGTCTTCAATGTGATATAAAACTATTCGTCAGAAATATGTCTGCGCAGGTCCACGCTTTCATATTGCCCCATTTCTGACTAAAATTCGTCGGAATAGGTCCACGTTTCAATATAGCTCCCATAGAACGGTACCTCCCGATTTTCGTAATACTGAAGATTGTACCGTCAATATCCAACCGAAATGGCTGAAATTCGTTATTTCGTCTTCCAAGAGTTATAAAACATTCCACAGTTGAGTAGGTTTGGCAGGGCAGTTGAAGCGGTGTAGTGTGTTGTGCGGATCTGTACCGTATGCAGAGCAGATGTTTTACACAGTGCCGTTGATCCTTGCCCAATAGGTGTTTATACGGCTGCACTTTCCCGATCGTATTTCAGCCAAAACTACTCTGGTTTGTCGTGGCAGCTGACGCTCCTCAGCTGCGATAGATGGATTTTCTCCGAGGACTGCATTCGTGCCATAGTTGTTTATGGCATCTGCAACAGCGTCCGTATGAATGCTATCTAACTCGCTTGATATGCTTGTTGATCTAGAGGTTCTCTCTTGTAACGCTAGACTTCTTCTTTCAGATCATGAAGATTTTTCTTGATCTGCCTGAATATACACCATATGGTGATTGGGATGGATCTCACGGCAACACCCGAGCAGACACTGCAACGAAAGTATGTGATTGTGTCGCTGTACTAGAAGAATCTTTGCCTCCTCATGTAGATGGTACACCGAAGTCATGAGGAGGCACCCTGTTGCTTTTCTCAGGGCGGCATTCGGAAGTGTACATATGTTTGTACATATCGCGACTGTGTGTGTTTCCTCCGATCTCCATATAATCCATGCTGTACTGTTCTTGCTTCATCTGTTAAAGGCGTTTTTATATTGTCTTCCCATCGCCAGTTAAGATTTTGGCATGATCTCCATCAGCAATCCATTAACAAATTTCTTCTCATAAATTACCGCAAAAATGTTCGCAAATTATTTAATAAAAAAATTTGGAAATGTTAACAAGTTTTCTGTTTTTTTTTTTTTTTTTTTTTTTTTTTTTTTTTGAAGAATTGAAGCCGATGGTTGCAGGGATGTACAAATTGACTTAAACGCATGTTTTATAAAAAATCTTAAGTGTAAAATGTGTTTTATGTACCTCTAACAACTGCTAATAAAATGTAACGAACTGAGTGCATTCTTCGCGACTCCGTTTGAACTTCATCCAGATGCTATTAATATGTGAGAAATGGATATCAATCGTTGGATTGCATCCGAATGCGGTTAAAATGTAAGGAATTGGAGTGTATTTTTCACGACACTGATAGAACTGTATCCAGGTAAGCATGCCCCTAGGTAGTTGGCTTTAGAGTTGTGCCAAAGGAACTATATGGAACTATCTAGTTCACTTCGCAGTTCCAATGGCCCACATAGTTTATTTGAACAAACTGCGTATACTTACTATCACACGTTATATTTCATGATGTTACTCATACGATTTGGAACTAGTACAAGGAACTAGGAACTAGATTACCCAACTCTAGTTGGCTTACTGTTAATCTGAATTCGTTCCCGCTTGTCAGGATAAATAACCGTACTTCACACTGACTTTGTTCATCTCCATTAATTTACACTGAAGAGGAAATGGCGTCCAAAATGGACCCTTTCCTTACTAAAATGTCTACTATATGACTCTTCTAGCAATAAAATGTTTATCACTGTGATAAAATATCGATTTTTATAATATTACCTCATTACATCATGAGTATGTAAGCTTCTATCCATTTCCCGTTTTTTTTGTACAAAAATGTTGTAGTGTTCATTTTACATTATAATTTGAACATACTCGAAGTACATACCTCGAAACACCCACATTGTAGCTTAGGTTTATTGTCTATGCAGCATAATTGTAAATGCATAAAAGCTTCTCTATCGAGAAATCGGACAATCAGAGCAGTGAATTGTGCTTTAAATCTCATTATGGCTACTCATATTTCATTACAATAAACCCCCAGCCAACCATGGAAATGCATGAATTATGAATAGTGGACATTTGGTAGTTTTGGTTCATTTAATGGAAAATAACCTTAAATGCAATTAACATAACATAACATAACATACATACATACATACATACTCGTACATCAATTTTAGGATATTTATCTATTGAGAAAGATAATAATAGAGTACAAAATTGCATACATATACATATGTACGTATATGAACGTTTCGTATTACATAATATAATTGAAAATTAAAGTATGTAATGATGAATGTACACGTATATTATCTGAAGTTTTCATTTCAATTAATTTTAGCAATTTAAATTGAATTTAATTGTATCCTGCAGCAGTAAGTAGGTAATATTTTAATTTTGATTGTGATTTAAAAAGATTTTTTCTCACGAATGTGCCCGAAGCGTTTAGAAAGACATCTGTGAAATCAAAGAGAGCTTCTTGATACGTATTTTAGAACAATAATATGAAGAATCAATTTTATCAAGCATCAAAGAGAAATATGTCTATTGTTTCCAATTACTAGTGATCATGACATTTTCAAATGGCTTTCATGTACATAAGTGATTCAATTAATAGAAACTTTATGTATGTTTGGAAGAAATGTTGACTGTTTATACCCTCAGCCTTTAGGCTAAAGAGGGTATTTACACTTTGATACGACCAAATATGTGCCTCATCGAAATAATGGTTTTAGACCCCAAGTATGTTTGTACGATATCCGTTTCAGACAATTTTGAGTAGATCTAGCAATGTCCGTCCGTCTGTCTGTCTGTCTGTCTGTCTGTCCGTCTGTCTGTCTGGCTGGCTGGTGCGCACGATAACTCTCGAACGGATCAATCGATTCGGTTCAAATTTTGGGTATCGAAATATTTTGTCCAGATTCGATTTAAGTTCGAAGATGGGCCATATAGGTCCACTCCTTCAGGTACCTCCCCCACAAATGTTCAAAAATTGTCGCAAAACTTGTGCGCACGATATCTCTTGTAGGGAATAACCGATTTGGTCCATACTGTGCACATCGTGTAATTTCTACCAAACTTAGATGAGGTTCCAATATGGACTCAATCGGTCCATTCCTTCGGGTACCTCCCACACAAAACTTCGGATATGTTCAGTTTAGGACCTGGTCTCGAATCGCTTTGATTTTTGTTTACGCAGGTTGTATTCGCTGTCCTCTATACGACGCTGTAAGTTTCATTAGGGGCAAGTCCATACTTCTTGAGAAAATAGCCTGAAAGTTACAAAAAACCCTATGACACCGTGTGTAGTGGTTGGAGCGCAAGATAACTCTCGAACGGATCTTCCGATTCGGTCCAAAATTTGGCTTTCGTAATATTTTGTCCAAACTTAGTTCAAGTTCAAAGATGGATTATATCGGTCCACTCCTTCCGGTACCTCCCCCACAAAAGTTCGAAAATGTTCGGAAAATTTGTGCGTATGATAACTTTTGAAGGGAGCAACCGATTTGGTCCATTCTTTGTACATTATGAAATTTCTACCAGACTTAGATGAGGTTCCAATATAGACTCAATCGCTAAACTCCTTCGAGTACCTCCCACACAAAATTTTGGATAAGTTCACTTTAAACCCTGCTATTCAATCACTTTGATTTTTGTTGAGGTGACTTACATTCGCTGACTCAATTACGATGGTAAAAGTTGTTTCAGGGGCAAGTCCATACTGCTTGAGAAAACAGCCCGAAGGGTGTAAAAACCCCCTATGGCACCCCCATGGTCCATATCGGTCCATTCCTTTAAGTACATTTTCCGCAAAATTTTTGAACTTTAATCCTAATCAACATTTTTGTCGGTTCATGCGACTAAAATTTTGAAACCCCTAAATACATAGGTTTTTTGTGAAAAAAGTGTTTCAATTTTCACAGGCTGAGGGTATATTTCTGTCGGCAAAGCCGACTGATACTTTTTTACTTGTTTTTGTCTGATACCTCGCTTAGTACTAAACGGTTTGTACCTATTTGAGCACCGTTTGTTAAGTAATGTCGTCATAGAAAGCCGTATTAGCATTGCGAAAATACCAAATTCAGACATGGCATGTAATGCCTTGTATAAGTACATATGAACCAAAACTATTCATTAAAAAATTACCTGAACATGGACGACTTTTATGCACATTTTGTCAACGTTTCATATACGGACACGTTAAAAGACAAAAGTAGCAATAATACCATGTAATAACATTTCGGAAAACATTAAAATGAAACAAGTAAAAAACATTAACCCAAAAAACATTAACATAGTCGTTTACTCTATAGAATAATAAATCCACAAAATGAAGGTATTTATATTAATATTTGTATTTTTCTAACTGTAAAGGAATCCCGCTGTCGGGATGTCCCACTTCATACCCTAACAGCACGATAAAGCGAAAATTTAAAAATTTTCCACAAAAAAAATCTTCCGCTGGGATTTGGTTAAGTTAAAATATTCTGAACTAGAATGGAATAATTAGTTTCCTGTTAGGTGCAAAAATTATATTGCTGTCAGCTTGCAAATATTTTGTTCTGGTGTATTTTTGGGAAAGCTGAAAAGTAAGCATCATTCCCAATAATATGAGAATACTCGATGCTTAAAGAGTTCGGGGTTTCACTAGAAAAATCATTATTTCAAAAACTGAAAAGCCAATTGATAATTCCCTTCGCCGGGATGAAATCATGATATTAGTAGCGATAAATTTTGCAGGCTGTCAGTGCGTTTTGTAAACATTACTCTCTACAATAGAGAGTAATGATGAAGTTAAGCCAATGGGGGATACTCCAGACTTAAGCAATAATATTTTTTTTTATCTTTAAACAATATAACATAGTATTTTTATATTTACTACCATTTGATGTGGCGTATATTTTTTCCCGTTTGCAACCCATCGAAATATTGAAATGAAGACAGAGATCACAATTTAAAATTAAAAATAATATTAATAAATAAATTATTTTATTTTTTTTTTATTTATTTAAATGTTTATTATAATAACAAAATATAATAACATTATAATTACAAAGCACTAGCAACAAAGGCTATCAGCTTAAGAAAAATTTATTATATTTTTCGGTTTCAAGGGAATCTCTCAAATAAAGCGGCTCACGTTGTGATATAGCCCCCATATAACTGTACCGCCCATTTTGAGCTGACGATATTAGCTTAAGTTATACATTAAGGATGTCCAGTATGCACATAAAATTGTGAAAATTACTATTCCATATAAGTAAAGAATATTTCATGGTGTAGGGTATAAAAAGTCTGACCGGACCTAACTTAATTCTTTTTTACTTGTTACTTTCTCTGCTATATACAAAACACAATAAATTTACCCCTTCCAACGTTCATATCTCAGGTGATATTGTTCCGATTGACTTGAATTTTTACCACGATTTATTTTAAATAATCTCGATTTTGGATGGTGTCTTAAAAGCTTACTTAACTAATTGAATGTGGTTGAATTTTGGTTGAAAGGACGATTATTTTATTTTTTTTTAAACAAAGATGTATTTTGACATCAAGAGAAGACATCAGCTGGGCTTACAGGGTCACCTTTCAGGTATCACGCTTGCGGCATTTTTTTCGTTCTCTTTTAAAATAGCCTCTGTTCCGGTGGGTCTTGTTTTCAAAACACTGAATATAATGTCAATTTATCGAAAATATAAAAAGGAATTGCCTGAAAATTGCCAGTACGAACAACTGTTTTCCACTTTCATTCCCCTTGCGTATCTTCTTTCCAAACAGAGACTTGACGCAAGTAAACTTGCCTAATGTAGATTGGGACATTTCAAATTTTCATAGAACAAGAATTGAGTCACTGCACTATAGGTAATTTGGGCAGGTTTTTAGGTAAAAAGTCGATTTTTGCACTTTTAATTGCGCTTGTTTTGTAATTTAATTCGAAAAAAGAACATGTCAAATTCTATGGATGTGCAATTTGTTTTCAAAAATATTCAAAACTCGCTGTATAATTCGAAGTTAAAGTAAAAATTTCAAAGACAAAAAATTTTTAAAAAATATTAAAACTCAGAGCAGAATTTAAACGCATTTTGTAGGAGTTTGGTAATAATCAACAACATAAATATGATATTCAGTGATATGATGGCGGTGTGTACTTTCTGTTGTAAGAAATAATTTTCTTCAAAATGCTTGTTACAGCTATTATTTTTTTATATTGTTTATTTTTTTATACAGAAAAATATTTTTTTTTAATTTTTTGTTTGTTGAAGGAAATATTAAACACAAAAATGCATCCGACTTGACAGAATTTCAGCAATTATGTATAATTGTTTATATTTTATCGATTTTGATGCCCTATATGGAGTTTTTCTTATGTGGTCTCTTCAAAAGATAAGTTCTACTATTGAAGAGCTACAATAAAGACAGCAAGGCCAAATTCCTAATCGTTTCTGGAATAAAGGTCCTATAAATGGAAAAAAACTGTAGTTTTAGTCCGGTTTAGATGAGGCCATAAAATCCGAACTGGATCTGACGGGACAAAACCCTACTAAGGTTTCAAAATGCATAGAAGTTGTTTGCATTTTCAGTGTTGCATAGTGCATTCAGTCGATAAAGCGGGGCTTTCTAATCATTTTTCACCAATAAAGCCATATAAATAATTCCGCGGACGCCGAAATAACATCGTAAATGGGTTTAAATTGACAGATAATAGAAACATCTCGGAATATCAATAGTAGACGCACAGCTATGTCATATTTCTTCACAATAAGATAGAATATGACACAGGCAACCTCGACGGATACAATCGAGTGCTTCGGATGCTGAAAATATGGAACATTTTCAAAATAAGTATGAAAAGCGTCAAAATTTCTTATAAGAACCTTGATTTTTTCTTCAATAAAATGATTTTTCCGCGAACAAGTCTGCCGTTTAAAGGTTTGGACATGTGCTCCACATTTAGAGAAAGATAATCTGATATGAAGTCTCGGGACTGCAGGGAACCTCAAATATCAAATTATGGGTAGGTCAATCGAAATATCTAGGTAAAACCCTCAAAATACCGAAAAGCGGGAAGTGCCGCTATATGGCATGTTGACAGTTGTCGTTGCGGAATTTTTATGACTGCGTGGAACCTCAAATTTCAAATTATCGCTATTTCCGTAAAATAATGTAGCTAAAAATTGTCAAAATAACAAAATTCGAATTTTGAATCTATGTTGACAATTTTTGGTGCAGAAGTTCGTGCTTCCAGGTAAAAAATTACAGGAAGTTCAGTCATTTTTTGTGGAGAAATGTAGTGACTTATGTAAACCTCAAATGTCAAATTACAGCTAGTTCGGGTAAAAATTGTAACTAAAATCTTCGAAATCTTGTAGTTACGAATCTTCTCCACGAAACATTTTCAACATATGACCTCGTTTTTATATAGCCCATTTTACGATACCTCCCGATTTTTGGTATTTTGAGAATTTTTCCTGAATGTTGTTATAACAAAACTTCTTCACCAAAAAACTGTAAACATGTTTCCACACTTAGGTATAGCCATATAAAGGTACCGCCCGATTGAAGACATTTTTATACCCTCAGCATTTATGCTAACGAGGGTATATATACTTTCATACGGGCAAAATGTGCCTCATCGAAATAATGGTTTTAGACTCCAAGTATGTTTGGACAAAATCCGTTTCAGACAATTTGGAGTTGATTAAGCCATGTCCGACCGTATGTCTGTCTGTGTGGAGCGCATGATAACTCTTGAATGGATCAACCGATTTGGTCCAACATTTGGCTTCCGTAATATTATATCCAAACTTAGACTCCCCGACTTAGGTGAGGATCCAATATGAACTCAATCGGTCCAATCCTTCGGGTACCTCCCACAAAAAATGTCGGAAAAGTTCAGTTTAGGACCAGCTCTCGAATCGCTTTGATTTTTGTATTCACTGTCCCCCATACCACGCTACAAGCTTCATCGGGGGCAAGTCCATACTTCCTAAGAAAATGTAAGTTGGAAGATAAACCATATCGGTGCACTCCTTCAGGTAACTCGTCCACGAATGTTCAATAATGTTCGAAAAAATTGTGTGCACGATAACTCTTGAAGGGAGTGTCCGATTTAGTCCATGCTTTACACATCCTAATATATTTACCAGATATAGATCAGGTTCGAATATAGGCTATTTTGTCCACTTTGTCCTTTGAGTACCTTCCACACAAAATTTCGGAAAAGTTCACTTTAAGACCTGCTCTCGAATCACTTTGATTTTAGTTGAAGCAACTTGCATTCACTGCCTCAATTATGACGATAAATGTTTTCGAGGGGCAAGTCCATACTTCTTGAGAAAACAGACCAAAGTTGCAAAAAACCCCTATGGCATCATATCGACGCCTCCAAACAATAGTATGCTAAGTCGACTTAGCATGTTTTCAAGTTCTTTACATTTTTATATTTAACGTCCTTTAACTTAAATTCTGTCAAATTTTGGTAATGATCGGACAATCCTAACAGAAGTTATAAACAAATATTTACTTAGCATAGTACTGAAGGTCAAAGAAATTTCCAAACTTTTAGAGCTTGTCCTGCAAAACTCGCTTTTCAGAATTAGCAAACTATTATCTGGAGGTGTCGAACGTCCTTTAACTTAAATTCTGTCTAATTTTGATAATGATCGGTCAATCCGAACAGAAGTTATAAACAAATATTGACTTAGCATAGTGCTGAAGTTCAAAAAATGTCCAAACTTTGAGAGCTTCTCCTGCAAAACTCACTTTTTAGACTTAGCATACTATTATTTGGAGGTGTCGATATGTAGTGGCTGGTGAGCACGATAAATCTCGAACTGATCAACCGATTTGGTCCAAAATTTGGCCTTCGTCATATTTTGTCCCAACAGAGTTTCAGTTCGAAGATGGACAATACCGGTCCACAACCTCCGGTACTTCTCCCCATTATTTAAAAAATTTCACTAAAATGATATGAACGATACGGGTGCTGAACGATAACTATCTGGCCTAACAATGAAAATTCGAATATTTACAATCAAAAATTGTTTTATTGTTTTCTTAGGTAGTCTCCAGCATGATTTATACGTTTTTTTATGCGCTCAAACCAACTGTTGAATCCCTTTTCCCACTCCGATTTAGACACCTCCCCAACATGGTTTTTGAACGCTGTAAATCATCTGGCTACGAAAATCGTTGACCACGCCTTTTTTTCTTGATATGCTGGAATGAAATAAAGTCATTGGATCCTCGACCAGGGCTGTACGACGGATGACCCATCAATTCCGCGTTTTGCCCGGTCAAAAAGGCGCTGCTTTGAATCGATGTGTGAGAGCCCGCATTGTCATGATGCAGAATGATGCGCCTTCTCTTGTTCGTTTTTCGAATTTCTTAGGAGACTTCTAGAAAAGAAATTGTAGTATACCACTCAGAATAAACTGTCCAACTATCGTTGGATTTGACTCGCTTTCGAATACCCAAACGGTCGATTCCTGTTTTGTTTTAGGCTCCTAAGCATAGATCCAAGATCCGTCGTCTGTGACGATCGTTTGAAACACAACGATCGTTCTTATTCACTATTTCTTTGCACCAATCCACAAGAGTCTTTTTTTGAGCTTTTTTCAAATTTTTCTGCATCTAACGAGAAAAATCCATTTTTACTGCCAGGTGTTCATGAAATATCAAATATTAGTTTGGTGTAAGATTAGTAGGTGTAAGAAATGCCCAAGGATGCATCTATTCCGCGGTATATAACATGACGATCTTGTATTATCCGTTAACGCACGGCTTCATTTCTTTCTGGCACAACGGCCGATTTTGGGCGACCCTCACGACCTTTTGTGTTTTGGCGAGTGTCGGCCACGATTGAATTCATGAAACCAGTTTTTCACAGTGATATAGGAGGTTCCTTTATCAACACACAAAGATTTAATTTGATCAATGCACTCTTGCCGTGATTATCCACGTCGAAAATTGTGAAAAATGATCGGACGAAAATGTTCACAAGTAAATTCCGTTTTTTGTGCAAAGTAATTTTTTCAAGTCACTGTAAACAACACAACGCAAGGTCGTATGATAAACTGTCCTGAGTACGTATAATCCAAAGACTGTCAAACTGTACAAAAAAAAATCAAATGGCGCCTGGCAACAAGCGGTGTTGTCTAGGCCAGATAGTTTTCGTGCAGCCCTCGTATCCCTTGAACGGGGCAACCAATTTGGTCCAAACTTTGGATCTCCTAATATTTTGTTCAAATTTAGCTTAACTTCTATCAGTCCTCTCCTTAGGGAACCTCCCCACAAAAAATCAACATTTGTGGCTAAGTGCAGTTTTGAGTCTGTTCGAAAATCTTTTGGAAATGTATTCTGATGCTGTTCGTTGTGGTCCTGTATACAGCGATATTTTGTTTTTAGTGGCATACTGGTCCAAAAGTTATACGATGAGTCACTGCAATGACTAGTGGACGCGATATCTGTCGAAAATATATGACTCCCAAAATTTGATCCTCTTCCATAATGGACTTTGTAGGTCCATTTCTTCAAGTACCTCATCCACAACACTTTTGAACTTAAATCCTAATCCACATGTTTGTCAACAAGTTCAAAGGTCCAAAAAGGTCCACAAAATTCTGAAAATATATTTGATTTATCCGTAGATGAAAGTTTCAATTCACTTAGGCTGAGTATATCTCTGTCGGCAAAGCCGGCTGATACTTTTTTACTTGTTAGATACATTTTCGGACCTTAGTTAGGCATTTGGTTGAAGAACTATTCCAAGGAAAATTTTAGACAGGAGAAAATATCAATTATTCAATTTCAGTTCAGATTATTTTATGGTAGGTACTCGTAGGTAAGGATTTTTTCTTGTTAAAGGAAAACGCTAGTTTTCCACTAAAATTTGGCTTTGTAGGAATTATTTTATTTCACTGTCTATTTTACTCATCGACGTTGATAGACGGTCATGTGGAGAGAATGGATGTCTAATAACGGTTTACACATGGCGTTAGTTCCAAATGTAATTCACTGTTCTTCTCCTCTAAATTACTAAAAATGATAAGCCTCATGTATTTATGTATGTCTGCACAACATAAAATTTCATGTATCTGTTATTATGTTGGACAAACACACTTATGGTCTTGGCATAAACATAATTTCGATAATGCTTCTCTCGAATAACATTTAACTGGACTAACACTACTAACAAACGAGTATGCTGGACATGCATACTTTGTATGAAGTTACGTATGGTTGTTTGTAAGTACACACGAATACATAATGTTAACATGTGAAAATTATTCGTACGTATACTTAACCACCGACCCACCCTACTCGTAATTCGAATGAATGGATGGAAGAATTAAAGATATTATTTTCTGCTAAAAGAAATGTTAAATCATGCGTGTTTTATGATAGTCATTGCGAATGGATACAAAGTAAAAGTAATCGTACATTATCGTTACATTGTATTTTTCGCAATGGCTATCATAAAACATGAGCAAATTAAAATATGTAATTTTGTTGAGCAAATGTTACATCACCACAAACGAAATGTTCAATCAAATGGACGTTTGTTTCAAAATTTTGTTTTTTTTTCGATTTGTTTTGAATCAAACACAAATTGATGCTGTATGCAATCAATGATAACTTGATTGAGTATAAGATATGTAGTTGTAATCTTTGCAGCATCCTGTCCTAGTTCACAAATCTCCGGTGACGACAGCATTCACATGAAATAGATCTGTAGCTGTATACTTTTGTAAACTACGTCTACATGTTTACTCCCACATGGAATGGTCGGGGAGAAAATGATATTAGACGTAATGATAGCTGGCTGGACTGATTGCAAAATCATATTTGGGATGTTGATTGCAATTGGGTTGCAGAGCAGATAACTTGGATGTACGAACACTAATCAGGGACAATGCAGATTTATGTTTACTGAAATGTAGATAATGTTACGACCACATACATACCTGCCACAAGATAAGTATACAATATTTTATTTTTATGCCCACACCATAGTATGTAGGGTATAACACACAGAAAAAAATTTTAACCATTTGATAAAAAATTCAGAAATCTGATTAATTTCTAATTGTTTTTTTGCCGATAAAAGTAGTGTTCATATTGACAATCGTCGATAAAAAAAATCGCAATTTTCATTATAAATTATATTGATAAAGCAATTCTCATATTAACTAAGAATTTTGTTGAATTTTATTTTTTTCAATCGATAAAATATTTTTCATATTAAAAACTGGTTTATCGATTTTTTAATTTTTATTTGATAAAACAATTGTCACATATGAAACAAAGTAAAATCGGTCAAAATATGTTCATATTTACAATTATTTTGTTGATTTTTTTGTTAAATGCAAACTCAAAATCCAAAAAAGATAGATACATACATACACATTTATAAATGGTGGTGATTGCTTCTTTTACTAAAATGTATAGAAATGCCAAACACAAAAGCAACAACAGACGCCAGGTACACACAATTACATACAAGAAATAACAAATGAAAGAAAAACGAAATGGAAGAGTTTATAACAAAAATAATAATTTGGCGTCACACTACGAAAAGGTCGAGGAGGAAGAAAAAACAAGTAAGCCAAGGCTATAGTCGGACGGGACCGACCATGTGATACCCTACACCTTTACCCCTGGGAATTAGCTTTCCACATACCAAAATTTCTTTATGGAACAAATAAACTTATTGTAAGAAATAACTTTGTGGATTCTGGTACCGTATCACACAAAACTTAAATAATAACATAATAATTGTTTCACAAACATCCCAAAAGGGACAACGCTCAATGATATGGAACCCGCAGCTTATCTCCGAGACCGAACGGCGTGTCCTAAGACACCACTTGCAGTAGTTTTACATGACTGAAATACTCAGAAAATGTCGCAAACCTTACTGAACGATATTTTGCAACCGTTGAAAATTTGATTTTGCCTGGCTGGGGAATCGTTTTGAAAAAAGTTGGCAAAGCGACCCATGCTGCAATGTATGCATAAAAATCCAATTGGACAATTAAAACGTTAGGGCACCATGTAATTTTCAATAGTGCAAAAACTGGGAATGGGCAAATGTGGTTCTATACTCAAAAACCCATTAAATATTAGACAGTAGGTCCGTTATGTAGCAGACACCTTATTGCAATTTTCATCAGGGGGAATATCAGTAGTTCTATTTTCATATGTAGTCTACTTTGCCGGTATAAGCCCTCCAGGTAATAAAATATAGAACAAAAGTATTTTTTTTTGTATTTTTCATACAGAATGATGGTCCATTTCACCCGCTAAATAATATCAGATCATCATCCAAAATTGTAAGCATCTTCCTCTACCTAACTCCTAACCTCGTGAAAAATTTCGTGATTATTGGGCTATAATTGCGACCTCTAGTGTGTTTATCTTTACACTACAAACAAATAACTGGGTATATTAGGATGTAACTCTGTTATGTTATCATGTACACGTGCCCGCAATGTCTCTTCCAGGAATAGAGATATAAGCTGTATATTAAAAATTTTCACAATTTTCACACAAAAATTGTGGTCCACTTAACCCTCTAAATATTATCTGATCGCCATCTCAAATTGCATGCTTCTTCTTTGTCATATATTCTTACCTTATTTAAAATTTCGTGGGATCGGACTATTATTGTGACCTACAGAGCAGCTACAAAATCGGATAAAAATTATGTTTTTGGTCCATTTCAGCCGCTAAATATTTCACGATCATAACCAATTAAAATAGCGATCTATTCTGATGTGAAACCGACCTCCATACCAAATTTCGTGAAGATCGGTCCATTATTGCTGCCTAGAGTTTGATTTCAATTTATAATGGACAGACGGACACACGGACGGACACACATCTCAAAATCGCTTTATCTCGCCGAGATATGAAGATTGGTATATCACATTTGGGGCCTCCGACGAATATTTCGCGGTGTTACATGAATTTTTACCAAAACAAACTTATAATACACTTTCCACACAGTGGTGTAGGGTATAAAAACAAAAAGATTTTTTCTATTAGAATCAGTATTAAAGAAGTTATGAGTGTTTCTTTGCATTTAGTTTGTACAGAATTCGAATTTTTCAAGGCGCGATTGGTGATGATTGTGAAATATTTAGCGGGTGAAATGGACCAAAAACATATTTTTTATCCGATTTTGTAGCTGCTCTGTAGGTCACAATAATAGTCCGATCGCCTCGAAATTTTAAATAAGGTAAGAGTATATGACCAAGAAGAATCTTGCAATTTGAGATGACGATCAGATAATATTTAGAGGGTTAAATGGACCACAACTTTTGTGTGAAAATTGTGAAAATTTTTAATAAACAGCTTTTATCTTTGTTCTTGAAAGTCACATTCCCCACTCGTGAGTTATATTTGGAAGACGATCTCTTGGTCTTTCAATTGATATCAATTATGTTGATGTACGTGATCAGATAACAGAGTTATCCAGTTTTTTGTTTGTAGTTTGATCATAAACCCGCTAGAGATCGCAATTATAGCTCAATAGTCACGAAATTTAGCACGAGTTAAGAGTTTAGGTTGAAGAAAACGCCTATAATTTTGCATGATGATCTGATATTATTTAGCGGTTATCATACACCATTACTTTTGTATGAAAAATATACAAATTTTATTTTTGGTCCATATTTTCATTCCTGGAGGGCATATACCGGCAAAGTAGCCTACATATGGAATAATAACTACTGACCTTTACCCTGATGCAAATTGCAATAATGTGTCTGCTAGATAACGCACCTACTGCCTGATATATAATGTGTTTTGTGAAGAGAACCACAATTTCCTCCCATGCTACAAATTGTCTCTATCATGACAGAGAAATTTTCAGTTCAGTTGTCAAATTGGATTTTTATACAAATATTACCTCAGGATTTGTGGTAAAGGGGATACAAACAAAATACGACCAAAGATGTGTCTCATCGAAATATTGGTTTTAGACCCCAAGTATATTTGGACGAAATTCGTTTCAGACAATTTGGAGTCTATTTAGCCCTATCCATTCATCTGTCTCTCTTAATGTCTAGCTGGCTGATGCGCACGATAACTCTTGAACGGATCTACCGATTAGAACCAAATTTTATACAACGTAATATTTTGCCCAAACTTAGTTTAAGTTTGAATATAGGTCCACACCTCCTCCACAAAAGATCAAAATTTTTTTAGAACAATTGTGTGAACGATTACTGGCGAAGTAAGCAATCGATCGATAAATCGGATACGACAATATCTGTCCACACCTTCGGGTACGTCCCACACAAAATTCGGAAAAGAGAGGACTCTCGAATCGTTTTGATTTTTTTCAGCAGATTTTCCTTGCGGTCCCCTTTACGATGGTACAATTGCAATGGCAAATTCATATTTCATGAGATTATGACCGAAAAGCTCCAATAAATCCTGAAAAACAAACAAGAAACCTAAATAAAATGGCAAATCCGCAAAAAAACTCTCAAAGGGATTTTCTGATTGGTCCAAACTTTGCACATCGTATTATTTCATCCAGTCATGTATCATTGGAATATGGACTATATCGGTCCCGTCCTTCGAATACCTCCCACACGAAATTTGGGAAAAGTGCTGTTTGAGGACTCGTATCGGAACTTTTGGATTTTTTTAAGAAGGTTCTTCTCACGGTTCCTATTGCAACGGTAGATTTTTTCCGGGATAAGTCGATACTTCCTGAGATAATGGCCCAAAAGTTCCAAAAACCCCTGCCGCCTCCAACTAAAATTACAAAGCCGAAAAATAATTCTCAAACTTTTTCAAAAATCAGAAGTTAGCTTACTAAAATTGGTATAGGCCCACATTTCGATACCTACAGATTCCACGTATTTTGAAGCAAACCTGTTATACAAAATCAATATATTTTTATACGGCATAGTTATTGTGTTTGTGTCTTTTTTTGGTAAGAGGCTGAGGGTATAGCTGACTAATACTAACTTCTTTGTCGTGTAATTGAATATGAATAATTTTGGGATTTATAAATTTGTTTCATGCAAATTATTTGAATTTCTATTCAATATTAGTTATTTCTACCGGTATAAAAATATTTTTGATATCACAATATATACCCGCAATGAACTATTTTCAAAATACAGTGCATTATCAAGCATATATGAGGTACAAGTGCACAATTTTCAATAAACTCGCAATTTTTCGAAATATCAAACATCAGAGATATAGCAAATTGCATTGTATATATATTTATTTATTTTAGGTTATTTCAAAAAGGAACCTGATATTCAAAGACAATTTGAAGGTGTAGCAGGAGGGGCTAATCAATGTGAATTTTGCAATGTTCGAATATTTTTTTGGAAATGTATAATTTATATAATTGTTCCACAAACATCCCAGGGACAAGGGAGGCTTCTTTTATATCAATGGATTCATATTAAGTTATTAATATGTTACCTAGTTTTGATAAAGCAATTCTCATATTAACTTAGAATTTTGTTGAATTTTATTTGTTTCAGTCGATAAAAAAAAAGGCTAAGCGACAAATTATTTTCTAGTTTTAAGTGCATTTCTACATAAAACACTGAAACTTAATTTTTTTTAAATTATTTTTTATTTTTAACTTTTTAGTAAATAAATTTTTTTGACCACTGCACTATAGGTAATTTGCCCTGTTTTTGAGGCAAAAAGTCTATTTTGCAACTTTTAATAATAATAATTTTTTAGTTGGCATTGAAAAAGGAACATGTCAAAATTTATTAATATGAATGCTATTTTCCAAAGTAGCGTCATTATCGCGGTTTAAATTGCAGTCAAAGTGAGAATTTCGAAGAAGAACTAAAAAAATATATATTATAAGGCATATTTCAATGTATTTAAAACCGCGGAAAAATAAACCAAATATAAATATTTGTAAAAGGGAATAGATTGGCAATTGCGAGAGGAATTTATTTAATATATAATATAGCTTAAACATTTGGGTAGCGACCAAAAACACAAAAAGTCAGAAATAAATATTTTATTTTTCTTAAACTCACTTCATATAGACTTATACTAAATTGGCCGTGTTTGGCCGTGATTTTGCCATCTAGAACACATTACTGAAGGTCTTCTGCATTTGTATTACTAGGTTTCAAAACCCGATTTTGCCCGTTTTTTTAAATTTATTTATGAGATTTTATATGGTTACTTCTCAATAAAAAGTCTTAAAATTGTGGAAGTTTGGTTTGAGGAAATAAATAATAAATGGAAAAAAAATGTTGTTGTTTACAATTTCATTGCAAGTAAAATAAGTAATGGCGACAAATTGCTTGGTATATCCGTGGTTTTCTATAAACGATGCGGAAGTAGTAAGCTTAATTTTATCTCTCTATTACATATTAATGATTGATACGGTTTAAATGAGTGCAAAACTCCTCTTTATTAACGTATATTCAAAAAATATATAAAACTGTAGTAACAATTCGATGAAAAATGTACTCGCGGGGACAAAATTTTTGATGCTTACTGCCGTGATCGTTTTCAACAGTTTGTTGTGTATAAGAAAACTAATGAAAATGGCAATGGAAAAAAAGCTTTGTTCGTTATATACGTAGTTGCTTATAACCGTTGTTCGTTATATCCGAATTTATCTGCAAAAACCTTCGTTTTATCTCACTTTTATACATAAATAATTTAAAAAGTTACAAACTTATTTAATTCCGCTATTATTAATTTTTGCCTAAAAAACTGGGGTAATTACCTATAGTGCACTGTGAATAAAATTATAGTCAATTTAGGCCGAAAAGTTAGATAAAAGCTTTAAAATGCCTGAAATCGTGTAGTACCGTTATATAAAGGCTATACCAAATTTTTGGTGCGGAAGTTTCTGAGCCATTGGAAGCTCCGAATGCCAAGTTACAGCCAATTCTGGATAAAAATGAAGATAAAATACTTAAAACACTTGAAATCAGGTGGAACCACTATATGGAGGCTATACCAAAACCTGGACCTATGTCAAAAATTTTTGGTGGAGAAGTTTCTGTACCATTGCTCTTCAGATGTATCGACTGTCGAATGGCTTCTCTGTCCTAGAACTTTTCGTTTTTCAAATGCAAATGTGTTTTTATACATTAACGGATATTTGGCCGTTGAAATGTATTTCTTCATGACAAACGCTGTTTTGCGCTGCCTTTGAAGTTATGAGTTTGGCTTTGAACGCTAACACGCCGTGAAAACATTTGTTGATATGTTTTCAAGGACATGGTTTAAATCCCAGCCGGGTTCAGCCTGTTTTTTTCAAATTTTGCCTGTTAGGGCGAAGATCATTTTTAATGATTTTTATTAATTTTCTCGTTGTTGAGTTAAGGTTGATGATCGGAAACAGGCTGAGCCCGGCTGGGATTTGAACCCATGTCCTTGAATAATTTCTCTGAAAGCGAAGAGAAATAAAAATAAAGAAATTTTTTTGTTTTGTTTATTGTTGAAGATTCAATCTCATTTGATTGCTTAAGCTGGAGTATTCCCTCAATGGCTTAACTTCATTAATTACCCTCTATTACAGAGAGTAATGTTTTTCAAGACGAACTGACAGTGTTGCAAAAATTTTACTGATCGCTACCATTATCATGATTTCATCCCGGCGAAGGGAATTATCAATTGGCTTTTTCAGCTTTTTGAAATGATGCCTTTTTTAGCGAAAAACCGAACTCTTTAAGCAATCAAATAAAGAAAATTAAAAAAATAAAAATAAAAAAAATGAATTAAAAATTGACAGAAAAAAATAAAAAATATATTTTTTATACCAAGAACTATCGCGGAAATGATCTTCTAGAAGTGTCGCTGGAGTGACTTCCAAGACGACACGCTGGCGTGGTTCATTTCTTCACAACGGAGGTCACTTCAGGGTGACTTCTGCGACTATCGCCGCGATTGTTTTCATCGCCCTGGGCCACACTTCCGCGATAGTTTTTGCTTGCAGGGAAGTAGATAAATAAACTAAACGCCACACACGTTCCCTCCCACAAACACAGCACATTGTTGTAGCGGAAAATCTCTCTATGCCATAAAAAGTTATTTTCATGTGACAAACGTTGAAAACATAAACAAATTTCAATGAATTATTTGTTTGTTATCGTTTATCGATCGCTTTTTATTAACAGATTGCTTGCAATTTTTGCAATTCAATACAAAAAACAGTTTTTGTCAATGATTCTACACTTAAATTTGTTTGAAATTTTTTGTATTAAACTACGATTAATTAAAAAAATTAAGGTAGTGGGATACGAATAATTGCCACCTTTTCTTAATTTTCTAAAATTTGTTAATTGGTTTATAACAGCTAATCCATTTTCAAAATCGAAAAATGAAGCAGTGTTTAAGATGTCTAAGATAAATACTTAAATAAAACAATAAACAAGTGTTAAAAAATATTTGTTTTTATTTTTGGTAAAATAAAAAATTCTATAAATGAAAATTGTATTGACAAGTAAAAATTTTTGTTATACACCATAATATGGAGGATATAATTAAATTTGTCATTCCGTTTGTAACACATCGAAATATTCATCGGAGACCCTGTAAAGTATATATATTCTTGATCTGGGTAAAATTCTAAGTCGATATAATCATGTCCGGTCCGTCCGTCCGTCCGTCTCTTGAAATCAAGATACAGCTCGCAATTATTAAGATAGAGTTTTGTAATTCGGTATAGAAGTTTCTATTACTAATAATAAGAATGAACCTGCTAAAAAGGCTTATAAATACGGGCCGCATGGCGGCACACGCAGAACTGGAAGGCCAAGGCTTCGTTGGAGCGTACAAGTGATTGGAAAAATACAGCAGAAAACAGAGAGGATTGAAGATCTCTTCTTAGTTCGGGTTATGGATTCTGAAAAAGGCAGCTGTGTAAGTAGATACATTGTTTGACGGACTAATATTTGAAGTACCTATTGGTCACAAAACTTCTTCACAAATAACTGTCAACATAGATCAATTTTTTGTTGTTGTTCCCATATGACAGTACCTACTAAGTCCACATTTCAAACCAATATACTCTGGGTGATGATAAATTTCAAATGGTGGTTATTATTACCGTTATACGGGGACTTTACCCAGCAAAATGTTTGTAGCCAAAAAAGTAGTTGAATCATGAGTGCAAGTGCTTCTGGACTGCATCTTTTTACGTGAAAGAAGTCATGATTTTTACAAGGGCTTGGTGCAGCGAGGATGCTGTCTAATTTGCATCTTCATCACATATTTTTCATGACTCTGTGGAAGTCAATAAAGAAGCGTTTCTTAAGAAGTTTTCGAGTATTTTTGAGCAATAAAAGCGAATTGTCTAGGATAAAAAGTAAAAAAATAACCATAACAGATCATGTTTTTTGCTGTTTAAAATTCGTTTTGCAAAAAACTTATAAATTGTACATATACAATAAATTCGATGATATGGATACAAATCGGATGTTGTCAAAAGATAATGAATAGACCGTATCTATCATGACTCTCTGTGGACTGCTTCGGAAAGAAGCTGTGAAAGTACTACTTCATCATGAAGTAGTTCAATTTTATTTTGCTGGGTATCACAAAATAAAAATTTGGAATTAAAATATAAAAACTTTTTTACTGGTATACTCTTCTGACCTGATAACTTAACCTCCATTTGGAATTTTTTGGAACGTGGACTTGGGAGGTACCATTATGTGGAGACATTATTATAAAATTAACAATTAGCCTGAGAATTTAGAACCTTTTTGAGGTTTTACTCTTCTGACCTAATACCATCAACTCCATTTGGAATTTTTCACTCCCTAGACAATAACGTTGGTTGGGAACGTGGACTTAGGAGGTACCGTTAAATGGGGGCTTTACCAAAATATTTACCAATATTTAAAATCTTCAGCAGGAAGGTTTTCAACTCCCCAACCAGGGTGTCGGAGTCGAGGTATTTTTGGCTCGACTCCGACTCCAGACGAGTTTTTTTTTTCACGACTCCGGCTCCGACTCCGACTCCGGCTCGACTCCGAGAGTAAAATCCCATACCACTAAAAATGAATAAAATTTGCACAAATTGTTAACTTTTTCCTATATTTTGGCCTATACAGGCTAATGTGTTAGTTTTTCCTTACAATCTATATATATAAAAGAGCTTAGTGAGTGAGTGAGTGAGTGACTGACATATCATCGCCCAGACGAAACCGCTGAAGCTAGAAAGCTGAAATTTGGACTGTGGGTTGCTGTCGGTGTGTAGGGGTGAGATAAGGCTGGGTTTTTGGAAATTCGACCTAGAAGGGTACGAAAAGTACTAAAAGGTACTAAATATGGTACCCTTTGTATTAGGCAAACGGGAAGAGCTAGAATTCTGAAATTTGGAATGAGGGTAACTGATGGAGAGTTAGAAAGATGAACCATAGGGTTTTTGGAAATTCGACCTATAAGTGTACGAAAAGTTACTAAATTTGGTACCAATTGTATATTTTGAGCGGATATAGCTACAATCTTCATATTTGTTATGGGAATCAAGGTTGGGAAGTGGTGTTGATATAAGGAAATGAGTTTGGAAGTTCGTACTAATGTGTACGAGTAGTACTAAATGGTACTAAATTTGGTACAATTTGGATTTGGGTGAACGGATAGAGCTGAAAACCTGAAACTTGGAATTTAGATTACCGTTGAAGCGTACGATTGAGATGTGGGTGTACTTTTGGAAATTCATACTTATGTGTACGAAAAGTACTAAATAGTACCAAATTTGGTACAATTTGGATTTAGATAGACACGGAAACCTGAAATTTGGAATTAAGATTACTGATGGAGTAAAGGATTGAGGTAGTTTTGGAAATTCTTACTTATGGGTACAAAAAGTAGTAAACGGTACTAAATTTGGTACAAATTGGATTTGGGTGAACGGATAGAGTTGGAATCCTGAAATTTCGAATTATGGTTACTGTTGGAGTGTATGATTGAGGAAGTTTTGGAAATTCTTACTTATGGGTACGAAAAGTACTAAATTTGGTACAATTTGTATGTGAGTGAACGCATAGAGATGGAATACTGAAATTTGGAATTAAAACTACTTTTGAAGTGTAGGATTGAGGTAATTCTGGAATTCGTACTTTTAAGTTAGGAAAATACTAAATTTGGTATAAATTGCATTTGGATGGAGAGATGGCGCTGGAATCCGCAAATTATAATAAATAGTAAATAATAAATCATAAATAATAAATAATCTATATATATAAAAGAGCTTAGTGAGTGAGTGAGTGAGTGACTGAGTGAGTGACTGACATATCATCGCCCAGACGAAACCGCTGAAGCTAGAAAGCTGAAATTTTGACTGTGGGTTGCTGTCGTTGTGTAGGGGTGAGATAAGGCTGGGTTTTTGGAAATTCGACTTAGAAGGGTACGAAAAGTACTAAAAGGTACTAAATATGGTACCCTTTGTATTAGGCAAACGGGAAGAGCTAGAATTCTGAAATTTGGAATGAGGGTAACTGATGGAGAGTTAGAAAGATGTACCATAGGGTTTTTGGAAATTCGACCTATAAGTGTACGAAAAGTTACTAAATTTGGTACCAATTGTATATTTTGAGCGGATATAGCTACAATCTTCATATTTGGTATGGGAATCAAGGTTGGGAAGTAGTGTTGATATAAGGAAATTATTTTGGAAGTTCGTACTTATGTATACGAGAAGTACTAAATGGTACTAAATTTGGTACAATTTGGATTTATGTGAACGGATAGAGCTGAAAACCTGAAATTTGGAATTTAGATTGAAGTGTACGATTGAGATATGGGGGTAGTTTTGGAAGTTCGTACTTATGTGTACGAAAAGTATTAAATGGTACCAAATTTGGTACAATTTGGATTTAGATAGACATGAAAACCTGAAATTTTGAATTAAGATTACTGATGGAGTGAAGGATTGAGGTAGTTTTAGAAATTCTTACTTATGGGTACGAAAAGTAGTAAACGGTACTAAATTTGGTACAAATTGGATATGTGTGAACGGATAGAGCTGGAATCCTGAAATTTGGAATTTAATTACTTTTGGAGTGTCGGATTGAGTTAATGTTGGAAATTCGTACTTTTGGGTACGGAAAGTACTAAATGGTACTAAATTTGGTACAATATAAATTTTGTTGAACGGATAGAGCTGAAATACTGAAATTTTGGTTTAACATTACTATTGGGGTGTAGGATTGAGCAAGTTTTGGAAATTCGTACTTAGGGGGAACGAAAAGTACTAAATGGTACGCAATTTGGATTTGATTGAACGGATAGAGCTGGAGTGCTGAAATTTGGAATTAAGATAACAGATGAAGTGTATGATTGAGGAAGTTTTGGAAGTTCGTACTTATGGGTACGGAAAGTATTAAATTTGGTACAATTTGGAATTGGGGGAACGAATAGAGCTGGGATCCCGAAATTTGGAAGTAAGATTACTTATGGAGTGTAGGATTGAGGTAGTTATGGAAATTCGTACTTATAGGTACGGAAAGTAGTAAATGGTACTAAATTTGGTACAATTTAAATTTAGGTGGACGGATAGAGCTGGAATACTGTAATTTGGAACTGAGATTACTTATGGAGTGTAGGATTGAGGTAGTTATGGAAATTCGTACTTATAGGTACGGAAAGTACTAAATGGTACTAATTTTGGTACATTTTGGATTTGGGTGAACAGATAGAGCTGGAATCCTGAAATCTGTAATTAAGATTACCTATGGAGTGTAGCATTGAGGTAGTTTTTGAAATTCGTACTTATGGGTACGGAAAATACTAAATGGTACTAAATTTCGTACAATTTATATTTGGGTGAACGAAAAGAGCTGGAATCCTGAAATTTTGAGTTAAGGTTACTGTTGGAGTGTGGGATTGAGGAAGTTTTGGAAATTCGTACTTATGGGTACGAATAGTACTAAATGCTACTAAATTTGGTACAATTTAGATTTGGATGGACGGATAGAGGTGGAATCCTGAAATTCGCAATTACTGTTGGAGATAGTTATTGAAATTCGAACTTTCATACGAAAAGTATTAATGGTATTATGAATAGAGGTGGAATTTTGATATTATAGCCGCTGTTGGTGTGTAGGGTTGAGATATGGATGTGGTTGTGGATATACGTACAATAAGTGTACGAAAATTACTAAGTAGCACAGAATTTGTTCCAAATTGTTATTGTGTAAAGGCGTAGAGCTAAAATTGTGAAATCCGGTATTAGCATAGCAGTTGACGTTTAGAGTGGAGATAGAGAGCAAGTTTTGGAAATTCGTACTAATGTATACGAAAAATACTAAATCGCGGTTGGGATATAGTTTTGGATAAAAGGAAGTAATTTTTGAAACTTATACATACTATAAGTATTAAATTTGGTACCAGTTTGGTGTTGCATGAAGGGATATACATAGGTGGAATTGTTGTATGAGGGATTGTGTTGGTGTTTAGATACGCATTTTTTGAAATGCATACAAATTCTAAAATTAGGCTGAGGGCTGGATGATTTATTGAGAAATACGAAATGTACTAAATGGTATTAAATTTGACGTTGGGTTGGAAGATGGAAAAAAGGCCTAAAAATGTCTCAAGAATTAACTGCTATATATAGGGTAACATCCTCTGAATAATAGTTTTTTTCATGATTTATATATTGTTTATTTGTATATTATTCCTTTTCCGCATACGAAGTAGCGGGTATTTTGCTAGTTCATTATAAAAGACATTCGTTCGAATACATTTGAACATATCAATATTGTTTCTGCCGGATCTTGCATTGAAAAATAGCAAAGTTAGAACGTTTTTGTCGGTTATCCTTTTTTGCACGAGTATATTCTGGACGGAATTCTTCCGCTTCAGAATATCGTTAAGCTTTCAAAATAAGTGAAAATGAAGGAGCAATACAAATCATAAGGACTACATGCAAAACAATTATAGGCAATTCATGACCAAGTTTCAAACTGGATGTAAGCCAACATTTTAGTGTGCTTAGCCTCAAAAGGAGACCCCCAGTTGTAAAGCTCAATAACAGTAATTTTTCTTGATTTTTTCCGAGAAAACTACGTAACTTTTTGCAGTTTTGTTTTCTTCATCTGAAAGAGAAAAATATTACGAAGTTTTGAGGCCGTCTACGAAACCCTGTTTTTATTAAAGCATTGTGGGGTGCCAACTTTAGCTCGAAAACGAATAAACCAATTGTCATATATTTTTGTGGCCGATTTCGAGAAAAACACAGTTTATGCTGCAAACAAAATAAAATAAATTGTTCCAATCCAACGCTCACACTAAGGCAATATTGTTCCGATCGACTTAAAAATTTGACTACCTATTCTATGATATTTCATTCTACTTTTTTCTGAAATTTATACACATTTTGAACATTGGTGTGGAAATATTTGAGATATAGTGTGTATTCTACCCAGCACGTAGGCAGATGGAAGTTTTCGGGAACTGAAAAATTAGCACACGATGAGATTTCGTGCATGAAAATATTCTACAAAAATGTTGCTAGGAAAATTTTATGTAGGGTCGGTCCACTAGGACAAGAAATAGATATTGCCATGTGTTCACTTCTTTATCACTTTTACCCGATCCTTTCTCATGAAAACTATGATTATATATTTCATTGAATTTCGTATGTGATTGTGTAGAAAACTCGGATACACATGAACTATATCTGTTCATGGCGGACAGATCCGCTTATTTGAATGTCTACATCTAAAGCCCTCATCGAGTATATAGAAAGATGAAGAAATTGATGAAACAATGTCTCCAAAGTGAGATATAAAGCTATTTTCTCAATGATGGATGGGAGTCAATGAAAAAATTCATTATGTCATAAGTCAGAAATTTCGGCTATGGGATCTTTTGGGGTTCTCAATTGGGGCTTTCATTCCGAAAAGGAATTTTTCCACCCCTAGATCTTGAATTCCATTTTGTGCCACAGGGTATTCAGTAAGATTTCCCATAGAGACCACACTGTCTTTAATAGAAGACAGGGATGACTTCTCATAAAACACTGGATGAGAATACCAATAGACCTTTGTGAGAAGAGCAGTAAGACTTCTGACGAAAGAGGTTACAGGTCCAATCTTAATTCGATTGTCATAGAGCATTACTTTTGTTTGCAAAAATGTAAAGAATCAATTGGATCAACAAAATAGGGATGAATAGACTGCACTTCAGAGGATAATAAATATCCTGTGAATCGTCCCTTAACTTAGTATAATATACCGTTTGCATATATGGTTTCTTATACATTTCTTTTAAAATAAAAAATTATTTTTAAAAAAAATTTTCTTGTTCCAAATTTTATGTTATACTTCTATAACTGGAAAAAATTTTGCCCGGAGTCGGAGTCGAGTTATTTTTTTCGACTCAGACTCCGACTCCAGCAAAATTGCTCGACTCCGACTCGTAGACTCCGACTCCGAAACCCTGTCCCAAACAAACCGAAATTCAAAATTTCAGCCAAACCGATTGGAAAATGTTGTCAAGACCCCCGAAATAGGTAAAATGAGGATGTATGTACCTTTACATTGGCGCTACTCCAAAACATGAACCTGCTTTGAAAATTTTATGAGAAAGGTGTCAAAATAAAGCCTAGTCAATTGGAAAATATGGCCGAGACTCTCGAAATCGCTAAATTCCATGGGGTACCTGTATATGAGGGCCATACGAAAAGGCAATGATTTTTTTGCATATGTGGTTTCTATTTACTTAGAACTCAAAATACCAACATTTTGGCGAAATTTGTTAGAAAATGTGAACAAAACGTAAAAAACACTGGAAATCTATACCCCGATTTCCAGTGGTTTTTACGTTATGTATACGAAAAAATGGACCGACGTGACCCATTTTTTGTACCATAGCACAATGGTCCCAAATCCAAATTTTCTGGCCAAAACTATTTCAACGTCCATTATGTATTGAAATTAATTATTATTTATAATAAATGTGTACAAACAGCAATTCTTACGGTTTATCGACCAAAATGACCAAAAACTGTCAAAATTTGTTGAACAGGGTGGTCCCGTTGTGTGGGGTCTAAACCAAAACATTGACCTATGTTAATAATTTTTGGTACGAATGATTCATATCTTCCAAGAGGTCAAAATACCAAATTTCAGACGAATCGGCCATAAGGTGACGCTAAAATCCACAAAATATCTAAAATCGGACGATACTTTTATGTGGGGGCTACGACAAAAATGGACCTATTTTCAAAAAAATTATATATACTTGTTTTCTACACTCTGAAACCCTTAAATATGAATTTTAAGGAAAATCGGTTGATAGATGTGAGTATTACCGTTCTATTTTAATTGGATACTACGTACAGGCACAACAGGTATTTACAAAAAATTCTCCCATCGTAAAATAGAAAAATCCACTTTATTTTAACTGTGGCAAATTTGAGCACGATTGTACTTCTGATTTTATTAGTACAGACCCCCTGCTATCTCTCAAATTCGATTTGGAGGTGGACATATTTGGACATTTTTTTAAAAGTTTAAGTATATTTAAAAAATATTTGTAAAAAATAATTTTTAATATATATAAAAACATTGACTTTATTACGCTAATTTTAGAAATTTCATCGTTCTTTTTGGAAATATTATGAAAGTACTCATTAACAGCTTCCCGATTCATAATGACTTTGGTCTCACTTCTGTATATTTATGCAGAGACGCAATACAACAAAAATTGTATATTTTACAGCACAAAGTTTGTTTTCTTTTTACATAAAAAAGTGTCAACTTTGGTACTGCGCCAATCAACGAATACTAACGTTATTTACAAATACTAATTATTTTCAGATGACTTGATGTGGTTTTTATTATTCTGTGCAAAAAAATTAAAATTTCGAAACTTCAAAAGTAGGGTTTTGGCCAAAAATTTCCTGATTGTGCATAGGCTCTATGTGTAATCGAAATCCAAAATCAATTTTCAAGGCTTTATCTGTAATCTTGCGAAGTATAGCGCATACTATTGGGGACCCATAGGCTTTGATTAGGGTGATATAATAAGGAGCTCTGAAAAAGTTTGGCCTGAGAATCCAAAGCGCTTTTGAGTTTTTGATCTGCTACTAAATATTTGGTGTTTTGAACTAATAAAATTCTTGATAAATTTTGATTCCATATTGGTATAAAATAATTCAATTCAAGGAGTTATTTTCACATCTGCAAAAAGATCATGTCATACATTAAAAGACATGCTTATGATAATTGCCTCACTGCATCATATCAACTGTGAAACGAACCAAAAATAAAAACCATAACTCCCATTTCCTAAAAAAAACACAACATGAATTGAAATTGAATTATAGTTCATAATTGGGAAACGAAACAAAAAATGATGTTTCAACTTGTTGTTGAAAAACTGCCTCGCAAAGCAATGAATAAAAACCCCGCAAAAAAAAAAAAGAAAGCAAAAATACTCAGATCGTAATGAACCCAATGGATGATAACTAAAGTGGCAACATTAAACAGATGGTCCACACGCACTTGCCCCTCCCACACCGCTTACCCGAAAACAGCATAACGTGATATATAAACTGAAAATTATGAAAAGAGCAGGAAAAAATACCATAGTAAGCCAAAAACTACAAAAACAACAAATGATAAAAGCATTTCAAGCTTTTGCAATGGAAAACCGACAAACAAATTTTCCTCCAACAACAAAACAGTGAAACTGTTTTCCCAATTGCGCGAGTAAAGCACCGGAGTCTGAGTGGGGGAGAATAAGAAAAATTATAAAAAAAACAAAATCCATTGAAATTGTAGCACTTCAAGCTGAGCCAAGCTGAGCTGGGATGATGTTGAGTTCAAACTGACTTTCATGCTGCTTCGCCATCATCACCACCACCACTAAAGTTAAAAGCAAATTAACATAAATTTTATTTTTTGAAGTATTTTTTTGAGCAAACGAATGGAAAAAACAAATAAGAGAGGGCTATTGTCTGACGGGGCCGACCATGTTATACCCTACCTCACTACCCTTGGACATGACCAGTTTTCCACAGAATATATTTAATATGATAATATTTTGCCGTCCGATAATAATACATACATAAGTTGATATATATGATAACTAGGTCTTCGTTGGGGGTATACAACTTTCCACCTGAAATTTGTGGGAACAGGTCCACGTCTTCATATAGCCCCCACAAAACGGTACCTGCCGGTATTTTGATGGTTGTGGCCTCAATCTGAGGGATAATGGCTCAAATTTGGCATTAAATCTTCGATGGGGGTATAAAACTTCCATAAAATTCCGCTGTCCAATGATAACATCTCAGAAATATCGCACACACATACACGGTCATTATCCAAAAATATTGGAATTTTCCTTGACCAAAATTTTGTCAGTATTGAACGATACCTGCGACCATCACGATAGAGGTGACACTACATACAATTAAAACTGTGGAATCCTTGTATATTCTAGGCTGTAACTATGTTATCTGATCACGACATCAATGCAAAGGTTCTTCTTCTAAATACAACTCACGTGGGCGAAATGTGTCTTCCAGAAATAAAACAAGTAAGCAAAGGCTATAGTCGGACGGGCCGACCATGTGATACCCTACACCACAACCTCTAGGATTTGGCTATGTTCAACCGCCTTTGACGATGAATGTCGGGTTCGATTCCTAGGCCTGGCCACATACAATTTTCAACGGTGGCAAAATACCCCTTTGTTATGTTGGCGATATTTCCTAAGTATTTCAGCCATGAACACGTTTTTCGGACTATTTTTATACCCTCAGCCTTTAGGCTAAAGAGGGTATTTACACTTTGATACGACCAAAAATGTGCCTCATCGAAATAAAGGTTTTAGACCCCAAGTATGTTTGTACGATATCCGTTTCAGACAATTTTGAGTCGATCTAGCAATGTCCGTCCGTCTGTCTGTCTGTCTGGCAGGCTGGTGCGCACGATAACTCTCGAACGGATCAATCGATTCGGTTCAAATTTTTGGTATCGAAATATTTTGTCCAGATTCGATTTAAGTTCGAATATGGGCCATATAGGTCCACTCCTTCAGGTACCTCCCCCACAAATGTTCAAAATTTGCCGCAAAACTTGTGCGCACGATAACTCTTGTAGGTAATAACCGATTTAGCCCATACTTTGCACATCGTGTAATTTCTACCAAACTTAGATGAGGTTCCAATATGGACTCAATCGGTCCACTCCTTCGGGTACCTCCCACACAAAATTTCGGAAAAGTTCAGTTTAGGACCTGGTCTCGAATCGCTTTGATTTTTGTTTACGCAAGTTATATTCGCTGTCCTCTATACGACGCTGTAAGTTCCATTAGGGGCAAGTCCATACTTCCTGAGAAAATAGCCTGAAAGTTACAAAACACCCTATGACACCGTGTGTAGTGGTTGGAGCGCAAGATAACTCTCGAACGTATCTGCCGATTCGGTCCAAAATTTGGCTTTCGTAATATTTTGTCCAAACTTAGTTTAAGTTCGAAGATGGGTTATATCGGTCCACTCCTTCCGGTAACTCCCCCACAAAAGTTCGAAAATGTTCGGAAAATTTGTACGTACGATAACTCTTGAAGGGTTTATCTGATTTGGTCCATACTTTGCACATCGTGAAATGTCTACTAGATTTAGATGAGGTTCCAATATGGACTCAATCGGTCCACTCCTTCGGGTACCTCTTACACAAAATTTCGGATAAGTTCAGTTTAGGACCTGCTCTCGAATCACTTTGATTTTTATTGTAGCAACTTGTATTCACTGCCCCAACAACTACAACTTTTATCACGGGCAAGTCCACACTTCCTGAGAAAATAGCCTGAAAGTTGCAAAAAACCCCTATGACACCGTGTGTAGTGGTTGGAGCGCAAGTTAACTCTCGAACGGATCTGCCGATTCGGTCAAAAATTTTGCCTTAGTAATATTTTGTCCAAACATAGTTTAAGTTCGAATATAAGCCATATCGGTCCACTCCTTCAGGTACCTTCCCCACAACAGTTCAAAAATGTTCGGAACAATTTTTCGTATGGTAACTCTTGAAGGGAGTGGCCGAATTGGTCCATACTTTACACATCCTAATATATCTACCATATATAGATCAGGATCAAATATGGACTATATTTGTCCACTCCATCCGGTACGTCCCACACAAAATTTCGGATAAGTTCACTTTAAGACCTGATATCGGATCACTTTGATTTTTGTTGAAGCCACTTGCATTCGCTGCCTCAATTACGATGGTAAAAGGGGCAAGTCCATACTTCTTGAGAAAACAGCCGAAGGGTGTTAAAACCCCCTATGGCACCATATATAGTGGCTGGAGATCCACTTCCATAATGGTCTATGTCTACCCATTCCTTTAAGTATATCCTCCGCAAAACGTTTGATCTTTTATCCTAATCAACATTTTTGTCGCTTCATACGCCCAAAATTTTTTAAAACCCCCTAAATACATACGTTTTTGGGAAAAAATTGTTTCAATATACACAGGCTGAGGGTATATCTCTGTCGGCAAAGCCGACTGATACTTTTTTACTTCTTAATACCAACATTTAATCGATTTAATTCCTTTAATCAGTGACCCTTATTCAAAATTCCAAGATTCCTGCTCTATCCGTACACCCAAATCCAAATTGTACTAAATTAAGTACCATTTAGTACTTTTCGTACCCTTATAGTTCGAATTTCCAAAAACCTTTTTTTGTTAATCTCCATCAGTAACTCTCATTTCAAATGTCAGGATTCCATCTCTATCCGTTCACCGAAATCCAAATTGTACTAAATTTAGTACCATTTAGTACTTTTCGTACCTTTATAGTTCGAATTTCCAAAAACCTTTCATCGTTACTCCTCATCAATGACCCTCATTCAAAATTTCAGGATTCCAGCTCTATCTGTTCACCTAAATCTCAATTGTACTAAATTTAGTACCCTTTTGTACTTTTCGTAGACTTATAGTTCGAATTTCCAACAACTCTTTGGTACATATTTCTAGCTCTCCATCAGTTACTCTCATTCCAAATTTCAGAGTTCTAGCTCTACGCGTTCGCGTAATACAAAGGGTACCATATTTAGTACCTTTTGGTACTTTTCGTACGCTTCCAGTTCGAATTTCGAAAAATCCATCCTTATCTCACCCCTACACAACAACATCAACCCACACTAAAAATTTCAAGTTTCTAGCTTCAGCCGTTTCGTCTAGGCGTTGATGAATCAGTCAGTCAGTCAATCAGTCAGTCAGTCACTCACATCACTACACTTTTATATATATAGAAGAGAAGCCGCCCTTGTCCCTCCCTTGCCCATTATTGCAGGAAGTATGGACTTACCCCGGAAAAATTGTACCGTTGCAATAGGGACGACTATAGTCTTTCAAAAAATTCAAAACGCACTTTTCCCAAATTTTGTGTGGGAGGTGCTCGAAGGACGGGACCGATATAGTCCATATTCCAACCTGTTACATGACTTTATGAAATAATACAATATGCACAGTTTGGACCAATCAGAAAATCCCCTTGAGAGTTATCTTGCGGATTTGCCATTTTATTTAAGTTTCTTGTTTTTTTTTCAGGGTTTCTTGGAAAAAAATTCAAAACAATTCGAGAGGACTCTTAAATTTCACTTTTCCGAATTTTGTGCGGGACGTACCCGAAGGTGTGGATCGATATAGTCTTACCCAATCGATCGATTGCTCACTTCGCCAGTTATCGTTCACACAATTTTTCGAAAAAATTTTGAACTTTTGTGAGGGAGATGTGGACTTATAAAGCCTATATTTGAACTTAAACTAAGTTTGGCCGAAATATTACGAAGTATAAAATTTGGTTCGAATCGGTCGATCAGTTCGAGAGTTATCGTGCGCACCAGTCAGCTAGACAGTAAGAGAAACAGATGAATGGACAGGGCTAAATCGACTCCAAATTGTCTGAAACGAATCTCGTACTAACATACTTGGGGTCTAAAACCATTATTTCGGTGAGAGACATCTTTGATCGTATTGTATGTATCCAATTTACCCAAAATCCTGAGGTATAAAATAGGAGACGAGGCGACCCCATACTGCAATATTTGTATAAAAAATCCAATTGGACAATTGAACTGAAAATTTCTCTGTCATGATAGAGACAATTTGTAGCATGGGAGAAATTGTGGTTATCTACACAAAACCCATTATATATTAGGCAGTAGGCCCATTATCTAGCAGACATGTTATTGCAATTTGCATCAGGGGGAAAGGTCAGTAGTTATTTTTCCATATGTAGGCTACTTTGCCGGTATATGCCTAACAGGAATTAAAATGTGGACCAAAAATAAAATTTGTATATTTTTCTTACAAAAGTAATGGTCTATTTCACCCGTTAAATATTATCAGATCATCATGCAAAATTACCCAGCAAAATTTGAAGGAAAGTGTTCTATGCGATGACGTGATTTCATTGCATCTTATGCATTGGTTCGAAGGAAGTCGTGAAAGATCCGATCTTTTCATTGTCATTTGAACCCATGCAAAGGAAGTCGTGAAAGATCTGATCTTTTCATCAGCATTTGAACCCATGCAAAGGAAGTCGTGAAAGGTCCGATCTTTTCATCAGCATTTGAACCCATTCCACCGATCCAATAGAAATGAATTTTGTGTTTTTATTTATACACATTTTTCTATATATATAAGATTAATTCTTTACAATAGGCTTGATTTAGTCGGAGACTCGAAATCACAACCAACGTTGTTAAAACTCTCGTCGTAATGATAATGTCATTGCCAAGGGTTGGTGAAAATGACATGCCAAATCATTGGTGGAAATGACATGTCAAAGCATTGGTGGAAATGACATGTCAAAGCATTGGTGTAAATGACATGCTTTGGATCCAAAAATGAATAGCATCATTTGGGGTCCACGCTCATATAAAATTCATCGATGAAGATGCTAAAAAGATGACATGCCAGATCACTTTCACCCATGATTGAATGGCATCTTTGGCATCGAACATTTTGCTGGGAATAGACATTTTCTTCAACCTAAACTCTTACCTCGTGCAAAATTTCGTGGCTATTGAGCTATAATTGCGACCAATAGAGCTATAATAGCGTGTTTGTGAGTACACTACAAACAAAAAACTGAATATATTAGGCGGCAACTCTGTTATCTGATCACGTACATCAACATAATTGACATCAATGGAAAGGTCAAGAGATCATCTTCCAAATACAACTCACGAGGAAGGAATTTGTCTTTCAGTAACAAAGATATAAACTGTATATTAAAAATTGTCACACAAAAGTTGTGGTCCATTTAACCCTCTAGATATTATCTGATCGCCATCTCAAATTGCAAGCTTCTTCCTTGTAATATACTCTTACCTTATTTAAAAGTCGGACTATTATTGCGACCTACAGAGCCGCTACAAAATCGGATAAAAATTATGTTTTTGGTCCATTTCACCCGCTAAATATTTCACGATCATCACCAATTAAAATAGCGATCTATTCTGATGTGAAACTGACCTCCTTACCCAATTTCGTGACGATCGGTCCAAAATTGGGGCCTGGAGTTTGATTACAATAAACAACTTTCTAGAACATAAGAACCCTGTAGAAATGGTTCTTAAAGGTCAAAATAGCAAAACAAATGCAATTTTTATTTTCTTTTTTCGGTTTCTGCTCCATAGAAATTAAACCATTCAAAATTCAAAAAAACTTTCAACCACAATAATGTAGCGAATATATCAGTATACAACTTGGTGGAACATCAGAGCCCACTACGAACTGTTCTTAAAGGTCAAAATAGCAAAAAACTGTAGTAAATATTCGATTTTTATACTTTTTTCTCCGATTCTGGTCCATAGATACCGAACCGTTCAAAATTCAAGAATAAAATGAACTACGAAAGTTTACCTAAGATCTCAGTTAACAACTTTCTGGAACATATGAACATTCTAGGAACGGTCCTTCGTGTTCAAAATTCACTAACAATTATATTATGGTTAATACTCAGGTCTGGAAATAACAAACTGTTCAAGACTCTAGAAAATTTGAAAGGTTTGTTATTTACGGACCTGACCAGGAAAGAATGGGTAAAACTAATGGAATTTTGAGCTTAAAGGGCCGCTCCTAGAATGTTCATATGTTCTAGAAAGTTGTTAAATGAGATCTTAGGTACATTTTTTTAGTTGCTTGTATTCTTGAATTTTGAATGGTTCGGTATCTATGGACCAGAATCGGAGAAAAAGTATAAAAATAGAATATTTTCTAAAGTGTTTTGCTATTTTGACCTTTAAGAACAGTTCGTAGTGGTCTCTGATGTTCCACAAAGTTGTATACTGATATATTCGCTACGTTATTGTGGTTGAATGTTTTCTTGAATTTTGAATGGTTTAATTTCTATGGAGCAGAAACCGAAAAAAGAAAATAAAAATTGCATTTGTTTTGCTATTTTGACCTTTAAGAACCATTTCTACAGGGTTCTTATGTTCTAGAAAGTTGTTTATTGAGATCTAAGGTACATTTTTGTAGTTGGTTGTTTGATTCAATTTTGATCGGTTTGATATCTGTAAGCCAAAATCGGAGAAAAAATTATAACGGAAACTTGACCTTAACGATTTTTACCTTGAAGATAAGGTTGAATGGATTTTATGTCTTCACAATTATTATTCTTTAAGATGAGAGCTACAACTTTGCCTCCACGAGTAAACCAAAATTCTTAGCGGTTTAGAAGATATGAACCTGACAAAATTGTCCTTTTTGACATCAAGGCCTCAGGTCTTTGGGCCCATAACCGCGAAATTCGAAGTAACAGGGAAAAACGCCGAGACACGTGTCTTGTTATTTTTCGTCTTCTATCACGCTGCGGTGTCAGAATGTGGTTAATTTTCCATGACACAAAAAATTACACACAGTGTAATGGACAGACGGACACACGGACGGACGGACACACATCTCAAAATCGCTTTATCTCGACGAGATATGAAGATTGGTATAACACTTATAATACCCTTTCCACATAGTGGTGTAGGGTATAAATATAAGATACATATTGAAAATTTTACCAATTTTTACCCAGAAGTTTTGGTCTATTTAACCTGCAAAATATTATCTGATCATTATGTTAAACTGCAACCTCCTTATCCATCATAAACTCAAACATTGGTTAAAATTTCTCGCCGGCCGGACTATAATTTCGACCTACAGAGCCGCTACAAAATCGGGTACAATTTTTGTGATACCCTCGAAATGCGGTTTTAGACCCCAAGGATGTTTGGCGATATTCGTTTCATACAATTTGGACACTATTTAGCCATGTCCGTACATCTATCAAATTTTGGGTATCGTAATATTTTGTCCAAACTTAGTTTAAGTTGGAAGATGGGCCAAACCGGTCCATTCCTGCGGGTACCTCCAAGTTCTAAATTTTTCTATAAAATGGTGTGAACGATAACTCTCGAAGGGAGCAATCGATTTGGTCCAAACTTTGTACATCGTATTATTCCTTCTGAGATATAGATCGGGTTCGAATATGGACTATATCGGTCCACTCCTTCGGGTACATCCCACACAAAATTTTGCTAAGGTGAAGTTTAAGAGCACCTCCCGAATCGTTTTGAAATTCTTTTTAGAAGTTTGTCCTTGCGGCTTTTTTACGACGCACAGTGGTTCAGAATCGTTTTTTCCTGTTCAAAATTCTGTAACTTTTGAACGGATAGAGATATTTTCATAATTCTTTTTCTGTTAAACAGATAACACAACCAGCTTTCAGACGAATTATGAGCGGTCAAATTCGGTCTGGTAGTTGCAGAGAAATTCAAGGTCAAAGTTAAACTTTTGAGTTTTTTAACTATTTTTCATCAAAATATGAGTGTTTTTGTGGTTTTTATATCTTTCTATGTATTAAAGATGGTCAAACACCAACAAATAAACAATAAAACTACCAAAGAAAAACAAAAAAAAATTTAGAAAAAGAAAGAAGAAAAAAATTTTTTTCAAAAATTTGTATAAAAATTTTTTACAAAAAATTTTTTTTTTTTTTAACAATTAAAAAAATACTCATTCGGTTTTCATAAAACTTATATAACACGGTGCTCTTGAAACAATTTTAAATGGAAGGTGCTTACACCTCGGAAGTTTTTGCGGATTCTGAAACTACAATGTTCATAGCTGAGAATAATAAAAAAACAAAAAAAATCGCCGGAGCGCTTTTTAAATAAATCGCGATTTAAGTTGACATTTTTATGGGTTGTTTAGGTTTTCGCGATTTTGCTTAGAAACCGCATTTCCTATCAAAATGGGACTAAAGCAAATATTGTAGCTATGAAAATTCTCTACAAGATCGATCTTTATGGTATTTTCGTAGTTTTTACCATTTTTGAGATATAGAAGTTCAACTTGGGACAATGCACTGACTGTATCGCCCCCTTATAAAACAATGTCATGTAGGGTGCGCCTTAACTAACTTTTGATGAAAACCGCTTACACAGGGAAAGTTTTTGTGAATTCTGAATCAGCAGTGTTCATAGATGAGAAAAATCCAAAAACAAGAAAAAATCGCTGTAGGGGTTTTTAAATAAATCGCGGTCAAAATTCACATTTTTAGGTGTTTTTTAGGTTTTTACGATTTTGCTTGAAAACCGCAAGTCCAATCGAAATGGAGCTAAAGAAAATGTTGTAGCTGTCAAAATTCTCTAGAGGATTGACTTTATCATTTGTTCCCAGTTTGTACCATTTTTGAGATAAGGAAGCTCAGTTTACATTTTTAGTTTTTTTTTTTTTGTTAGAGTTTCGCGAATTTGCTTGAATACGGTAAGTCGTATCGACATGTGACCGGAGAAAATCTTAAAGCTGTGAAAATTCTCTACAAGACTGGCTTAAGTAACTTATCCTTAGTTGTAACATTTTTTTAGATATATAAGTATAAGTTGAGAATTTGCAGTCATGACATTGTTTTATAAGGGGGCGATACAGAATTGAATTGAATTTGAATTGTCCCAATTTGAACTTCTATATCTCAAAAACGGTAAAACCGACGAGAATATCATAAAGGTTAATCTTGTAGAGAATTTTCATATCTACAACATTTGTTTTAGTCCCATTTTGATAGGAAATGTGGTTTCTAAGCAAAATCGCGAAAACCTAAACAACCCCTAAAAATGTCAACTTAAATCGCGATTTATTTAAAAAGCGCTCCGGCGATTTTTTTTGTTTTTTTATTGTTCTCATCTATAAACATTGTAGTTTCAGAATCCGCAAAAATTTCCGAGGTGTAAGCACCTTCCATTTAAAATTGTTTCAAGAGCACCGTGATAACTCGTATAAAAACTCATATACTCAAAAAAAGTGTAATTCATATGGAAACAGTTTGGAAAAACACAAATTTTTACCCATGTAATTTCAATAAATTGAAAAAAGTGTTAAACGGACGGAACGGGACGGGTACAAAAGTATATATAGGCTGGAAGAGGAGATTTTTGGGCATCTTTCTGTGAAAACAGAACTTTGTTCCATGTTGTTCCACAAAAGTTCTAGTCCACTAAATTTGGAATTTCATAAAATTTAGTACCCGAGGAAAAATAAAATAGATCATGTTGTGTAAACGCTACGGTAATTTACTAAAACGATTTTTAAAGCCCACAATCCTGCCTACCTTATAAAAAACAATGAACACAATAACTGGTACAGTTTAAGACAAATAGCTTCGTCTTTCTCCAGAAATTTGCACAAATTACGTATTTCCCAAAAATGGGGAAAATGTTCGTCTTTAGGGGCACGCCACGTCCACACCTTCCAATATTTGGGCCTAATTTTTTGGCTTCCTTAGTTTCAATATGTTTATTATCGAATCCCATATAGAACTTAAATATCTTTGACATAATAAAATTTTGATTTTTGGCCAGGAAAATCGATTACTGAACCATTGTGCGCCGGTACAATTTTTTTCGGGCGCAAGTCCATACTTCCTAAAAAGAAATCCTGACGGCACCAATTAAAATTGCAAATCAGCAAGATAATTCTCGTAGGGAGTTTCTGATTGATCCAAATTTTGCTCATCGTATTATTTCATTCAGTAATGTATCAGGTTGGAATATGGACTATATCGGTCGACTCCTCCGGGTACCTCCCACACGAAATTCGGATAGAGTGAAGTTTAAGAGCTCCTCTCGGATCGTTTTGAAATTTTTTTTTCAGTAGGTTTTACTTGCGGCTCCCTTTACGACGGTACAATTTTTTTTGTGCAAGTTCATACTTCCTGAGATATTGACCTAAAAGCTCCAAGAAACCCAAATGACAAATCCGCAACATAATTCTCTGATTGGTACAGACTTTGCACATCGTATTATTCCTACAGTCATGTATCAGGTAGGAATATGGACGATATCTGTCCACTCCTTCGGGTACCTCTGCATGAAATTCGGAAAAAAGGGAAGTTAAAGCACCTCTTGGATCATTTTGATTCTTTTTTCAGTAGGTTATCCTATTGTCTTGACCTGGAATTGGTCTTGCCCTGCAAAATGCAGAGTTGCTGCAACACGTCATTTTGTCATACAATTTTTACCTTGAAAAACCTTGCTTGTGGAAGAGGTCCATTTAATTGTCACCGGCCATTTAAGCGGAGTAATGGAATATACATTTGGAGTAGAAGCGCTAATTTTACCTTCAGCAGAATTGCTAACAAACAAATTTTAAATCAGGGCAAACTTAAACACATTTACTCAGATTTCTTGCATTTCAATATACAAACCAAACTGTCACAACTTATTACTGTAGGGTGGTAAAATGAATACTCAAAAATAGAGATCCAATTTTTGTTGTTGTTCTTGTGATAAAAAAAGCAAATGGAAATAATGAAAGCAAATGAAAAAGAAGAAGAAGATGCACTCTGAACGACTATCAGAGTATATAAATGCGAATAAAAGCCAAATAAAGTATAGCGAGGAAGTAATCCAATAAAGTCAAATTATTAGGCTAATAAATCACTTTTCATGGAATTTCAGTTGTTGTTGTTTTTTTTTCGGTTTCTGTACTTTTAATGCACCGAAGCTGGGGGGAGGGTCAATTGTTCTAAAAGATGTAACAGCAGCAGTAGCTTAAATTGTGAGAATTGAAAATCGAATTAAATATCCATATCAACACTGGTCAAAGTGGATATCAAAAAGGCTACTTGGTAAAAGCTTTTAATCCTTTGAGTTTTTATCATTTTAAAGAAGTGATGCCATTCTATTTCCGTTTCATACTTTTTTAGTTGTTGTTGGTGTTTTTTACATTTCTTTAGCTTTTTTCTCATCCTCTACAACTTCTAGCTGATGCATTCACTTTAAACCAGCTCATCAACTTGGAGTACTTAACTTTTTGCTTCGTGTTTTTTTTGTTTTTCTAGTTCGAGTCTCTCTGTAGTCTTTTTCATATAAAGTGGCTTTATTTACAGATGAAATAGTCTCTTACATCAGCATCAGCACCAAAAGCAGCAGTATCAACTTCGTTGTCATCGTTGTTTTTGTGTGTCATCAACGTCGTTCAGGTCTTCTTTTTTCTTTCTTCTCTTACCTGCTGCTAAACTAACTCAGGAAGTTTGCTTAGAGAGGGAGTTTGAAGAAAATAGAAAAAATAAAAATCTTAAGGACTCTGAAACAAAAAAAAGGAAAGCCCAACATACCTTTGTACATAATAACATGGAGAATTATTTTAATAGTCTTTCCTTCTGGATAGTCTTACCTTTTGAATTGTGTTTTTTTGTTTGTTCTTCTTCAAATTTTATTTTATTCTTTTGTTTTTGTATGTTCTGTTCCTTTTGTTATTTGTTTTATTTGTCTTTTCAATTGACTTCATTCAGGATTTTGCACTTAAAAAACAAGCTTAGCAAAGGAGAAAATAGGTGGTGAAAAAAATAAAAATGGATAAGAATTGTTTTCAAAATCCCCACAGGGCATAATTCAGTACTTAGTTATTGAAGACAAGGAATGTGACGCATGTATAGCCTCAGACAATGTTCTTCATCATTCATTAAAATGTTTGTCGGAGAGGAAGACAGCGTACGTTATACGTTGTCCGTTTGTGGAATGAAACTTTGCTGATGATGAATTATGTGGCTAAATTGTTTTTGTGATTGAGGCCTCATTGGGATTTATGGTGAAAGGCAACAATAATATGTTGAGACTATAATAAAGCGTGAACCGATTTTTAGAATCCTAAGGTATTAGCAAAACCAGACAAATACTTGTTAAACTTTAACAAGTAAAAAAGCTTAAGACTGTATAAAGTAAATAGCGGGTCCCTAATTTTTAAAAATATATAATTTTGGGTTTTGTTTACCGAAAAAGAAGTAATATACATCTTAAATGTCTATATTTATTGCGGTATTTAGCTCATCTTGGCCGAGCAGTATACATTCAATATCATCTTCTGGAATTGGATCTGTGGTATCTTCGTCGTCGTTATTAGTATTGGATACCACGGTTTGAAAAAATTCTCTTCCCATATCCCGAGCACACTATCTGTATTAGTTACCAAATTTCCTTGCTGGTCTCTACAGGAGGATGTGCCTGTACCATGCGGCCAGTTTGATGATTCACTCTTTGGTAGAATTTCAATGTGCAACATTTTTAAGGTGATCTTGTGCAAACAATTCGAGCTGAGGATTTTTTGAAAGTACAGACTCAAACGACAAGAAACCCTAGTTGGGTTTTGTTGTGTCAGATCCAGCTCGGATTTTATGGCCCCACCTAAGTGGTTAAATATTGAGTTTTTAAAGAAATTTCGGGGCTATATCTCTGAGACCAATGCGAATCTTCTTCTGTCCTCTGAAGCAAATTTGTAGATAAGGACAAGAATAAAAATTTTGGAGAAATATTGAACTCGAAAAACTACATTTATTGCCTGAAATTTCAATATATATGCAAAAATTCCACTATTTTTATACATTTCGCACTGCATCTCCAAAACCGTTAACTTTCTCTGAACATTTTCTTTCGGCAAAATATTCCCTGGAATGTAATACACAACTCTTCAGAACATGTCATTGTTGTAAAATGCCTCTATGCCTTTGTTTTCAGTATATTTTTCAACGACCATTTAATAAAAATGTCAATAATGTGGTGAAATCCGAAATGCGAGAATAAACTGTTGGTGTGAACTGCGCTTGAAATACGTGCTATAAAAGTTATGATGCAGAATACCCCTGAAACAACATGAGTAAGCATTTTAGAGTTTCGGAATGTTCTTAAGAATTTTTGAGAACTTTATTTGGAAGATTTTTGCCAAAGGTTACTTGGTTCAACTCCCAATAGTGTAGCCGATACAGACCAGATTTTCAGCAATTATGTAAAATTTTCTATATTTTATAAATTTTGATGCTCTAGATGGAGTTTTTCTTTTGTGTTTTTTTCAAAAGATAAGTGCTGCTAGTTTAGGGCTACAATATTGCTAAAGACAGTAAGGCCAAATTCCTATTCGTTTCTGAGGTAAAGGTCTGATAAATGCAAAAAAGTGTAGATTTTGCACGGTTTAGATGAGACCATAAAATCCGAACTAGATCTGACAGGACAAAACCCTAATAGGGTTTTTATAGTCTAAATATTGTAACGTGACCGTTTCATATACTCCTACACGCATTCATTTCCATCAACTACAAGAGCACAGTTAGCATAGTGGATACATTTAACTTCGGTGAAATTAACTACAATCACTGCTACACAACAATTCTCATTCACCCCGCATAACTACCCGAATATGTATTTTGGTTTTATTCACCGAAGCCGTCGATCACCAGGAGACAAAGAACGACAAGACGTGTGGCTCGTCCGCAGTCTCGTTACTCGTTAGCTACGATTCGAACATGCTCCTAGTAAGCTCCAAGTCCCTTAGCCAGCTCCAGTCTCTTAGCAAGCTCCAAGCTCTTAGCAAGCTCAACGCTCATAGCTAGCTCGACGCTCATAGCCAGCTCAACGCTCATAGCCAGGTCAATGCTCATAGCCAGCTCCTAAATATTTACCGATCTCTTTCCCCCACAGCAACCCGAATGCCATCGAGTCGAGTCATACATCCGACGACCGCCGAGCCGACAACCACCCGAAAGCATTACCGAACCACAACCGACAACTGCCGAGCTAACATCCGCCCGATTGCCCAGAGCCGAGTCGTGTAGAGCCGAGTCCACTCGACAACTGCCGAGCCGAAAGCTACCGATTGCCCCGAGCCGACAGCAACCCAAGTCTTGTAGAGCCGAGCCACATCCGACAACTGCCGAGCCGAAAGCTACCCGATTGTCAACGAGCAACAATCCGAACATCACAGAACCGAGCCATACACCCGACGACTGCCGAGTTGACAGTCACCCGAATAGCCGACAGTACCCGAATACATCAGAGCCGAGTCTTGTAGAGCCGAGCCACATCCGACAACTGCCGAGCCGAAAGCTACCCGATTGTCAACGAGCAACAATCCGAACATCACAGAACCGAGCCATACACCCGACGACTGCCGAGTTGACAGTCACCCGAATAGCCGACAGCACCCGAATACATCATCCAGTCGACAACAACAACCCGGCTACCATCGAGCCTATTAAAACAACGCGATTGGCACCGGTTATCAATACACACACACATCTCATCCATATTCCTCACACATATTGTTCGTATATCCAACACGAAGAGTTTTATAATAAATATTGAAATTGTAAACACTCGTGTTTTACTTAATGTTTGTGGGTCCTTAGGGCAACACTGGCAGAGGCTGAGCTTACCTCAGCCCTAGACAAAACCACTCGTTATAATATGTACTTTCAAAGAATGCGTACTAGAAGTTGTTTGCATTTTCAGTGTTGCATAGTGTTTTCGGACTTCATCTCGATTTTCTCACACTCCGGTTTTTCAATTTCTTTGTTTTTCCTGTGGAAAACACGTTTCTCCTCTCTCCTTTACTCCAGATACCTCTGTCGTGCATCCAACACGCTCGATAAATGTCTTCCATCTTTCACAACGTGATCAATTTGATTTCTTGTTCTTTGATTTTGATACAGCCAGGAGCTCTTATGGATATCGAGATGCTTAAATCTGGTACTGATACCTACCACATTTTTTGGCGCTGCGAATTCTATCAGTATCATTCCATTGTTAGATGTTTCACTATGGATACAAAATTTGCCGTCTGTTGAGCCAAATATGTTTTCCTTTCCACTTTTGGCATTAAAATCGTCTAAAATGATTTTAATGTCATGGGCAGGACAACGGTCACATGTTTCTACTAAGCGCTCGTAGAATATATCCTTAGCGCAATAAAGCTAATGTTGCAGAATTTTGCATTCATGCGTATTGTAGCCAACCTTTCATTCACTGGGGTGAAACTGGAGACCAGATGTTTTAACATCCGACCAACTACAAATCCGCAACTAAACTCATGATTTGTGTCATGCCAGCTATAATACAGTGCGTCATCTCTATGTGTTATTTTCTTTTTTTTTCGTTTTTATACCCTACTCCACAATGTGGGAAGGGTATTTTAAGTTTGTTTTGCTAAAAATGCATGTAACACCGCGAAATATTCGTCGGAGACCCCCAATGTGGTATACCAATCTTCATATCTCGGCGAGATAAAGCTATTTTGAGATGTGTGCCCGTCCGTGTGTCCGTCTGTCCATTATAAATTGTAATCAAACTCCAGGTCGCAATTATGGACCGATCGTCACGAATGGTATGGAGGTCGGTTTCACAACAGAATAGATCGCTATTGTTATTGGTGATGATCGTGAAATATTTTGGGGGTGAAATGGACCAAAAACTAATTTTTTCCGAATTTGTATCTGCTCTGTAAGTCTGATCAGCGCGAAATTTGAAATAAGGTGTGAGCTTATGAAAGGAAAGAAGCTTGCAACTTTACATTATGATCAGATAGTTTTTAGCGGATGTAGATGCCAATTATGTTAATGTACGTACTCAGTTTTAATTGTGTGTATACTTACCAGAACCACGCTAGAGTTCGCAATTATAGTTTAATACTGACAAATTTTTACACGAGGTAAGCATTTTGGTCTAGGAAGATGCGGGTGAACTTTTGTGGGAAAAATATCTAAATTCAATTTTTGGTCTATATTTGAAAACCAACATGAATAAAGCGGTAAGATGATGACTGAAATACTGCCTAACTACATTTACATTCCATGTTACAATCATGATAGAACAGTTTTCAAATCATGAAAAATGGATTCCCAGGTCTTAAATTGTTACAAATTACAAGCAGTACGGGGTCTTGAAGTTTTTGTGATACCTTGAAGTAAAGTAATAGCACCTTGAATTGAAAACTATATCTAAAATTCTTTTAATATTTGTTTATACCCTCAACTTTTAGGCCAACGAGATTATCGAAATAATGATTTTAAACGCCAAGTATTTGCACGAAATCCATTTCAGAAAATTTGGAGTCGACTTACTCATGTCCGTCCGTCTGTCTGGCTGAAGAATGAAGCTATTTGGTTTAAATTTTAGGTCTCGTAAATTTTGTCCCAACTTATTTTATGTTCGAAGATGGACCATATCGGTCTACTCCTTCCGTTAATATCGCTAGATTATTCGCACGATAGTTCGAGAAGGGACTAACCGAATTGTTACACTCTAGAGAAATATTACTTCCATGCATATATCAAGTTCGAATATGGACCATACCGGCCCACTCCTTTGGGAAAAGTATAGTTTAACATCTCTTCTCGAACAGTTTTGTATTTGTTTGAAACATGGTCTCCTTGCGGCCCGTTTTACGACGGTGCATTTTTTGGCGAATACATACTCCTGAGACGACGCCAACTAAACTGACTAGTGCCTAAGATAACCTTCGAAGGGTGAAACTGGTTTGGTCTTAATTCTATACATGATATTATTTCTTAGAGACTTGGACTACATCGGAACACTCCTTTGGATGCCTCCCACACAAATTTCAAAAGAGTGCCGTTTAAGGACTCGTATCGGATTGTTTCATTTTTTTTGCATGTTTTTGTCTTTGTGCCCTTGTTACGACGTTACAATTTTTTGGAGATCAAAGTCCATTCTTGAGAAATTGGCACAAAATTTAAAAAAAAAACAAGTGAGAAAAGTCTATAGTCCGTACGGGGCCGACTATGTGACACCCTACACCACTACCTCTGTGCATAATCTTTTCACTCGAAAATATTTCTTTTAGGGAGATACGAAAGTTTTCACCTATCGGGCTTTTATACCAAATGACTTAAGGCGAACTGAACCAAAAAAATTAATATTTAATTTTATAAGTGACTACTATCGACATCACCAACATCAATATGTTTCTATCTCTGTGAGAAAATTTCGTGATGATCCGATCAAAATTCCGACCTGTAGTGTGGTTGCAGAAAAAGTGGAAAAAAGGGGTGTATTACCGACTATTGCGATATCTCTATTATTTGACCACCTACGGCAACCTACTTAGCATAATTTTAAAGATATGATCTTCTACTTTCTTAGTCAGGCTTTGCTTTTAGATGGATCCCAACCATTGGTGTGATATTCGTCATTATTATTAAAATCGCAAAAATGAAAAGTTGGGTTCTATTAGCGACTATTGCGATATATTCGTTGTTTGACCACCTACGACAACCTACGTTACATCGTTGTAAAGTTGATATTTTTAATTTCCTCGCCAGGTTTTGCTTTTTATATACTTCTTATACACGCTGAGATATTTGCTTTGGAATAAAATTTTGACTTTTTCTCCAAATAATTTTTTTGCTCATTATCCCCTAAATATTATCCGACAATCACCAAAATCAAGAGGCTTCTTCCCCTCCGGGTTTAGATGGACAGACGGACGGACGGACACACATAGCCAGGTCGACTCAGCTCATCGAGACATTCATTTTGGTATATATAAGTATGGGTCTACGACCATTATTTCGATGCGTTACAAACTTTTTGGCCAAAACCAACTTATAATACCCTCCACACATAGTGGTGTAGGGTATAAATAAATGTTGTTTAAGTCCACATTTTGTTGCTTTAAATATTTGAAAAAGAAAAATAAAAATAAATTGATCCGTCGTAGTGGAGGCAGAGAAGACTGCCTGGGTATATTAGGCTGTAACTCTGTTATCTTATCATGTACACCAACACAATTGAAATCAATAGAAAGGTCAAGCGTTCCTCTTCCAAGTATAGCTTACTTTCCCGAATGTCTCTTCCACGAAAAAAGATATAAGCTTTATATTGAACATTTTCACAATTTTCACACAAAAGTTGTGGTCCATTTAACCCTCTAAATATTATCTGATCGCCTTCTCAAATTGCAAGCTTCTTCTTTGTCATATACTCTTACCTTATTTAAAATTTCGAGGCGATCGCACTATTATTGCGACCTACAGAGCAGCTACAAAATCGGATAAAAATTATGTTTTTGGTCCGTTTCACCCGCTAAATATTTCAGGATCATCACCAATTAAAATAGCGATCTATTCTGATGTAAAACCGACCTTCGTACCAAATTTCGTGACGATCGGTCCATAACTGTGGCATGGAGTTTGATTACAATTTATAATGGACAGACGGACACACGGACGGACGGACGGAAGGACGGACGGACACACATCTCAAAATCGCTTTATCTCGCCGAGATATGAAGATTGGTATACCACATTGGGGGTCTCCGACGAATATTTCGCGGTGTTACATGAATTTTTACCAAAACAAACTTATAATACCCTTTCCACATAATGGTGTAGGGTATAAAAACTTAGAGACGTTAAGTGTTGATTTTACTTATTTTCTTTGTGTCCAAGGCTGAGGGTATATCTCCTTCGGCACAGCCGACTGATACTTTCTAACTTGTTGTAATGATATTTAGCGAAAAAGCCAAAATTGGTCATTATAAAATACAAAAAATAATACCTTACGTTTCCAGTAATTACGGCGTATATATGTATGTATTTTCTATATCTCTGGTATGTTACCATGTATATCAACTTATGTATGTATGACCGGATGGATAAAATATATCGCAATCATATAAAAGAAATTTGAAAAATACTGCCCAGGTGTAGTGGACTAGGGTATCACATGATCGACCCTGTCCGACTATAACCCACTCTTACTTGTTTCATAGCAGACGGCTTTTTCAATTTTTGGACGATCTTATGGGTGAACGCGCGGCACATGTTAGCTCACTACCTTTAATGGGTGTTAAAGGCAGCTCCCCAGGTGACACCACGGGGAGGTCAGTGTTCACTTGAGATGAGAGAGGGACCAAGATAAATCCTGGGCGTTGCCATGTTAAAGCAGGATTTTATCCTGATCACGAATATATATACTTTATGGGTTCGCAAATGATTATTTCAATGTATTACAAACGGGAAAACAAACTTAATATACTCTCGATACTATGGTATAACTAGATTATAACGCAAAATGTGGAGCAGATAAACGAAGGATTGGGCCGACAAATCCATCTTTGAACTGATCCTAGTTACAGAATCACTCTTTTCTGTATTTGTCATGCCCACCAAGCATGTTCACTGCTCACTGGAGTTGTTGTATGGTCATTGTATTCAGGATCACAAAGGCTACCTTGGGTAGACATTTCAAACTATCTTCGAACAGGTCATGAACTGCATATAATGGTCGACTCAATTTGTGAGTTATCGTGCTCATACATTACTTTCAGTTGGAACCGGCATGGTTTTTAGACATTTTGGGTCATTACCTCGTGAAGTTTGGACTTACTCTTAAAAATTCCAAAAATATTGTCGAACAACATTACAGTAAAAATTTTTTGACCAAATAGGTTACTTCCTTCCAGAGTTAGCGTGTTATCCAGCTAGCCAGACAGACATGCATCCGGTAGACTGGAATTTAATTCAATGGGGCCCATTGCGGATCGTGACAAAGTGAATATACCTTCGGTAGCCATAAGTAAAGTATAAACATAAATGAAGTAAATTTGTTATACATAGGCTACACCAGAACGTGAGTGTATTTTTGTGAATGAAATGCGGGGAAATCAGGACATTTCAAGACATAGCCACAATAATAGGATAAGAGGCTTTTTTATCAATAATCGAATTCAATCGTTGGTCTTGTAACAGCGATTAATCTGGGTCAATCTTAAATTTTGGAATGTGGCTCACCGACTAAACTGTTAACTTCCAGTGTCGCTTCCGTAACTGTGGGGTTACTAGTGTTGGCTCAACGAAACTCATCATTTGTTAATACCGCCGCATCTGCGGAAACTTTGGTCTCATTTCGGGTATTCGGCCAGCAGGTATATAGCGAGCGGCTGCAGTCCGGAAAGTGCTCTCTGCTACCGATTATCTGAAGGTCCGATCTCGGAACCGGTGATTAGTGAACTTTTTAAAACTAATCCAATTCTCTTTCGAATGGCAGGGCGCGTTCAGAAGTGATGACATCAGGTGGTCTACTAATGGTGACAATTATGGCGAGATTGTCTGATCCGAGAGATACGACGGGTTGCCAGGTGACGTTACATGTCAGACCTAGTGACTCGATGGTTATATCTGGCGAACTAAGACTATATCCTCGAATTGCTCAGCCAGCATTTTTGTATTTTCGGAGGACCGAATATCCCAACAAATTATAAGCATTAAAGTCCCCAAAGACAAGGCATTTATGTCCTTCCAAAAGCGGACTATTGTTGGGTCTATAACCTGGAGTACAGGTATTTATCGGCGGGATGTATATATTAAGCAACTCTACGTCGGTCATTAGAGCCAGGCTCAAGCGAGATAGGACTGTATTGAATAGTCTGGTGCAATAAGAAAGCTAATTCCCTAGTTCCATTTCTGGCGCCATCCTTTCTCCACAACGCATTGTGGACAGGGCCGACCATGTGATACCCTACGCCACTATTTTCCAATGGATTTCTTTTACATAATTGCGACATATCTTCGTTGAAAAATATACTGAAAACAACGTGATAGAGACATTTTACAACAATGGCATGTTCTGAAGAACTGTGTAATACATTCCAGCGAATATTTTACCAATAACATTAAGAAAAACTTAACGGTTTTGGAGATATGGTGCGATATGTATAAAAATTATGAAAATTTTCGATATTTTATAAATCTTGGGGAAATGATTGTAGTTTTTCGTGTTCATTATTTCTCCAAATATTTTAAACTTTCCCTTATCTAAAAATTTGCTTCAGAGGTCAGATGAATATTACAATATTACCTTAAAAATGTTGCACGGTGATATGCAAAATAAAGAGCACATTTTTAGGTTAAGGTCGTTCTTCACGTCAGTTTTGGCAAAATTGTCATACAAAGCGTCATTTCAGAAGAATTGCGTCAAATGCAAAAATATTCCCCGCTAAATTTCACTATAAGTCACCAAAGAAATGAAATCTCTATTTGCAGTACCTGTTTTCATACCCACTTACTAAACAAGAAACGTATACATATATTTTTTCATAACAACAGGCAGTGGGATCGTATAAGCAATATCACTGTGCAGCACTGAAAATGCAAACAACTTCTAGTGTGCATTTTCTGATAGTACATATTGAGACAACAAAACCCGTAGTTGGCTTTCGTGTTTTTAGATCGGGGTTGGATTTTACGGCCTCATCTATAAACGGCTAAAACGACCCTTTTTTCCATTAACACGGGCTTTATCTCAGAAACTAATAAGAATTTTGCTTGTTTGTCTTCAACAATATTGTAGTCCTAAAGCAGTAACTCGCACCTATCGCATCAAAATTGATAAAATATAGGAACGTTTACATAATTTCTGAAATTATTGTCAGTAACAGCCATGGGTGACGTAGGGGATGAAAGATACTAAGCAATGGTCCTGACCGGCTTTAACATGGCAAAGTCCAGGATTTGGGATTTGGTCCCACTTTCATCTCAAGTGGACACTGACCTCCCCGTGGTGTAGCCTGGGGTGCTGCCTTTAACACCCGTTAAAGGTAGTGAGAACGTTAAAAACTTGGGTTTGGGCGTCGGGTTAGTAACCCTCCCCTAGAAAAATCAGCCTATTATGAAAAACGAAAGAAAAGAAAAACAAACCCCTCTAAAGTTGACGAACCCCGCAAACGTTTTAAGGACCATTATCTGCGAAACTGCACCTGGAATGTTCGCACTCTTTATAGAGAAGGTGCAGTTTACGCATTGGCAGATGTACTTGTAAAGTACAAGGCCGACAGTACTGCCATACAGGAAATACGATGGATTGGGAAAGGCGTCACAACCACACCTAAAGATGACGCATTGTATTATAGCTGCCATGACACAAAGCATGAGTTTGGTTGCGGATTTGGGTCGTATATTAAAACATCTGGTCTCCAGCTTCACCCCAGTGAAAAAAAACACTCGCTGCAATTCGTCTAAAAGCAAAATTCTTCAATATCAGCTTTATTTGCGCTCATGCTCCCACTGAAGATTAGGACGAACAGACCAAAGATATATTTTACGAGCGCTTAGAAGAAACTTATGACCGTTGCTCTGCCCATGACATTAAAATTATTCTAGGCGATTTTAATGCCAAAATTGAAAAGGAGAATATCTTTGGCCCAACAGTCGGGAAATTAAGTCTCCACAGTGAAACATCTGACAATGGTATGAGGCTGATAGACTTTGCTGCAGCAAAAAACATGGTAGTGAGTAGTACCAGATTAAAGCATCTCCATATTCATAATGGCACCTGGATGTCTTCAGATCAAAGAACAAATAATCAAATTGATCATGTTGGATGTTCGATCGTTCCGAGGAGCAAACATAGATTCGGACCACTACCTTGTTGCAGCAAAGGTACTTACCCGCCTAAACGTTGCAAGTAAAGCACGAACAGATACAACACGGCAGTTAGACATCGGTAAGCTGCAAACACAACAGATAGCCACAGCATATTCCACTCAACTAGCCCAATTGCTTCATGAAAGCACTCCTCGTCCCGATAACATATCAGCACAATGACATAATATTGATCATTTCATGCAAACAACCGCAAAATCCATACTTGGATACCAGAGACCTCCACTAAGGAATCCATGGTATGACCAGGAGTGTCGTGCTACTACCGAAGAGAAAAATACGGCATATAGGGCTACTTTACAACATGGCGGTGCACGCAGAATTGGCAAGCCATATATTTTTTCATAACTACAAAAAAGAATAGATGGCGCAAGCAAGTCGATGAAGAGATGAAAAGGCGCGGTATTCCAGAAAGCGAAGCAGTAAACAGAGAGAATTGGATAACTTTTCTTAGTTCGGCTTATGGAACAAATGTTCTATAATGGGCCAGCTAAGTAACTAAGTAACAGCCATACTATTAAGAGTTGAACCAAATAACTTTTCGCAAACATTTTCCAAATAATGTGCTCAGCAATTCTTCACAACATTCTGAAACTGTAAAACACTTATTTCATGTTGTTTAGGCTGTATTTCATATCATACTTTCTACAAACATATTTCAAACAACATTCACACAGGATGTTTATTCTCATATTTGAAATTTCAATGCATTGTTCATATATTTATCAAATTTTCGTTGAATAATTGCTAGAAACAACCCGATGGAGACATTTTATAACAGTCATATTTTCTGAAGAGTTGTGTATTAAATTCCAGCAAATATTTTCCCAAAGATGTCATTAAGAAAAATTTAACCGTTTTGGAGATACGCTGCTAAATATGTACAAATTACGGAATTTTTAGATATATTATAAAATTTGAGGCAAAAATTAGGTTATTCATGCTCATTTTTTTTCAAATACTATCTTCTTATCTGTTTTTATCTACACGTTTTTTGTGGAAGTCATGGAAAGATTCGTATTGGTTTCAAAGATATAGCCCCGATTTGCTTTAAAAAGTCAACATTTAACCATATTTATATAGGGTCATAAAATACGAACCCTCTAACAAATCAAGACCCAAAGAGGTTTTTTTCTGCTGGGTCTGTACTTTCATAAAAATCGCATTAGAAGTTGTTTGCATAAAATTACCTTGAAAATGTTGCACAGTGTATTTAACACTATTTAGTGTAAATTAATACAATTTTATTTTCGATTTTTTGCCAGGTTTTCGGAAATTTGGCCACTGTGCATTGGACCCATTGTGCGCTGGCCGGAACACGGGTATTGTGTGGTTCTTGGTCAGTCGGGTATCGTGATATTGAGTCTTCGTCCTAAGAAATTATGTTTAATAGTCCTGTTTTACTAGTTATTTCATGTTTTCATTCCTCCCTTTATATTGTGTAATGACATTGGGCTTTCAATGTTGACTCAAGTCCATCCTCTTCATAACATTCCGCAAACACCAAATCAGCTTTGACAATCATATTAACAGCAATAATACAAATGTCTACAAATCACAATAGTCCCGCTCATTCCTATCAAAATGTCATTGTCGGCAATAACATTGCTAAGTAGACTTATCTTCAAATTGTAGGTATTCTTATCGCACTTTTATGACAGAAAACTTTCGGGGGCATTTCTTAGAAGCAAATAATAAGTGTAATTTAAGTTTAAATGAGTAAACTGTTTATCAAGTTCCATTTTATTGTTCCTCTACTTCTTCTAAGTCATTAAAATCAACAGACAAAGTGCCTCTGTTGTCCTTTGCTGTGTTGTATTGTGTGTGTGTGTGTGTTCAGCGCGTATATACATATTTTATGACGCTGTCTATTACTTTGTAAACATAAATCACAAATAAGTCAAGCTGTTCGTAGAACATTTAGTAGGCAAGAAGAGAAGCAACTCTATACTTTCTTTGCAGAACATGAAAACAAAGTGTGGAAGGATGGATGGTTGGATGGATGTGTAAGGATGATGTACTTAAGAAATGCAGTTGTAGTCCTTCATCACCGAGTACCAAGTACATTTATTCTTCTTCTTCAGTCTTCACTATAGCCAGTTGATGTAGTTGTTGTTATTTTTATTGCTGTTGAATGAGGACAATTTTGTTATGAATTCACAACTACACCACTTGTCCTGGTCGAATGAACAACGACGAGGACAAGAAGAACGACGTCGACAACGACGCATTAAAACAAAGAAGTGGCGTAATTGAAAGTTACTCTCAAGTGTGTCTTCAATTGTTGCAATTTGTTTTTCGTTTTTATTTTTCTTTTTGTGATGCAGAGGCCAAGTGGTCCGCATTCTAATTTGTTTTGAAAAACCTGCAGCTTTGGCGGGTGAGAAGGATATTGCAATATTCTTTGTTAAAAAACATTTAAAACACCAGCAAACATTGATCTTAGGCCTATCTTTTACTTTTTTTTTTAAAGATTTTTGGATTGCTTTCTAGTTCAAAGTAAGTCGGATCTACCAAATATAAGCAGGAAATAAAAGTCGTTGAACAGATGATGTAGGATTTAAATATAACATCCGTTAAACATATAATTATTTCGATGAGGCACATCTTGCCCGTGGGGGCCACCGTGGTGCAATGGTTAGCACGTCCGCCTTGCACTCAGAAGGTCTGCGGTTCGAATCCCAGGCCAAGCAACATCAAATTTTCAACGGTGGCAAAATTCCCCCTCAGTAATGCTGGCGACATTTCCTGAGTATTTAAGCCATGAAAAACTTCTCTACAAAAGTGGTGTCGTAAGACACGCCGTTCGGACTCGGCAATAAAAAGTAGGTCCCATATCATTGAGCCAATATGAATCGGCGTGCACTCATTGATATGAGAGAAGTCTCCCTTGTCCCATCTGGGATGTTTGTGGAACAATTATTAATTATTACATCTTGCCCGTATGAAAGTGTTAGCATAAATACTGAGGGTATAAAAAACAGCAGGTTTTTTATCTGTTGAAGAATGTTTGCTATTTATAGAATACCTCTTTATGAGGCCCATTATCTATAGAAGAACCATTAAAGAGATCTTTATCTATAGCAGACGCCTTTCGAAGGCTTTCTACAAACACTTCTATCTACGTATTACCTTCATAGCTGGTTGAAGGTCTTTTTAGAAGGCCTTCTATATTTTCCATCTATAGAAGACCTCTTTAGGAGGCCCTCTATCTATAGAAGAACCCTTAAGGAAGTGTTCTATCCATACTAGCCTCCTAGTCTTCTGTTAATAGCAGGTATTCTATCTGTAGAAGATCTCTTTAGGAGACGCTCTATTTATAGAAGAATCCTTTAGGATGTCGTCTATCATTTGAAAACCCATTTAGGGGGTTTTCTACATGACCCCTTTAGCAGGTCTTCCATCTCTAGAATACCTCTTTAGGAGGTCTTCTGTTAAGAAAATACCTTTTTTGGAGGCTCTCTTTCTATAGATGATCCTTTCAGTATGCCCTCGATCTATAGAAGAACCCTTGAGGAGGTCTTCTATCTATAAGAAAATTTCTATGGCCTCTTTCGCTGGTCCTCTATCTATAGAATACCTTTTTAATAAGGTCTTCTATTTATGGGAGATGTCTTTAAATATGCAAAGGAGGTCTTCATCTATAGAAGAACCGTGGTTTTCTCTCTATAGTAGATCCCTTTAGGAGTTTTTCTATATCTAGGAAAACTTCTATCTACGCAAATGTGCATTGCGTCTTTAAGAGGCCTTCTATTTATAGAACACCTCTTGAGGTGATCCTGTATCTATAGAAGGTCCCTGTCTATAGTAGATCCCTAGGTGGTTTTCAATCTATAGAAACAAAAGTTTTTAAAAGCCCTCCCTAGGGGTTTCTCTATTTATAAAAGTCCTTTTTAGGTGGTCTTCTTTTTATAAAAGACCTCTTTAGTAGGCCTTTTATCTAAAGAAGAACCCTTGATGATCTGTATAAGGCCTCTTTAGAAAGTCTTCTATTTATAAAATAGCTCTTTGGGAGGCCCTTTATCTGTAGGACTTTTATCTATACTAGCGTCTTCTATAGAAGAACCCTTGATGAGGTCTTCTATCTGTAGAAGACCTCTTTATAAAGTTTTCTATTTATATAATAACTCTTTAAGAGGCCCTTTATTTATAGGTCTTTTATCTATAGTAGCCTCTTCTAGTAGCCAGGTCGTGTATCTGCAGAAATCTCTATCTTTAAAAGAATCCTTTAGGATGTAATTTGTAGACGTTTTAGCAGTTTTTCACTTCATCCATGCACGAGCCCGCTAGCAAATCTTCTACCTGTAGAATACCTCTTTAGGAGGCCCTCTATTTATTGAACAGGCTTTTAGGAGGGCTCCTATAAACAGCAGGTCTTCTCCATCTAGGAGAAATTTTGTCTATAGACGAACCCTTTAGAAGTTCTTCTGTTTCTTGTCCGCAAACTTCAAATGTATTTTAATTTTCCATCAAAAGGGAGTACTCCGGCTTACATTTCTTTGATGGCTAATAAAACACTGGAATCCCCCTCCCCATTACTCATACTTTGTATTCAGCATTAAGTTCGCAACAGTAACTAGTTGTCGTTGAACTTTTCAACTTTTAAAAGTGTTTTATTTTCATTACGCCCAAAAACTTTAAAAATAGGGGAAAGAACATCCTTTCTCCCACTTCACCAAAAAAAAGTTTCCTTTTATTATCCTTTCTTATTGTTGTTGTTGTTGTCGTCATTCAACATTATCTCTGTTGTTGTTTTCAATTTCAAAGTCAGCAAAGTTTTCAGTTATTCACCAAGCAGTTGCATTTCGTATTTGCTTGGTTTGAAGGGGGTGGGTGTTTTTGTCTCCAGACATTGGAAACAAAACCAAAAGGGCTGCACATCAACGTATAAATGCGGCAATTTCCTGATGTCTAAATGACAGCAGATACTGACTGGCTACTGAGTGCTGAGTATATTAAAAGGATTAAAAACAGAACTTTGCTACTTTTATTTGGCTTTCTGCAAGATAATGTCCACCAATACACACAGAGACGGCAACAAAAATAAATGGCTAATTTTAAACAGAATTGGAATGAGGAATTAAATACAAAAACAAAATGGAGAAAAATTAAATGTAGATTTTTAATTAGAAAATTGAGCTAATAAACTTTACAATTATAATAATGAAATAATATATTAAGACCTTACCGCACATAATCCGTCACGGAATTTGAAGTCGATTTAACAACGTTCGTCTGTATGACTGTTACAATGATCGTGTTAATTTATAATAGCGGATAGTCCGTGTTTTGTTGACCTAGGTAAGACCACTCTTTCACGCACAAAATGAAGCGCTATATTTTTATATTTTATTGCCCAAAATATCCCCGATCCGAAAGTTTGCCTGGACGTATACGTAGTATAAATAAATTTTATTTTTTCAAAATAGTCTGGCTTAATCCCATTGTTGTTGTTTTAATATTTTAAAACAACTAGTTTATTAGTGGAAAAGATTTGGCATTGTTCGCCAAGGGGTAAGGCAGGGAATACTATAGTTTCGATTCTCGCCACAGAATCTCATCAGTTCCCTTGGTTACCTTTATACTTCGATTAATGTTTGGGTATAACAAGTTTTTTTGTTGAAGAAGTTATTGAAAAATAACTTCGGTGGAGATGAGATTCTGTGGTGAGAATCGAAACTATAGTATTCCCTGCCTTACCCCTTGGCGAACAATGCCAAATCTTTTCCAATAATAAACTTGTTGTTTTAAAATATTAAAACAACAACAATGGGATTGAGCCAAACTATTTTGAAAAAAAAAACAAAATTGCAAACGCTATCCCAAAAAAAAAAAAACGCCTCAATGTTTCTAAATAAATTTTGTTTATATACTTTACGACAGCAGTTCGGAAACTTCTTAGCCTAGCACAAAAAGCGCGGTATAAACAGAAAAAGTTAAGTGTTTTGGAAACTTCCATCTCTGTTATGAACACATGTTAAATTTTGTTTCGATCTGGCAACTCCTTCATATAGAAACAGGTGTTCAAAAAAGACGCATCCGCAATTTTTTTACAATAGACAAATTAGAAATACGTCCTGTCATTAAATATTCACATAAAAAAGGTTTCAAGAAATTTATAATGATATGGTGAATGTGTTAGGTGAAAGTGCTCCTTCATATGCAACAGTAAAAAATTGGGTTGCTGAATTTAAACGTGGTCGTACAAGCATTGAAGATGAACCACGTAGTGGACGTCCAAAAACAGCAACAACAACAGAAATGATAGCCAAAGTGCATGATATGGTATTAAATGATCGACGAATAAAAGTGCGTGAAATTGCTAGTATCATGGGCATCTCAAATGATCGAGTCCATTTAATTTTGCATGAAGAACTACAGATGAAAAAGCATTCTGCAAGATGGGTGCCGCATTTGTTAACAGTCGATCAAATACGCATAAGAATGATCATTTCTCAAGCTTGTTTGGATCGTTTTAAGCGAAACAAAATGGATTTTAAGCGTCGTTTCATAACTGTTGATGAGACGCTATACTCCAGAGACAAAACAACAATCCAAACAATGGACTGAAGCTGGAGGAAGTGCCCCAAGAAGGCAACAACAATTCAATCGGCTGGTAAGGTTATAGCACCGGTTTTTTGGGACTTCAAAGGTATTTTATTGATTGACTATCTGCAAAAGGGTAAAACAATAAATTCAGAGTACTATTGCAACCTTTTGGATCAATTAAATGTACAAATTCGAGAAAAACTTCCTGGCTTACAACACAAAAAAATAATTTTTCATCAAGACAACGCACCAGCGCACAAGAGTGTTTTAACAATGGTTAAAATCAACGAATTAAAGTAGTTGCTTGACCACCCACCTTATTCTCCTGATTTAGCTCCCAGTGACATTTACTTGTTCCCAAATCTAAAAAAATTTCTTGCTGGGAAGCGTTTTACCTCAAATGAAGATGCAATTACAGTTGTAAACCACTATTTTGAAGACCTTGAGGAAAACTATTTTAATCAAGGAATAGAATTGCTAGAAAAGCGTTGGACTAAGTGTATTGAAGGTTCAGGAGATTATATTGAAAAATAAAAATATTTTTGAAAAACTAACTATTCTCTTTCATTGATAGGCTAAGAAGTTTCCGAACCGCCCTCGTATACGCACCCAAGTAAAAAGTAAAATTTGTTGTACGTAAAACTGTTCAGCTAGTATAATATAAAAATATATATATGTAATAATGTTTGTTCTGTTTTAGTTGAAGATTCGATCATATGATTGTTTAAGTCTAATACGATTATAAAATTTCTGAGAAACAAACGGTTACGTAATTTTGGTTATGTCGTGTGTCCCTATATTTTGTTTTAAGTGACTTAAAACAAGTAAAAAAGTATCAGTCGGCTTTGCCGACAGAGATATATCCTCAGCCTGTGTGGATTGAAAAACTTTTTTCCAAAAAAAAATTTATTTGGGGGTTTTCAAGATATTGGGCGTATGAATCAGCAAAAGTATGGATAGGGTTAAAGCTCAACAATTTGCAGGGATATCGATAGATAGAGCTTTTTTAGCACACTAATGTCGAAAGGATCCTTGAACAGACCCTTAACCACACAAAAATGTTGAACATTTGTGTGGGTGGTACCACAAGGATTGGACAGATAGGGCCAAATTTGAACATAAACTAAGTTTCTACATTATTTACGATCCAAAGTTTGGACAACATCGATTGCTACGTCTATGAGAAATCGCGCATACCATTTTAGCGAATATTTTCGAACTTTTGTGGGGGAGGTACCGGAAGGAGTGGTCCTATAAGCACCACTTTCGAATTTCATCTAATATTCGAAGAAATATTATAATATACAAAGTGTGGACGAACGCAGTATTCGGTCCGACCTCTCCAGCCACTACTTATGGTGCCATAAGGGATTTTTGCAACTTTCGGGCTGTTTTCTCAAGAAGTATGGACGTGCCCCTAAAAAACTTTTACTGTCGTAATTGAAGCAGCGAATGCAAGTTACTTCAACAAAAACTAAAGTGATTCAACAGCAGATCTTAAAGTGAATTTATCCAAAGTATGGACCAAGTCTGTCACTCCCATCAAGACTTATCGTACGCACAATTTTTCCGAATATTTTTGAACTTTTGCGGGGGAGGTACCTGAAGGAGTGGACCGATATGGCTTATCTTCGAACTTAAACTAAGCTTGCACAAAATATTACGAAGGTCACATTTTGGACCGAAACGGCAGATCCGCAAACTGCACTTATCTCAAATTTTGTGTGGGAAGTACCTGAAGGAGTGGACCGATCTTCGAACTTTAATCAAATCTGGACAAATTATTTCGATGCCAAAAGTTGAACCGAATCGATTGATCCGTTCGAGAGTTATCGTGCGCACCAGCCAGCCAGACAGAAAGACGGACGGACGGACATTGCTAGATCTACTCAAAATTGTCTGAAACGGATATCGTACAAACATACTTGGGTCTAAAACAAGGCTGTTCAAAGTGCACACTTGGCCTGTAGGTGTATGTCAATTTGCTCACACACACAATTTAAAAAGAGAGCTTTTGTTTTTGTTTTGAATATTTTCAAAATTACCATTCAGTCTCTATTGAACATTCAATGAGGAAGGTTCTGTTTTCGATTTTGTCTATGAATTTATATGCGTACACTGATACTGAATACGAATTTTTATTTGCCGAAAATTATTACGGCAAATTAGAGTGTTTGGTTTGTCAGCGCACTTTGGCGCAACAAATTATAACATCAACAGTCACATTTGGTCAAAATAAAATAATTCTTCTACTTTAAATTTTGAAACATAAAATAAAAAAAACTTGTACAATATTTCTCACAGTCTACAGAGGCAAAATGAAAACATTGAAAACATTTCAAAACCAACACAACAACAAAATGTATTTGTATGTGTGTGAGCAGGCCTAGTCTAAAACCATTAATTTGATGAGGCACATTTTTGGTCGTATCAAAATGTAAATACCCTCTTTAGCCTAAAGTCTGGGGGTATAAAAAAGTCAAAAGTTCTGAAAAATAAAAACTTTAAAAGCATTTTGTGCGGAAGCTTTTTTATCGAATCACTTTATAATTAAGATTCTATGTAATCTAATGTAGAAACTCATCACGATATGATACAAGGATATAAGGTTGTAAAAAAGTCATAACCCTAATAGATTTATTTTCATATTTTTTTGTTCGACAATGAATCAAAAACGATTAAATTCGGTTTAGTAAATAAAACTTTGGAGTTGTTTTTTAATATTTTGCATGAAAAACACCAAAAAAAGAAGAACCATTTTCAAAAAAGTGTAAATTAAAAAAAAGATTCTCCTCAAAACTCATATATCTAAATATGTTCATTTGTGTAAAAAGAGCTATAATTAATATGGGAAACTGTAAGAAAATACATACACTTTTATTCGTTTAATCTCAATAAATTTATCAATACTTTTCTTAAAGACGACAAACCTACCTAAAACAACAAAAAACAAAACAACACTAAGACGATTCGAATACAAATTCGTTCGAATTACGACCACACTTCTGTTTATGCCCTCAGCCCTTAGGCTAGAAAGGGTACATGCACTTTGGTACGACCAAAAATGTGCCTCATCTAAATAACGAATTTAGACACCAAATATATTTAGGCGAAATTCGTTTCAGGCAATTTGGAATTGATTTAGCCCAGTCCGTCGATCTGTCTGTCTGGCTGGTGCGCACGATAACTCTCGAACGGATCAACCGATTCGAACCAAATTTTGGGTATCGTAATATTTTGCCAATACTTAGTTTAAGTTCGAAGATAGGTCATATCGGTCCACTCCTTCGGGTACCTCCCACACAAAAGTTCAAAATGTTTCTGTAAATAAGTGTGAACGATAACTCTCCAAGGCCTTGCAAGGGAGCAATCGATTTGGTCCAAAGTACCTACCACAAAAAATTCGGATAAAGTGAAATTGCAGGTTGGAATATGGACTATATCAATCCCGTCCATCGGGTAAATTCCACAAAAAAATTCAGAAAAAGTGTATTTTAGGAGGAGGTACTTAAAGTTGATCTTATTTTGGGAGTCATATCTTTTCTATATATCGGGCCCACTAGTCATTTCAGTGGGTCATTTTATAAATTTTGGACCAGTATGCCAGTGAGCATGGACCACAACGAACAGCATCGGTCTACATTTCCAAAGGATCTTCGAACAGACCCTAAACTGCACTTATACAAAAATATTGAACTTTTGAGGTAACTTAAGGAGAGGATCGATATGGACAATTTTAGAAGTTAAACTGAATTTGGACAAAATATTAGGAGATCCAAAGTGTGGACCAAATTGGTTGCCCATTCAAGAGATATCGTGCCTACTATTTAAGTGGCATTTTTTAAATTTTGGGGGAAGCACCGGAAGTTGTGGACCGGTATTGCCCATCTTCAAATTGAAATTAAATTTGGACAAAATATGACGCAGACCAAATTTTGGACCAAATCTGTTGATCAGTTTGAGAGTTATCGTGCTGTCAACCACAACATATGGTTCCATAGGGGGGTTTTTACACCTTTCGGGCTGTTTTCTCAAGAAGTATGGATTTGCCCATGAAAAAACTTTTACTATCGAAATAATGGTTTTAGACCCCAAGTATGTTTGGACGAAATCCGTTTCAGACAATTTTTAGTCGATTTAGCAATGTCCGTCCGGAGCGCACGAACGGATAAACCGATTTGGTCCAAAATTTGGCTTTCGTAATATTTTCTCCAAACTTAGTTTAATTCGAAGATGGGTTATATGGGTCCACTCCTTCCTGTACCTCCCCTACAAAAGTTCGAAAATGTTCGGAAAATTTGTGCACACTATAACTTTTGAAGGGAGTACCAGACTTAGATGAGGTTCCAATATGGACTAAATCGGTTCACTCCTTCGGGTACCTACCACACAAAATTCTTGTTTTAACAACTTGTGTTTACGGCCCCCCTACGACGGTACAAATTTCATCAGGGGCAATTCCATACTTCCTGAGAATATAGCATTAAAGATGTGACACCGTGTGTAGAGCGCAAGATAACTCTCGCAAGAGCGCAAAATAACTTTCGAACGTAATATTTTGTCCAAACTTAGTTAAGGTTCGAAGATAAGCCATACCGCAAAAGTTCAAAAATGTTCGGGAAAATTGTGCGCACGATAACTCTTGATAGGAGTGGCCGATTTGATCCATACTTTACACATCCCAATATATGTACCAGATATAGATCAGGTTCGGACTATATTTGTCCACTTCTTTGATTACCTCCCACACAAAAGTTCGGATAAGATCAGTTTAACACCTGCTCTTGAATCACTTTGATTTTCGTATAAACAACTTGCATTCCCTGCCTCCATTACGATGGTAACTGATCAACCGATTTGGTCCGAAATTTGGCTTCTTTATATTTTGTCCAAACATAGTTTCAGTTTTAAGATGGCAATACCGGTGTACAACTTCCGGTTCTTCCCAGCAATATTTAAAAAATTTCACTAAAGTGGCACAATATCTCTTGAACGAGAAAACCAATTTGCTCCAAACTTTGGATCTTTTAATATTCTAATATGGCCTAAATCGGTCCTCTCCTAGGGTACTTCCCCCACAAAAGTTCATCATTTATGTCTAAGTGCAGTTCGAAGATTTTTTGGAAATGTATGCCGATGGTGTTCGTTGTGGTCCTGTTTATAGCTATACGATGATTCACTGAAATTCACTGAAATGGCTAGTGGGCGCGGTATCTATCGAAAAGGTATGATTCCCAAAATAAGATTCACTTCCATAATGGACTATGTCGGTCCATTCCTTCAAGAACCCCCTAAGCAACACCTTTGAACTTTAATCCTAATCCACATTTTTGTCGGCAAGTTCAAATGTCCAAAAAGGCCACAAAATTCTGAAAAGACTCTAAATACATTCGAACTGTCCGTAGATGAAAGTTTCAATTTACATAGGCTGAGGGTATATCTCTGTCGGCAAAGCCGACTGATAATTTTTTACTTGTCTGTTTGGTCAGAGCCTGAGGTTATACCTCCTTCAACACAGCTGACTGATAATTGCATAGTTGTTTTTAACAAAATTCGGCATGATTAGAACTAAAATAACGTTTGGAGGGATGTATACGCAATGTTACTAAAAATAACACATATAACTTATACGCACCCTAAGTAATTATATTTTTATATAGTCTGTTGTAATTTATAAGGCCCAATGAAATTCTGTCCATAATGTAGTAAACTGTTATTTGCATTAATGCATGTATACACATTCCATTTGACAATCTATGAAAAATCTATTAAAAAACTCCCAATATGAAAGCAAATACATATTTTATTAATACCCCCATTGCAAAATCCATAATTGCCAAAAGCACTCTCATTTTTCCGGCGATAAGGTGACCACAGAAAATTGTTAATAATCTTAAAACATTTAAAATTATTAACATTGCCATAATAATAAGGATATTTGCAATGAGCCGCCATATTTATCAGCATTTAATTGCTGTAATAAAACCGAAAGTAGCAGTGTCAGCAGATTGTTGAAACAGCTGTAATATTTGCGCCAGCATCATCATCAACACCAATACCAGTTGCTATAACCATGGTCATGAGACGATGTTCTGTGATAAAAAACAACAACAAAAAAGTGTAGAAAATGTTAAAGCTTCACTGAAGCCGACTCTAAATAAACAATTAGCTGCAAATGTTACTGTTGATATTTTGCTGGTGTAAAATTATATATTTTGTGTCCTTATATTAACAAAAAAAAGAGAATTCTCAAGACCATAACATTAAACAACAGGTACAGCATTTGGTCATGGAGTTGTAATTTAGTCGTGTTTTAAATCTTTTTGTATGTATTAAAAAGTACTTGTTACAATTAAATGACCTTTGACTGTGTGTGTTGTGAAAAACAAAAGAATGGTTGGTTATATGAACGCGCTAAAGTGAGCCCACAACAATTAGCACCAATTTAAATTTAGTTGAACAGCAGGGAGTACTTGTTATGCACGATGGTCCTATGCATATACTTGCCAACTTACACATACATATGTACATATTTACACGCCCAAATACTGGTACTGGTACACATATTGTGTACAGAGTGTTTTGGTATGAGTGTGTGTTTGTTTGCGAACATATTAAAAAGAAAGCAAATCCAGCCAACGATGCAACAAGTGGAAATGTTTTGCCGTACTCAGAAGTTTGTTCGCAATTGTATGCATATATTTTCCCTGTATATGGCCACAGACTTTAGAAAATTTACAATGTGGTGGTGATGAAAGCATGTGTAGGTTTACAACGTATCCATATCCTTTCTATGGAAGAAACGTTACGTCGTATAGGGAAACACCATTTTATTTTCCATACCTCTTTACATATACGAGTGTTTAAATGTGTGTATGTGTTTGGCGACTCTAAAGACAGACAGTATTATGTATGCTTTTCAGATATTTACCATAAGAAAAAGAAAGAGTACTGGAGAAAAGTTTTGCGTCTGATAGTATAGTATGTTACTTTTATTTTCTCAAGGTTGTTGTGATGAAAATTCAGTTGTTTGGTGGAGGGACTCCATTTTACTATGTTTTTAGTATGAGTGTGTTTTTTTAAATAGTTTTTGCATAATAATAAGCTTAAATAATACTGATACCACGTCGCAGTCTTAAACTGTACTCAATCAAGTCTTTTGCAAAATGCCAAAATGAATGTATACACTAGAAACATTTATTTTAAGGAAAAGTCTGGATTTATGTTTCCGTCAAAGGTGATGCACGGTGCTCTTGAACCAAATTTAAATGGGAGGTGTTTACACATGGGAAGTTTTTGCGGATTCTGAAACTACTATGCTCATAGATGAGAAAAAAAGAAACACAAGACAAAAAAAATCGCCGGAGCGCTTTTTAAATAAATCGCGATTCAAGTTGACATTTTTTAAGGGTTTTTTAGGTGTTCACGATTTTGCTTGGAAACCGCAAGTCCTATCGAAATTATATAATTATTATATGTTATAGCTGTGAAAATTCTCCAAAAGATTGACTTTTATGATATCTTCGTAGTTTTTACCATTATTGAGATATAGAAGTTCAAATTACTGTATCGCCTCCTTATAAAACAAAACCATGACTGCAATTTCCAAACTTAAACTTATATTTCTCAAAAATTGTACAACCTAGGAAAAATTTATGAAAAACAATCTTGTAGAACATTTTCACAGCTACAACATATTCTTTAGTCATATTTCGAAGGATTTGCAACTTTCAAGCAAAATCCTGAAGACCTAAGAAAAAAATCTGAAAGTTTAATCTGAACCTCTATTTTCTCCAAAATGGTAAAACCTAGGAAAATATCAATCAGACAAATTTTCACTGCTACAATATTTTCTTTAGTCCCATTTCGATAGGACTAGCGGTTTCCAAGCAAAATCGTGAAAACCTAAAAACAGCCTGATAATGTGAACTTTGATCGCGATTTATTAAAAAATTCCATCCAGCGACTTTTTCTTGTTTTTTTATTTTTCTCATCTATAAACATTGCTGTTTCAGAATCCGCAAAAACTTCCATGGTGTAAGCGGTTTTCATTTAAGGTTAGTTAAGGTGCACTGTGCATAACATATGAAGATTTCATGAGAGTAAATATTGTAGTAAACTGTCATAGCTACAACATTTTCTTTTGTCCCACTTCGATAAGACTTGCGGTTTCCGAGCAAAATCGTGAAAACCTAAAAAAACCCTTAAAAATGTCAACTTGAATCGCGATTTATTTAAAAAGCGCTCCGGCAATTTTTTTGTTTTTTTAATTTTTCTCATCTATGAACATTTTAGTTTCAGAATCCGTAAAAACTTCCCAGGTGTAAGCACCTTCCATTTAAATTTGGTTCAAGAGCACCGTGGATACCGAATTCAAGGAAGGATTTTTAAAAATAAAGCTTGACGGTAGAGGATGCTTACTTTCTAATTACTTAGTTGAATTTATATTTTAATCAGAGCGTATTGTTCCATAAGCACTTACATATCAAATTTTGAGTATCTTAAGATATCCATCTTCAACTTGGTCTTCCCATTGGAGTCTTTCCATCTACAAATGTAGCATATCCGGTATTAAAAGTGCTCCTCACTTTTATGGGGAAGTGCGAGAAAACAAGTAAAAAAGTATCAGTCGGCTTTGCCGACAGAGATATGCCCTCAGCCTATGTGAATTTAATCTTTCATCTACGTACAGATCGAATGTATTTAGGGTATTTTCAGAATTTTGTGGCCCTTTTTGCGCATTTGAACTTGCCGACAAAAATGTGGATTAGGATTAAAGTTCAAAAGTGTTGCGGAGTGAGTGCTTATAGGAATGGATCGCCATAGTCTATTATGGAAGTTGATCTTATACCGCGCCCACTAGTCATTTCAGTGGGTCATCGTATACATTTTGGACCAGTATGCCAGGAAGCATGGACTTGTCCACGGAAAACATAATATGGCTGTAAACAGGACCACAACGAACAGCATCAGTATACATTTTCAACGGATCTTCGAACAGAACCTAAACTGCACTTAGACACAAATGTCGAACTTTTGTGACTGAGGTACCTTAAGGAGAGGACCGATATTGACCATTTTAGAAGTTAAACTTAATTTGGACAAAATGTTAGGAGATCCAAAGTTTGAACCAAATTGGTTGCAACGTGCAAGAGATATCGTGCATACCATTTTAGTTACATTTTTTAAATATTGCCCTTCTTAGAACTGAAACTAAGTTTGGACAAAACATGGCGAAGGACAAATTTTGGACCAAATTGGTTGATCAGTTCGAGAGTTGTCGTACTGGCCAGCCACTACATAATGATGCTATAGGGTTTTTACACCTTTCGGGCTGTTTTCTCAAGAAGTATGAACTTGCCCCTGAAAAAACTTTTACCGTCGTAATTGAGGCGGCGAATGTAAGTTCTTGTAACTTTCAGGCTATTTTGTCATGAAGTATGGACTTGCCCCAGATGAAATTTGTACCGTCGTATGGGGGCGGTGAATACAAGTTGTTACAACAAAAATCAAAGCGATTCAAAAGAGTGGACCGCTTGAGTCCATATTAGAATCTTATCTTAGTCTGGTAGAAATTTCACGATGTATAAAGTATGGACCACATCGGATACTATCTTCAAGAGTTATCGTGCGTACAAATTTTTCGAACATTTTTGAACTTTTGTGGGGGAGGTATCTGAAGGATTGAACCGATATAGCTTATCTTCTAACATAAACTAAATTTGAACAAAATATTACGAAGGCAAAATTTTTGACCGATTCGGCAGATCCGTTCGGGAGTTTTCTTGCGCTCCAACCACTACACACGGTGTCATGGGGGATTTTGTAACTTTCAGGCTAATTTCTAATGAAGTATGGACTTGTCGTAGATCAAAGCGATTCGAAAGAGTGGACCGATTGAATCCATATTAGAATCTCATCTTAGTCTGGTAGAAATTTCACGATGTACAAAGTATGGACCACATCGGATACTCTCTTCAAGAGTTATAGTGCGCACAAATTTTCCGAACATTTTCGAACTTTTTTAGGGGAGGTACCGGAAGGAGTGAACTGAACTTAAACTAAGTTTGGACAAAATATTACGAAACCAAATTTTGGACCGAATCGGTTGATCCGTTCGAGAGTTATCGTGCACTCCAACCAGCCAGACAGATAGACAGACGGACGGACATGGCTAAATCAACTCCAAATTGTCTGAAACGGATTTCGTCCAAACATACTTATTATTACTACGATGAGGCACATTTTCCAGTAATGCTGAGGGTACAAATATTTCTAATCTTCGGATAGATCTGATTTTTTTCAGTAAATGCTTAAAATAAGTTAGAAACACTTTAGCCAAAAAATCATCAATATGGATCCAGTTTTTCCTATAGCCCCCATACAACGCACAATGGTCCAGGAATCGATTTTCCTGGCCAAAAATCATAATTTTGTTTTGTCAAAGATATTTAATTTCTATATGGGATTCGATAGTAATCATATTGGAACTAAGGAAACCAAAAAATTAGGCCCAAATATTGGAAGGTGTGGGCGTGGCGTGCCCCTAAAGACGAGCATTTTCCCCATTTTTGGGAAATACGTAATTTTTGCAAATTTCTGGAGAAAGACGAAGCTATTTCTCTGAAACTATAACAGTTGTTGTGTTCATTGTTTCTTTGTAAGGTAGGAAGGATTGTGGTCTTTAAAAATCGTTTCAGTAAATTACGGTAGCGTTTACACAACATGATCTGTTTGATTTTTCCTCGGGTACTAAATTTTATGAAATTCCAAATTTAGTGGACTAGAACTTTTTTGGAACAACATGGAACAAAGTTCTGTTTTCACAGAAAGATGCCCGAAAGTCTCCTCTTCCAGCCTATATATACTTTTGTACCCGTCCCGTTCAGTTCGTTTAACACTTTTTTCAATTTATTGAAATTACATGGGTAAAATGTGTGTTTTTCTATACTGTTTCCATATGAATTACAGTTTTTTGACACAAATTACAACTTTTTTGAGTATATGAGTTTTTATACGAGTTATATAAGTTTTATTAAAACCCAAGGCGAATTTTTTTAATTTTTGAAAAAATTGTAATTTTTTTTGTAAAATTTTTTTTGTAAAATTTTTTTTTACAAATTTTTGAAAAAAAATTTTTTCGACATTTTTTCGAATTTTTCTTTTTAGTTTTTTGGTAATTATTTTGTTTATTTGTTGGTGCTTGACCATCTTTAATACATAGGATGATATAAAAACCACAAAAACACTCATATTTTGATGAAAAATTGTTAAAAAACTCAACTCAACGAACGGAACGAACTTTACCGCTTATAGTTCGTCTGAAAGCTGATTGTGTTATCTGTCTAACAAAAAAAGAATTATGAATATATCTCTATCCGTTCAAAAGTTACAGAATTTTGACCAGGAAAAAACGATTCTGAACCACTGTGCAACGGTACCTCCCGATTTCAGGTATTTTGAAGCTTCTATCTATATTTTCACATCGAATTGGCTGTAATTTGGTATTTAGGGTTCCCAGTAGTCAGAAACCTTCTCCACCAAAAATTGTGGACATAGGTCTAAGTTTTGGTATAGCCTCCATATAACGGTACCTCGAAATGTCAGGTGTTTTTAAGTTGTTATCTACATTTTCGACACTAGCTGCAATTTGGTATTTAGAGTTGTCATTGATCGGGAAACTTTCACACCGTAAAGTGGGGATATAGGTCCAGGTTTTGGTATAGCCCCCATTAACGGTACCGGCATTTTCAGCCTAAATTGGCTGTAATTTAGTTAAGGGGTTCTATGTGATCAGAAAACGTCTCCGCCTGATATTGTGGACAGGAAAATAAACTGAATATTCCATTTCATGTCAGAATATTCATGGGGGGAGGGGAGGTATGCTAAAGTTCGGTCAAGCCAAACTTAAAATTTTTACTTGTTTTTCACATTGTATAGAGAATCATATATGAAAAATATATAAAATGTGAAAAGTACACTCATAAGTAGATACATAAACAAAAACATCTAAACACTCCAGACTTATACCCTAGACAGACGGCAGCGTTAATTTGCATTAATAACTGTATTTAATTTTGGCCTGACAGACGACAGTTTCTGCATTTACGAAACAGCTGATTGCTGTTTTGTTGTTGTTTGCAATGTATTTTTTGTTTTCCTTGTGTCTCAGAGCATGAATATGCTCTCTCCTCCATATGAATATGGGCTCTCTTCTACGGCATTGCCATATTGAAATACCTAAATGCCTTTTAAATGCAGCTCGATTTTGTGCATTAAGAATGTGGATAATGCACGAATTAATTTGAATTAAGGCAGTTAATGCAAATTAACGCTGCCGTCTGTCTAGGGTATTAAAAACAATCAAAAAATATCTAAATCTTAAACGAAAAAAACAAAAAAAAGTAAAGAACCGTTAAGTTCGGCCAGGCCGAACTTTTTATACCCTCCACCATAAAATATTCTGAACTAAAACGGAATAATTATTTTCTATCCTGTCCACAATTTGAGTGGGAGATATTCTGTGACCACTGATACATACCTAAATAAGGTAAAGAATAAATACAGAAATGGCTTCAATCGGTTGGCAACCTTATATGGGGATAAATCAAAGTGTGGACCTATGTTGATAGTTGTTGGTGGAGAAGTTTTGTGACCACTGGAAAGATCAAATTGTTCGATTATAAATTGTTGCTAAAATCCTCAAAATACCGAAAATCGAGAGGTAACGTTATATTGGGGCTATTCCAAAACATGGCCCTATATTGACAATTTTTGGTGGAAAAATGTTGTGACCACTACACAGTGGATCCACTTGTATGGAGAAAGTGGCCAAAAATATTTAGAATGTAAAAATCAAGCCAATGCGCCGGTTACAGCTTTGTGCTGCTGCGAAGAGTGTTTTAAGAAACCACGAGCGTAACATTATCCCCCCTTTCCCCTCTGGAGAGGGTATTCGGTAAGAATTGTTTTATGCTGTTAATACAAAATGACATCAACAAAGCTCCCGATTATCTTATGATGCAAAAATGGGCTTGGAGAAACAAAACAATCTACAAAACAACATAAAATCCAACCAATTTAGCGTATTAAAAAAATCAACATTTTTGTCTGAAAATTGGTAAAATTTTTAATATAGATCTTATAGCGTTCTTTCAGGAAGGCACGTACCGCCAACGTAAGACAAATTTGGAAGAAGATTTTATCATCTTGCCACTGATGCCAACTATGTTAATGTACGTGGTCAGGTAACAGGGTTATACGCTAATATATCCATTGAAACCCTATTCCAGGGCAGCTTTAGTCAGCGACCCACCATTTAGAGTCTGGCACTAGATGACAGCTGATTTTAATACTGAATAATCTTAAACCCTACTTTGGAAAATTATTCCCGAGGTGGGCACTGGTGGGCATCATGACTAAAACGTTAGATCAAATTTAAGTATATGATCAAATTGGCATTAAAAAACCCTAAGAAAATATGCAGCTAACTAGAATTCCACAACACGCTAAAACCCTGTTTTTTAATGAAAAGTAAGCTATTACCTTATCCTTCTAAACCGACTATAATATTTTGCTATACGTACTAGTTTCGCGATATTTTGAATATATTTACTTGCACTTAAAATATAGATTGTACTCACAACAAAAAATATTAGTCATATGTTCCGACTTTTGAAGCTATTCTTAAGAAGATCGCGTTCAAATGAAACAAAAACTAATATATTTTTAAAAAGGTCCATGTCATAGCAGTCAGAGTTGCCAGATGTTGTACCAACATTTTGACATTTATTTTTATTTTTGGCCAATGTGTGGATCCCCTGTGCACTGGGAACTTCAAACGGCAAATTACAGGTATTGCGGTCATAAAATGTACCTAAGATCCTCAAAATACCGAAAATCGGGAGGTAACGTTATATGGGGGCTATAACAAAACGTGGACCTATGTTGACAATTTTTGGAGGAGATGTTTTGCGATCACTAGGAACCTTAAATGTTAAATTACAGGTAGTTCGGTCAAAAATGTAGCTCAAAATACCGGATATCGGTAGGTACCTTTATATGGGGGCTACACCAAAACATGGACCTATGTTTATATTTTTTGGTGGAGATGTCTTGTGATCACTAGGAACTTCAAACGTCAAATTACGGGTAGTTCAATTAAAAATTGTAACTACAATCATCAAAATACCTAAAATCGGGAGGTACCGTTATATGGGGGCTATACCAAAACATGAAGTTTTGTTATCAATATGAACCTCCACTGTCAAATTACAGGTAGTTCGGTCACAAAATTTATCTAAAATCATCAAAATGCCGTTCTACTAATAATCGTGGATTGAAGTGAGCATTTTTTAAATTAAGTTTTTTTTATCCTCTGAGAATTCAAGGTCCATATTTAAAACCAGCTGCATAATGTAGATTTGTTCTATTTTTAAAATACCCTAAGTCGATGGGTACTGTTGTATGGTGATATACGAAAAAGTAAAATTTCCATGACCATTTTGAATACCGAAAATGTTACGGACCTATTCCGGTTCTTGACGAAAGTGCTGAAGGTAGAACCTTTATGAATGAGCCTTATTGTTGGTGTGAAAGGATTAGTACTAAATGCTGTGTTAGTGAATGGGTAAAACCAGAATTCTGAAATTTGCAATGTGAGTCATTGTTGGTGGATATCTGTGATATGAAGTCGCAGTTTCGGGGTGCGATTACAGTTGCCGAATTTGACGATTTATCGTCATTTTGACGATTCTTTGGGCCAAAATTGGAAAATGACAATTTGACGATTTTATGCCCTGAAATGACGATTTTTCACGATAGCCAAAATTACATGTAATAAAACAGGATAACTATATTTTAACCAAAATTTTACGAAAGATTTTAAAGAAAACAATGTTGCAAACTCGATTTTATGCGTTTTTTAATGTTCTTAGCAATTTCCAGTTAGATTGGCAATATTTAGGTACATATCTGGGATATAGGTAGTTTCAGCTTTTTTGCCTCAATTCGAAATATAATAATTATAACTGTTCCACAAACATCCCAGATGGGACAAGGGAGACTTCTCTAATATCAATGAGTGCCTCCCTATTCATATTAGCTAAATGATATGGGAACTTCTGTTTATTGTCGAGTCCCAACGGCGTGTCCTAAGACACCACTTGTAGAGAAGTTTTACATGGCTGAAATACTCAGAAAATTTCGCCAACAATACTTGGGGGAAATTTGGCGACCGTTGACAATTTGATGTTGTCTGGCTCGGGAATCGAAACCAAGACCTTTAGCGTGCAAGGCGGGTGTGCATATCATTGCACCACGGTGGCACCCAATTCGAAATATATCATTTGAAAATTTTCATTTGAGATTGTTAATGGAAGAAAAATCGTCTATCAGGTTGTGAAAAATATGGGAGTCCAGCTTTTTGCGCTCTTTAAGAGATCAGTTAGTATGTCATGACCAAACGACATGGACGATCAGGGTAGAAATACAATGGATTTTTCTTGCTTGCGTGTCTTCATTTCGGGTAATAAATTAAATAACGGCCAAGACGAAATTGAATTAGGTTGCTTATTTCATTTATTATTTTACTGAAGCAAAGCAACCAACAGGGTAATTGTGTTTCTACCTTCAGTCAGGCGATATTTGAGCAAAGCTGTCATTCAAAACTGGCAATGTATTTCATTGCATTTTTGCAAACTCGATAGCCATAGGGGAAACTCTCATCTGGTGAAAGTTTTTGATGTGGGTATTTAATTGAGATGAATTTTTTCTGCTGTAGGTTGTATATCATGAGTGCCGTAGGGAATGGAAGATACCAAGGAACGGTCCTGACCGGCTTTAACATGGCAAAGCCCAGGATTTATCTTCGTCCGTCTTTCATCTCAAGTGGACACTGACCTCCCCGTAGTGTCACCTGGGGAGCTGTCTTTAACACCCGTTAAAGGTAGTGAGCTAACATGTGCCGCGCGTTCATCCATAACCCTCTCCTAGAAGAAGCAGCCCACTATGAAAAAACGAAAGAAATGAAAAACAAACCCCTCTAAAGTTGAGGAACCCCGCAAACGTTTTAAGGACCATGATCTGAGAATCTGCACCTGGAATGTTCGCACTCTTTATAGAGAAGGTGCAGTTTACGCATTGGCAGATGTACTTGCCGACATTACTGCCAAACAGGAAATAAGATGGATTGGGATTGGAGTCACAACAACACCTAAAGGTGGCGCACTGTATTATAGCTGCCATGACGTTAAGTATGAGTTTGGTTGCCGATTCGTAGTTAGTCGGAGACTAAAACATCTGGTATCCAGCTTTACCCCAGTGAATGAAAGACTTGCTGCAATTCGAATAAAAACTAAATTCTTCAACATCAGCTTTATTTGCGCTCATGCTCCCACAAACAGACCAAAGATATACTTTACGAGCGCTTAGAAGAAACATATGAACGTTGCCCTGCCCATGACATTAAAATCATTCTAGGCGATTTTAATGCCAAAGTTGGAAAGGAAAATATCTTTGGCCCAACAGTCGGAAAACTCAGTCTCCACAATGAAACATCTGACAATGGTATGAGGCTGATAGACTTTGCAGCTGCAAAAAACATGGTAGTTAGCAGTACCAGATTTAATCATCTAGATATTCATAAGGGCACCTGGCTGTCTCCAGACCAAAGAACAAGTAATCAAATTGATCATGTTGTGATGAATTGAAGACATTCATCGAGCGTGTTGAATGTATGATCGTTCCGAGGAGCAAACACAGACTCGGACCACTACCTTGTTGCAGAAAAGTTACGTACCCGTCTAAACGTTTGAAACAAAGCACGAACAGATACAACACGGAAGTTGGACATCGATAAGCAGCAAACACAACAAATAGCCCCAGCATATTCCACTCAACTAGCCCAATTGCTTAATGAAAGCACTCTTCGTCACGATAACATACCAGCACAATGGCAACATATTGCCCACTCCATGCAAACAGCCGCAAAATCCACACTTGGATGCCAGAGACCTCCACCAAGGAATCCATGGTATGACCAGGAGTGTCGTGCTGCTACGGAAGAGCAAAATGCGGCAAATAGGCCTACTCTACTCTAGGTATCGGGAGAAAAGTAGATAGGAGAATATCTTTTCCGTAGGAAAAACAGAGAAATGGAAGGGCGGGAGTGTGAAAAAATCGAGATGTACAGGAGCCGGAATGAAGTCCGAAACTTCTACCAAAGAGTAATACAGCAAACTCATGGCTTTGGTACAGGTGCATCCTCCTGTAGAGACCAGCAAGGTAATTTGGTGACTGATACAGATAGTGTGGTTATGGAAAGAACATATTTCCAAACTGTTGGTATCCATTAGTAGCGATGACGGCGAAGATACCACAGATCCAATCCCAGAAAATTGTATTGAATGTATACCGCCCAGCCATGAGGAGGTAAAGACAGCAATAAACCGGCTGACGAATAATAAGGCAGCAGGAGCCGATGGCTTGCCAGCCGATCTGTTCAAAACCGGAGGCAACACGCTGATAAGGTGTATGCATTAGCTAGTTAGCACCATCTGGCAGGAAGAACGCGTACCCGATGATTGGAACTTGAGCATCCTATGTCCAGTCCACAAGAAGGGAGATAAGACTGTGTGCTGCAATTACAGGGCCATAAGCCTGTTGCATATTGCATATAAGATAGTATCTGGCATATTATGTGAGAGACTAAAGCCTATGGCCAATGAAATTATTTGACCCTATCAGTGCGGCTTTAGACCGGGCATATCCACCATTGATCAGATATTTACCTTGAGACAAATCATGGTGTTTAGGTGAGGGAGGGGAAATCCATAGGCTTCTTCGATAACTCAGGATTACCGTATATGATGAGCAGTGGATGGAGAAAAGAATAAGAGAAATAAAAACAACCAGTATCAATTCTTAATATAAATATAATTGAAGTTTATTTGTGACTCTTTTCAAACAACAAAGTAGATTACCTTTGTAATCGGGTGGTGGCGTCAGATGCCTTTAAGTAATAACGCGTAGACGTTATTTCTCGACAAGTGCTAGATGACAAGTGAACGCAGAGGTTCTGAGTGATCGCAGAGGATCCCATGTCATATACTAATACATTTACAATTATTCCAGTGAGAGCAAAGTGTAACAAAGTGAGCAAACCGACAACAACCGATGCCCAGCGGCGATCCGCACACTACGGTATCCGCAGAGGGAATTGTAGAGGAGATGCCAGTGCGCCAATCAGCATCCGTGATTGATCGAGCAGGGGAAGTTGAGGGACAAAGTATCTAACTTATACATTGCCGCCCACCTTGATACACGTAAGCGTGGATCAACAAATTAAAGCTAGGAATAATTACTATGAAGATTTATAATATTGAAAAAATGTGTTAATAATAGGATTCATGAACGTAAATTCAGATTCCCAAGTGAGCTATATTTCAAATTAGCGATTTCTATAAACGAATAATTAAGAAATGATCTACTCCGATATTCGCTCAATTCAAGAATATGGAGACGAGTCACTGAACAAATAAATTTTAGTTTTCAAGATATAATAGTACTGAATGTTTCTACAATTGACTATAGTGGTCGATTTTCAATAGTACTATCGATTGTGAGGTTATGTGCTAGAGACGGTAGGAACTGAACCGTAAGGAGGTACCCGAAAATAGATTTTTGGGAAGCTACGAATTCAAAACTATCTTTGGCCGTTCCCAAAAGCAAACTATTATCTGAGGAGGAGTTTGATGTTGTCCGAAGACCGATCCAACGAACGAAGTTCTCGACTTTTGACATCAGTAAATGCCGGAGAGGAGGTTGGACGGGACAAAGAAGGACTAAATACTCGACTTTTGACCTTGGAAAAAGCCGGAGAGGTATTTGAGCGCGAGGAAGAAGGGCTAAATACTCGACTTTTGACCTTCGTAAAAGCCGGAGTTGATTTCGTCAGAGTTGAAGCTAATACTCGGCTTTTGACATATGTAAAAGCCGGAGTGGTATTCAAAGATGGCGAAGCAAGAACTTTTTTATTGCGCAAGGTATTAGTGTCTGGATGATTGCTTTGATGTTTGTTAGAAGTGCGATTCGACACAGTACACTTAGACTCTCGACTTTTGACATTTGTAAAAGCCGGAGAAGTGCATGGCAAAGTAGAACTGCCTGGGGGGTGTCTGGGCTGCGACAGAACATAACTGGGATCTCGACTTTTGACATCAGTAAAAGACGGAGACAGTTTTGATGTGGCCGGAGCTCTTCTAACATGTGGCCGGTGGAGAAGGCTATGGTGCCGTTGTTTGCACATGTTGCAATTATATTTGCTGTTACATTTCTTAACAGCATGACCACGACATAAGCAATTTATGCAATAATTATGCTTTTTCACAATCGAGAATTTGTCCTCAAATGATAGTTTAATAAACTGTGGGCAGAGACGAAGAACGTGGCTCTGGCCAGAACAAATTGGGCAAGTACTTGTCAGCAAATTTGTAGATCGAGGATGTGATACATCGTTAGATTTATGTACCGACAACACTTTATTGGAGGAGCGAGATGAGACAACTTTCTTTGTGACCTGATTTCCATACAAGTTTTGGATACAAGTCAATGTTTGTATCCTCTCTGTGAGGAAAGCATCTAAGTCTCTCCAAGAATACAGCGAAGACTTGTTTTGGATGCTTTGCTCCCACAGAGTCAATGTCAATTTAGGCAAACGCTGCAAGCAAATACAAACTATTATTGGATCCCAATGATCCGTGATGACGTCAAAGACGATCATTGCAGCTAGACAACTATTTATGCCGCGTTGAAGAATTTTCAAATCAGAACTAGTTTCTTTATTAAAAGAAGGGAGATTAAGCAATTGCTGGATGTGACTATTCACCACGATACGTTTATTGTCATACGTATCCGACAATGCTTTCCACGCTAAGGGGAAACTAGAATTGGTGAGTGGAAATGACGAGACGATTTCGCGAGCCTCACCGGTGGTTTTCTGCAACAAATAGCAAAGGCGCTCAACGTCTGACAGACGCGAATTTTCAACGAAAAGGGTGGTGAATAAATCCCTAAACGTGGGCCATGACATAAATCCACCTGCAAAAACATCAATGCCGATAGGAGGCAAAGGCAGATAATGGGTATCGACAGTTGACTTGGAGTGGTTTGCAATAGGGGCAGCAGAACAATTTGTGGTGGTGGTGATTTGAGGAGGTGAAGGACAGACATGTGAAGCATCAACCTGCAAAGGGATAGACTCCCTCAATAGCAAACCCGATGAAGACTGTTCAGAATAAAAGGTGATGTCGTCAGTCTGGGTACTACACGTTGTGGTGGAGGAAGTTTCTGTTGGGACAATTACATCAAGAGGAGTAGACTGCACAGAAACAGGGGCTAAAGACTCGCTAGAAAGCAAACTGGGAGATGGTGTTTCCTTTGAAACGAACAACAATTCATTTGGAGGATGTGGTGAGATTGCAGAAGCTATAGCAGGTGAATGAGTTTCACTATCAGGAGTTTTAAGGCGCTCAAGATGCCGACTAATTGTGCTAATGCACCGAAGGTACGCAATGTAGGATGTGGCGTACTTTTCCTCAACGACATCAATACCATCAGCCTGTGCAGTCTCGGATGTCGTGAGGTAGTTTTTGCACTCGTCATAAGTGCTTTTGACTTTAGACCACAATTTTTGAAACTCAGAACTGTGGATTTCGAAATAATATACATTATTGTTGGATTCACTACTTCGTTCAAACGATGCTACACGTTTCAAAAAGATGTCAGAAGCTCTAACAAAACGAGTGTGTGGGGTGACTGACATCTCGAAGTTTAAATTCAGAAAAATCAGTGAAAATCTACGACTGAATTTGCAACGAATGTTGAAAAATGGAAATTCAGTTTAAGCACAAATTGCTATAGCTCAAAGGAAATAAATTTCCACGAAAACCTCAAAATTTCTACGAATACTACAGAAAAATAGCAAGGTGTAATGATTTTTGTAATTAAAGTAGGGCGAAATAGGAGAGAATTTAAATACACTTCCTCAGGGCGAACAAGAACTACTTTAATTTGGTCAAAATGCAAAAAATGTATATAGTGCTACCTAGTGTAGGGTGTATGATAAGGTGAGATAAGCCAATGGTAGGGTGTAGTTTCCAAAATCCAACGACAAGTAAGCTATTAATATGAAAACACTAATGTTTGCACCAGAAAATCAACGCAAATCAATTAATTTGTCTGAAATATATATTGTTCGGTTGACAAGTTGGTGCAATGTATGCCAAAAGTAGGGTGTATTTGTCCAAAAATACCGAAACCCCTACGGAGACTCAATAATTTTTCAAAATGTTTACAAATATTGCCAAAAACAATATAAAAATGCCGAAAAACAATTATTTTTCACGAATGTTCTCTGCTGGATAAATGTGCAATAAATGCCGAGTGTAGGGTGAATTTGTCCAAAAATTCCAAAAACCCTACTGCTAATTAATTAGATTTCAAAAAATTATCGAAAAATAATTTTCAAAATTAATTATTAAAAAAAAACTATTTGTGCTGTTTTACCCCACTGTACTATTTGTACTTTCTTACCCCACTGTGCTGCACACACAAGCGACGCTAGCAGAGAAATGTCTATGTGTATGCAGCGAAGCTCCCACTGAACAACAGACGTTGCAAACGACCAAGCAAGTGAGTGCTGAGGATCAGCAGAGTTTTTAAGGGACGCTTAAAAAGGCGGGAATGTTGTTGGTATAATTACCATGTAATTTCTCAAATTAGAATAAATACCTGACCGACAAAGGTAGGAGAATAGAAAAACGAATGTGTTTGGTTGGTGATTGACGATCTATACAACAAAGAAATGAAATGCAGCGAGAATTTGGATGGTGCGTTATTATTGTAAATTTGGCTGTGCAAATTTTCAAAGGGTTTTATGTAAACCGAGGGGGAATAACAACGCCAAATATTTTTGGATGGAGAGGATCGTACCAACAACTAATACCAAACGACAATGTGCAATGTGTGTTGTTGTTAAATTTGCCAATGCAAATTTTCAAGAAAAGGTCTTCGATAGAAAAGGTCCTTGGGGAATAACAACAATAACAAATAAATGAGAGCTAGATCAGTGCGTGTAATAATTTAATTACACGAGAGCAAGAGTGATTGGAAGTTGACGATGTTGTTATTGCAAATATTACAAATATATTTGCCAGTTCTCAGTTAAAATGAGAAGAGCCACAATTCAAATTTTACAAAGTAACAACACCGAATGCTTTCTTTGTATGATCAACGCGACGTTGGGTGATCAGTACAACGAAAAGAAAATAGCAAGTTTAGCAACAACTAAGGTGTTGTGTAGTAGGAAAGCAAGTATTAACACAAGAAGTGTTAATATGAGTCGACCAATATGAACTTTTAGCTACAATTGGGGACTACAATGAGAATAGGCGATTGGAAGTAATGGGAGTTCGTTCGTTCGACCAAATGGTCTGGAGCAAATCTAACAAAAATAACAACAACACGTATTTTGATTTGTATTATCACCGCGACATTGGATAATCAGTACAACAACGATTTCAATAAGTTTTGTGTGGACTGTATTGTATGGTGGGGGAATGAAGGCAACGAATTTAATGCACTCGCGTATAGAGACTGAAATTCGACCAACGATTTATGTTTATATTAATGCTCAAACGGTAAACGAAACGAAAAATACTAACACTCGCGGTAGCTCACTTTTTATGGAAATCTGAGTTTACGTACCTGGTGTTAGTATGGTGATTTGTTGATGTAATTAATGTTAGCAATGATATGTGACGTGAGATGATCCAATGATTTCTCCGTGCAAAGCAACAACAAAAGCTTCAATTCTCGTTCAAGAGAGGGGGAACAACAACAATACTGGCGTCTATCTGGCTCGATGCGATCAAATGTTTAGGTGAGGGAGGGGAAATCCATAGGCTTCTTCGATAACTCAGGATTACCGTATATGATGAGCAGTGGATGGAGAAAAGAATAAGAGAAATAAAAACAACCAGTATCAATTCTTAATATAAATATAATTGAAGTTTATTTGTGACTCTTTTCAAACAACAAAGTAGATTACCTTTGTAATCGGGTGGTGGCGTCAGAGGCCTTTAAGTAATAACGCGTAGACGTTATTTCTCGACAAGTGCTAGATGACAAGTGAACGCAGAGGTTCTGAGTGATCGCAGAGGATCCCATGTCATATACTAATACATTTACAATTATTCCAGTGAGAGCAAAGTGTAACAAAGTGAGCAAACCGACAACAACCGATGCCCAGCGGCGATCCGCACACTACGGTATCCGCAGAGGGAATTGTAGAGGAGATGCCAGTGCGCCAATCAGCATCCGTGATTGATCGAGCAGGGGAAGTTGAGGGACAAAGTATCTAACTTATACACATGGAAAAGACCCAATCGACAGATCGACACCTTTCATCTTTTCGTCGATTATAAAGCAGACTAAAGCCTATGGCCAATGAAATTATTGTACCCTATTAGTGCGGCTTTAGACCGGGCATATCCACCATTGACCAGATATTTACCTTGACACAAATCATGGAATAGACCCAATAAATTCAGATCGACACCTTTCATCGATTTCGTCGATTATAAAGCAGCCTTCGACAGCCCGCTGAGTTCAAATGTATTCCAAGCCATGTCTGATTTTGGTATTCCTGCAAAGCTCATTCGGATTTGTAGAATGACATTAACTGATACTCGGTCCTCGGTTAAAATAGGAAAGAAACTCTCCGAAGAGGTTTCAGGTTTTCCTGCTGGAGAAGGTCATACGAGACGCGAAGGTCAAAAGAAGTGGAACAATATACTCGAACCGCCATATGTTACTTGCTTATGCCGATGACATTGACATCATGGGTCGATCGGTAAAGGAAGTAACTGAAAACTTTGCAAAAGTCTAAAGGGAATCTGCTAAAGTGTGTCTGGCGGTAAACGGCGAGAAGACCAAGTTGATGGTGTCGACGCGCAATGCGTCCATAGAGATCGTACCAACTGTTGACGTTGGTTCCTATAATTTTGATGTAGTAAAGGACTTTGTCCACCTGTTTACAACTAATAACAACAGATGCTACTTTGACCGGAGTAAGCAGTTTAGGAATAAAGCCACATCTCGTCAAACAAAAACAACGCTTTACAAAACACTGATACTACCCGTGCTGATATATGTTTCCGAAGCCTGGGTACTTGCACAAGGCAGTGTTTGGTGTTTTTTAGAGAAAAATTCTTTGAAAGATCTATGGACCAATCTGCGTTGACGGTGAATATCGACGTCGTATGAACCACGAGCTGTATCTGCTATACAACGACATCAGTATAGATAAACGTTTCGAGATGCAACGGTTGGGTTGACTAGGACATATCATAAGAATGAGCGATGATGAACCCGCTAAAAAGGCGTATAAATACGAGTCACATGGCGGTGCACGCAGAGTTGGCAGGCCTAATCTTAGATGGAGCAAGGAAGTCGATGAAGAGATGAAAAGGAGCGGTATTCCAGAAAGCGAAGCAGTAAACAGAGAGAATTGGAGATCTTTTCTTAGTTCGGCTTATAGAACAAATTTTCTGTAATGGACCAGCTAAGTAAATAAGTAAGCTTGTATATCTTATGTAGTAGTCAGTCTCATTGTCATAACTATAATCGAAAAATTCACATTAAGCCGTAACCAAACCTAGTTTTGGACTATGTTGGCGAGTTTCCAAATTTTATTGACGATTTGATTTTCGATCAAAACTGTCGGCAACGCCAGTTGTGATACGGCAGATTTTTTGGAAATTCGAACTGTACTAAAATGAATTTAAACAATTAAATGTTGGTAATTAAAATAGGCGTTAGTAGAACAAAATTTTCAGTGTTAGCCATTTCCATATTAATTATTTTTTATTTGTATACTATTCCCTTTCCGCATACAAAGTAGCTGGCATTTTCTAGTTATTTTATATATGTTTTTATTTTCATTAAAAGAAAATATGCCGAATACGAGGGTGTAGCTATTAAATTTCGTGCACTTATGCGAGCTTTTTATGTGTGTCTGTCTCTTTTCATAATGGAAAATTACTTTCTTATTAAAATTCATTTTTTATATGACAAGTCGTCGCAGAAATTTGTTATTTGTTGTATGTGCAGCTGCATAATAAGAGTATATTAATGTGTGTGTGTGTTGGCTGCAACTGTGGGGTATGTGTGGGGTTGTTGTTTTTGCATTTTTGTTGTACACCACAACATTCAACTTCTTCCAACTCTTCATTATCCCAAAGATCTTCTACAGGTTTATAATGTTGTGTTGTGGGTTGCTGTTTTGTGGTTGCACTTAAATGGTGCTTTCTGAGGTTTTCTTGGTGTTTTTCATTTAACGTTGTTCATTTATTTGTGCTTTTTTTTTGCAATTTTTATTATTAGTGTCTTCCAACCTTTGACTCTTTTCACCCAACATACACTCCGTTTGCCAGAATGATATTGCTCGGCTGGATGGCAGGCTGCCTGGATGGCTGGCTGTTTGACTGGGATTATGGTCACTGTGATGTTGGTTGTTTCTCTGTGTCAGTGTAGTATATAAATGAGTGAGCTTCATACTATATTCCATAGCAGTTGCAAATTTGTTTGTCTTTGTGTGTGCGTGTGAACGTGTGTTTAAATGCCAGTGTCATTGTAGAACTTTTACCCTTATCGTCTGTATGCGAGGTATTCAAACAGAGATAGTTAAAATAATTGTTGCTGCGGTTAGTTTAATAATTTTAATTGTTTTTGTTGTTTAGTTTTATTAGAGTATGACTCTGTGTGCGTGTGTGTAAAAACGAGACCAGAGTAGATTGTTGACTATCATATTGCAAATGACTCTGTTGTTACTTCATAAAGTATTATGGCTTAGTTTGTTGTTGTTGTTCTTGTTGAAATGTATTAGCACATTATATTGTTGACGTTTCGTGTGGTTTTTTATATACAAGTTATAGTAGATTTTTAAGTGCAAGTGTTAAGTATAAAAGTTTTCTAAGCGAAAATGTGGCATGTGGCCTTTATAAAGAAGATCATCAGGCAAATCTATTTGTGGTTGAAATTAAATTTATATGTGCAATATATTTGATCGGACAGAGTTGTTATATTTCAAGACAAGGACAAAGCTGGCTTACAATTGTCATAAAAAAGAGTGACAACTATTTTTAAGCAGAAGTTTACATTAACATAACCGCATTTGCCGCAGTTGAAAAGTAAAAGAAATATAAATATTTTTTGACTCCATCCAATAAATAAATATAAGAATAATTTTAAATAAATAATAAACGTGGATTTTTAGCACAACCCAATAATTATAATAAACGTGGATTTTTAAAAGATTTTTGGCCCAACCCAATAACTATAATCAACGTGGGGTTTAAAAGATTTTTAGCCCAACCCAATAATTATAATAAACGTGGATTTTTAAAAGATTTTTAGCCCAACCCAAAAATTATACCCTACACCACTATGTGGAAAGGGTATTATAAGTTTGTTTTGGGAAAATTCATGTAACACCGCGAAATATTCGTCGGAGACCCCCAATGTGGTATACCAATCTTCATATCTCGGCGAGATAAAGCGATCTTGAGATGTGTGTCCGTCCGTCCGTCCGTGTGTCCGTCTGTCCATTATAAATTGTAATCAAACTCCAGGCCGCAATTATGGACCGATCGTCACGAAATTTGGTATGGAGGTCGGTTTCGCATCAGAATAGATCGCTATTTTAATTGGTGATGACGTGAAATATTTAGCGGGTGAAATGGACCAAAAACATAATTTTTATCCGATATTTTAGCTGCTCTGTAGGTCGCAATATTAGTCCGATCGCCTCGAAATTTTAAACAAGGTAAGAGTATATGACAAAGAAGAAGCTTGCAATTTGAGATGGCGATCAGATAATATTTAGAGGGTTAAATCGACCACAACTTTTGTGTGAAAATTGTGAACATTTTTAATAAACAGCTTATATCTGTGTTCCTGAAAGACACATTCCCCACTCGTGAGTTGTATTTGGAAGACGGTCTCTTGACCATTCAATTGATGTCAATTATGTTGATGTACGTGTTCAGATAACAGAGTTACAGCCTAATATATCCAGTTTTTTGTTTGGTGTGTAATCATAAACCCGGTAGAGGTCGCAATTATAGCTCAATAGTCACGAAATTTTACACCAGGTAAGAGTTTAGGTTGAAGAAAATGCCTATAATTTTGCATGATTATATGATATTATTTAGCGGTTGACATAGACTATTACTTTTGTATGAAAAATATACAAATTTTATTTTTGGTCCATATTTTCATTCATAGAGGGCATATACCGGCAAAGGAGCCTACATATGGAAAAATTGCAATAATGTGTCTGCTAGATAACGCACCTTCTGCCTGTTATATAATGTGTTTTGTGTAGAGAATTACAATTTCCTCCCATGCTACAAATTGTCTCTATTGACAGGGAAATTTTCAGTGCAGTTGTCAAGTTGGATTTTTATACAAATATTGCAACATGGGGTCGCCTCACCACCCATTTTATACCTCAGGATTTAGGGTAAAGGGGATACAAACAAAATACAACCAAAGATGTGTCTCATCGAAATATAGGTTTTAGACCCCAAGTATATTTGGACGAAATTAGTTTCAGACAATTTGGAGTCTATTTAGCCCTGTCCGTTCATCTGTCTCTTTTAATGTCTAGCTGGCTGGTGCGCACGATAACTCTCGAACGGATCTACAGATTAGAACCAAATTTTATACTTCGTAATATTTTGCCCAAGCTTTGTTTAAGTTCGAATGTAGGCGATGTTGATCCACACCACCCCCAAAAAAGTTCAAAATTGTTTTCGAAAATTTGTGTGAACGATAACTGGCGAAGTGAGCAATCGATTTGCTCCAAACTTTCCATCGGATAAGACTATATCGGTCCTTAGGGTACCTCACACACAAAATTCGGAAAAGGCAAATTTAAGAGTCCCTTTGAATCGTTATGAATTTTTTCAGCAGATTGTACTTGCGCCGCAAATCCGCAAGTTAACTCTCAAGGGGATTTTCTGATTGGTCGAAACTTTACACATCGTATTATTTCATCCAGTCATGTGTCAGGTCGGAATATGGACTATATCTGTCCGTCCTTCGAGTACCTCCCACACAAAATTTGGGAAAGTGCAGTTTGAAGACCCGTGTCGGATCTATTTGATTATTATTTTCTTTTTGAAGAAGGTTCTTCTTACGTTCCGTATTCTGGTCCCTTTCCCGGGGTAAGTCATACTTCCTGAGATAATCGTTCAGAAGTTCCAAAAACCCCTGCCGGCTCCAACTAAAATTACAAATTTGAAAAAATAATTCTCAAATATTTCCAAAACTTAGAATTTAGCTTACTAAAATTGATTTGGTATATCCCCATATTACGATCCCTACATATTCCACGTATTCTGAAGCAAACTCGTGTTACAAAATAAATATATTTTTAGAGGCTAAAGGTATACCACCGTTAGCGCCGCTGACTTATTCTCCCTTCTTTGCTGTTTAATTGAATTGGAATAATTTTGGGATTTATAAATTTGTTTGCATGCAAAATTTTTGAATTTCTATTCATTGTTAGTTATTTCTCCTGTATAAACTATATTTCAGATTTTCACAATATATGCCCACAATGAACTATTTTCGAAGCATATGTGAGGTACAAGTGCACAATTTTGGACGATAGATCTTCAATAAACTTCCAATTTTCCCAATTACGAAATATACCAAATTGCGTGGTATATATGTATTTATTTTGAGTGTATTCCAAAGAGGAACCTGATACTCAAAGACAATTTGAAGGTGTAGCAGGAGGGGCTAATCAATGTGAATTTTTCAATTTTCGAATATTATTTAAAAATGTATTATTTATATATTTTTCCACAAACATCCCAGTAAAGACAAGAGAGGCTTCTCTTACATCAATGGATTCATATTAAGTTATTGATAGTGTCCTATGTTGCCACTTGTAGAGACGTTTTTTATGGCTGAAATACTCAGCAAATATCGCCAACATTACTAAGGGGTATTTTGCCACCATTGACCATTTGATGGGAATCGAACTCCGACATTCGGCGTGCAAGGCGGTTGCAGATACCTAATTCCGACAGGTTGTGGTGTAGGGTATCACATGGTCGGCCCCGTCCGACTATAGCCCTTGCTTACTTGATATAATAAACGTGGATTTTTAAAAGATTTTTTGTCCAACCCAATAATTATAATAAACGTGGATTTTTAAAAAAAATTTAGCCCACCCAATAATTATACTAAAGGAGGACTTTTAAGAGATTTTAGTTCAACCCTATTTTGTCCGTTGCATCCGTATTTGTTCTTCTATAGTTTTTCATAATAAATCTATCTCTCTTCTCCTAGGCAACCAAAACTCTTTATTAATTGTACTCTCGATCTTTTCGACCATCATCATCATGGCCATTTATTATGTCTTATTTAAAAATGCACATTTAAAGTAAAGATAAATGAAATGCCAAGAATATTAGTGGCACCGCAAAATTTCCCACTTTGACTGTATTTTAAATATTCAACTCATCTCAATCTCATAATATCTCTGACCGCCACAAAGCCACAGTTATGATAATCTTTATCGCAGTCATCACCACCACAATCTCCTTTGCAATTTCATTATCATTTTAATGCAGATTTATTGTACAACCATAAAACATTTCATAAACTATTATTCATGCACAGTTTATGGCAGGATGCACAATAAATGTAATTCTTGTTTGTCCTTGCGTAAATCTAGAGGAGAATCTTAAAGAAGGTCGTTATTGTGGAATACGTTTATTTTGCTAATAAGCTATTAAGTTGATGTTTGTAAGTGAAGTTATTTTAGTATATTTAGAAGTTTTTTGGGGGTTTTACATTAGAATTGGGTGATATTTTAAAATAATAATATAGTATAGAAAATTTCGTTAAAAGGCAAAGTTCAGCAGACCAAAGATTGGGTTTTTCAAGCCATAATATCAAGACATTTATATAGCCAAAAATCTGCAGTTCATCGAACAAAGGTTAATCTGCTATCTGGGTTTCATTGGATATGCCGATTTATAATCCTCTTTGGATACCGATTCCAAATATTTGGTGCAGCGATCCCTTTTAATACTCAAATTTATACTTTTACACCTCGCCAAACAATGCCGTATCTAACCAACAGGTTAAACTGTTGGGCAATATTACAACAAAACCCTCTAGTCATCCTCTTACATTATACCACTTGCACTCCCCTTAGTGTAGTACAAAACAAAATCATGAATCATGCTGCGAACAATATTAATATCTTTATTTATGTCGTTGGGTGGTGGTGTGTGTTAACATAAATTTATTAACTGAAACCATAGAACAGGAAGGTTGGCAGATAACCTGCGTGGCAGATTAAATGTAAACTTATATTCATAACTAGACAAAAGTAATAAAACGCACATAGATCCGACAGAATTGATGATGAAGTTTTTTTTTAAAAAAAATATTTTTTTCTTTTTACCAAGCTTTAATTTTGCTGAACATTAAATGGCAAATGAAATTCTGGAAAATGGTTTCCTTGAAAATATTTTCATTACTGAGAAAGGATGATGATTGTGTGAACATTGAACAAATTTGTGGTTTAAACCGTAACCACCACCTCTCCATGGGAGATCGAAAAAAGGGATTTCCTAATGTTAAACCAGTTGAGGCGAAAATTGTTTTTCGTCAATGTTTTGTATACTAGGGTGTTATAATGAAAATGGCAAAAAAATTAAAGAAGCCACATAATGAAATCATGATATTGGTAGCGATCAGTAAATTTTGCAGGCTGTCAGTGCGTTTTGTAAACATTACTCTCTGTATAGAAAGTAATGATGAAGTTAAGCCAATGGGGGAATACTCTAGACTTAAGCAAGCCACATAATATTCAAAATAATGTGTTTGTTTGATACCGAGACCGACAATAATGTCCAAGCTGATACTTCATTGACAACATCTTATTGTGCAAGGCGGCATTCTGGCACGTTAAAATATTCTTGCACTGGGAAGCGCTCATATTTGCATACTACAATGGCGCCGCATTACTTACAACAGACCAGCCGATTGCTTTGTAAGAGTTCAACAGGGCTTATTTGTCTGCACCCCAAGTGCTGCCGGCAAGCGGGAACCTTGTCGCATCAGTTATGGTTTGCGCTAACGACTTAAACATCTTGTCGAACATTACATCCAATAATTTGCGGTAGCTTGTGATCGGAATCAGGACACAATCGATCAATATGTTCAGCGGTGAGCCTCATTTCAAACGTTCATGTGCTGAACAGTTTGGCAGTTTTTTAATATTCCTCAAATGGAAGATCTGTCCTAAGTCAGCTATGTAGGTATTTAGTCTATCTAGGGTTTCGGAGTCGAGGTATTCTTGGCTCGACTCCGACTCCAGGCCGGTTTTTTCACGACTCCGACTCCGAGCGTAAATTACTATACAACTAAAAATTAATAAAATGTGGACAAATGTTTAACTTTTTCTTATATTTGAGCACAAATGGGCTAATCTGTTTGTTTTTCCTAACATATTCTTTAGAATGTTCATTAATACTCATCTACAAAACATATACATATGTGAAGTAACATTCATATTTATATTATTTCTACTGAATCTTATATTGAACAAGTAAGAAAGTATCAATCGGCTTTGCCGACAGAGATATACCCTCAGCCTATGCGGATTGAAATACTCTTTTTCCAAAAAAAAAAAAAAAAAAAATGGGCATATGAACCGACAAAAATATGGGTAGGATTAAGGCGCAAAAAATTGCGAGAATATCGATAGATAGGGCTTTTTTTAACCATACTAGCCTACGAAAAACATAATATCTCTATAAACAGGAAGGATCTTCGAAAAGACCCTTAACCCCACAAACATTTTGAACATTTCTGTGTGTGGTACCCCAAAGATCGGACAGATAGGGCCCACATTTGAACATAAACTAATTTTCTACAATATTTAGAGAATTAAAGTTTGGACCAAATCGGTCCAATGACCAATCCAGTCACTACATATGGTGCCATAGGGTTTTTTTTTACAACATTCAGGCTGTTTTCTCAAGAAGTATGGACTTGCCCCGGAAAAAAACTTTTACTGTCGTAATTGAGACAGCGAATGCAAGTTGCTTTAACAAAAATCAAAGAGATACGAGAGCAGGTCTTAAAGTGAATTTATCCGAAATTTTGTGTGGGGGTACCCGAAGGAGTGGACAAATATAGTCCATGTTCGAACCTGAACTTAGGATATTAGGTTGTGTTAAGTATGGACCAAATCGGTATCACCCATCAAGAGTTATCGTGCGCACAATTTTTCCAAACATTTTTGAACTTTTGTGGGGGAGGTACCTGAAGGAGTGGACCGATATGACTTATCTTCGGACTTTAACTATGCTTGAAAAAAATATTATTAAGGTAAAATTTTGGATCGAATTGGCAGATCCGTTCGTGAATTATCTTGGGCTCCAACCACCTCATGCGGTGTCATAGGGGTTTTTCGCAACTTTCAGGCTATTTTCTCAGGAAGTATGGACTTTCCCATGAGGAAACTTGTACCGTCGTATGGGGGGCAGTGAATATAAGTTGCTTAAACAAAAATCAAAGCGATTCAAGATAAGGTTCTATACTGAACTTATCCGAAATTTTGTGTGGGACGTACCCGAAGGAGTGGACCGATTGAGTCCATATTGAAACCTTATCTAAGTCTGGTACACATTTCACGATAGGGAAAGTATGGACCAAATCGGTTACTCTCTTCAAGAGTTATCGTGCGCACAAATTTTCCGAACATTTTCGACCTTTTGGGGGGGAGGTACCGGAAGGAGTGGACCGATATAGCTTATCTTCGAACTGAATCTGTTCATCCGTTCGAGAGTTATCATGCGCTCCAGCCAGCCAGACAGATAGACCGACGGACGGACATTGCTCAATCGACTCCAAATTGTCTGAAACGCATTTTAACGTTTTGTTAAGAAAAGGAATTACCCTACCCACTATAAAAAAATCTGGCATTTCTTTGTCTATTCTTTCGTCAAAAATACCGGTATTTCACTTTTCATACTACTACTTATGTACCAACAGTTTTTGTCTATACTGAAATATAAACAAGTTTGAGTTACTACCTATTTGTTGAACAGGTGCGATATATTGCAGCATGTGTCGGTGTCGCTACCGGTGTCGCTACCGTTAAAGTTTTTTGAAATATTAATTTTGGTGAAGGTGAAGGCACCCACTAACCTCCTCCTGGCGTATAATTTTGGGAATTTTTACATACAACAATTTACCGCCAAGTCCGAACGGCGTGTCCTAAGACACCACTTTTAGAGAAGTTTTTCATGGCAGAAATACTCAGGAAATGTCGTCAACATTACTAAGGGGTATTTCGCCACCTTTGATCGATTCCGCGGCCAGGTAACTTCAAACTGTGGTAAAATACACCTCAGTAATGTTGGCGGCATTTTTTGAGTATTGCAGTCATGTAAAACTTCTCTATAAGTGGTGGCTTAGGTCACGCCGTTCGGACTCGGCTATAAACTGTAGCTCCCCATATCAGGAAATATGAATCGGGTTGTACTCATTGATATGAGAGAAGTCCCCTTTGTCCCTTATGGGATGTTTGTGGAACATTTATTATATTATTATTTAAGCTTGACGTGATAAGGTGGCAGAATCCACAAAGTTATTTCTTACAATAAGTTTATTTGTTCCATAAATGAATTTTGATTTGCTGAAAGCTATTTTCCAGGGGTAGTGGTGTAGGGTATCACATGGTCGGCCCGTCCGACTATAGTCTTTGCTTACTTGTTTTAAATGACTTCGGAAATTTCATTCAATTGCATTTGCCAAAGTGGAAGGTAAAAGCGGCAATGAACGCCATTGTTGACTGTGTGTTTGAAGAAATGGACTCACTAATTCTAACAAATGATGATTTCTGTTAAATTAAGAATCCTCTCCCAATTTTTCATACTTTTGTCCTGTAAATGTTGGTGATTTATATGTAGTTCTACATTTTTAGATGCTGTGGTTCAAGTACCAATATACGTTAAAAATTGTAATCCAACATGAACTTTATCTGAGAGACATTATTAATAAAATTAATGGTACAGGCCTGCTAAATAGACCAATAAACATTATAGATACAAATGAAAACAAAAAATTATTGACATTGTACTCCTTAATGGATGTGTAGGGTTGTGAGTCTTCACCCAGAAGTGGACCTATGTTGACGGATTTTATGTGAGGATGATGTGTATTCGCTAATATCTTAAAATTTACATTTGCATTAAAATCAGTTGCAAATTTTGTCTTCAACATTTAAAATACCTAACATGAGGGAACCCGTCATATGGGGGCTATACCAAAACGCGTATCTACGATGCTTTTCTATCTACGAAGAACATAAAATGCCAAAATACGACCAAATACATTGGAAAATGTGTCTGTAACATTTAAAATATGTCCCATCTACCTGTACCGTTCAATGGGGGCTATACCTAAACGCGAACCTATATTGAAAATATTTTGTACATAAGTTTTCTATCCTCTGAAAACTGAATATACCAATTTGCAGCAAAATCGATTGAAAAATAAATGCAAAACGTAAAATCGGCAGCCGGCGTTACATGAACGCTACGGGAAACCGCGGGCCTATGTGGCCCAATTTGAGCCCCACGCTATCCACTAATATAAGAGACATTTTTGCAAAATTTTAGGAATTTGCGCCCTTTCCTTTAAAAGTTATTAGTAAAGTTCCGCTAAAGTGCTTATATTTCGCACTGTGCGTGGTATCAGCTAGGGAGCTGCCTTTAACACTCGTTAAATGTAGTGGGCTAACATGTGCCGCGGGTTTACACATGAGAACGTTAAAAACTTGGGTTTGGGCGCTGAAGACAACGACGAAGCGACCAAAGATATACTCTAAGAGCGCTCAAGAGAAACATATGACCATTGCCCTGCCCATAATATTAATAATATTCTAGGCGATTTTAATGCCACAATTTGAAAGGAAATTATCTTTGGCCCAACAGTCGGGCAATGAGGCTGATAGATTTCGCAGGGGCAAAAAACATGGTAGTAAGCAGTACCAGATTTATCTTGATCCACATTGTATCTTGATATTCTTAAGGGCACCTGGCTGTCTCCAGACCATAAAACAAGAAATCAAAATGATCACGTTGTGATAGGTGGAAGACATTCATCGAGCGTGTTGGTTAGTTCCGAAGAGCAATCATAGACTCGGATCACCACCATATTGCAGCAAAAGTACGTACCAGATTAAACGTTGCAAATAAAGTACGAACATATACAATCATATCAGATAGCCACAGAATATTCAACTCAAGTGACCCAATTGCTTGTCCCGATCGCATATCAGCACAATGGCAAAGTATTGCCCACTCCATGCGAACATCCGCAAAATCCATATTTGGATACCAGAGACCTCCACAAAATCAGGAGCAGGGGTACCAAGTTAGTGGTTTTCCCGCTACTTGTGGTGATTTTTGACGTACAAAGACCACTGTTTAAGCAGGAATATCAACTGTTTTAAGATAAAAATCGCTACAAACCTATGGTGCGTATGTGACTGTAGCGGTTTTTACCTCGGTACAGTTGGCATCCCTGATCAGGAATGTAAAAAATCGAGATATACAGAAGCCAGAATAAATTCTGAAAATTCTACCAAAGAGTGAAACATCAAACTTATGGCTTTGGTACATCCTCCTGTCGAGACCACGAAGGTAATTTTGTAACTGATACAGGTAATGTGGCCGGGATATGGAAAAATCATTTTTCCACACTGTTGGTATCCAATACTAGCGAATATGATCAGGATACCACAGATCCAATCCTAGAGCAAGGTATTGAATGTATACCGCCCGGCCAAGATGAGATAAAGGCAGCAATAAACCGGCTGAAGGATAACAAGGCAGCAGAAGCCTTCATCATCATCTGGCTTACCAGATGAGCTGCTCAAAACTAGAGGTGACACGCTGATAAGGTGTATGTATCAGCTATTTACCGCCATCTGGCAGGAAGAACGCATACCCGACGAATAGAGCATCCTATGTCCCGTCCACAGGGAATGAGATAAGACTCCATGCTCTACCTACAGTCTTCTCTCTATTGCTATTGCAAAATAGTGTCAGGGATATTGTGCGAACGACTAAAGCGTATGTCGAACGGAATATTTGGGTCATACCAATGAGGCTTTAGACCTGGCAAGTCCACCATTGACCAGATATTTACCCTGCGGCAAATCCTGGAGAAGACACAAGAGATGAAGATCGTCACCTACCATATTTTTGTTAATTGTAAAGCAACCTCCGACAGTCACCAACGCTCAAAGGTATTCCAAGCTATGTCTGAATTTGGTATGCCCGCAAAGCTCATTCGGCTTTGTAAGATTACTTTAACTAATACCTGGTCCTCAGTAAAAATAAGAAAGAACTTTTCCGAAGAATTTAGTACCAAAAAATTTTGTGACCTGTTCAACTTCTTGCTGGTATAGGTTATACAAGATGCAGAAGTTAGAAGAAATGTTTCAATCTACGCCAATAGCCACATGTTACTTGCTTAAGCTGATGACATTCACATTATGGGACGATCAGTAAAGGAAGTAACTGATACCTTAAGAAGGTCGAAGGAGAATCAGCAAAAGTGGGTCTGCCAGTGAACGGCGAAAAGACAAAGTTGATGGTGTCGATGCACAATGCGTTTAAAGGGCTTGGATCAACAGCGGAAGTTGGTTACTATAATTTTGAGGTAGTAAAAGACTTACTCAACCTCGGCACCGCCATAAACACAGCAAACAACATAAATTTTGAATTACAAAGAAGATTAGTATTGGCCAACAAATGCTACTTTGGCCGAAGAAACAGTTTAAAAACAAAGCTACACCTCGTCAAACAAAATTACACTATACAGAACACTGATACTACTCCGAAGCGTGGGCTTCGAAAAATTCTTCGAAAGATCTACGGGCCAATCTCCGTTGACGGTGAATATCCACGTTGTATGAACAACGAGCTTTATCAACTATAGTACAACGACATCAGTATAGTTATACGAATCGAGATACAACGATTGCGTTTGCTAGGCCATGTCATAAGAATGAGTGATGATGAACCCGCGTATAAATACGGACCGCTTGGCGGCTCACGCAGAACTGGAAGTCCAAGGCTTCGATGGAGCGAACTAGTGAAATTCGACATCGGAAAACACCATATCCCAGATTGGAAGAATACGGCAACAAACAGAGAGAAATGGAGATCTTTTCTTAATTCGGTTTATGGAACAAATGTTCTGTAGAAGCCATCTATGTAAGTAAATTGCGATCTCTACGCCGTCTGTAGGGTGTGGAATTTCAGAAAATATATGTTAAACAGTTCCGGATATATCTGCTCTTCTTGGGAAACACCCTGTTTCACTCAACGGGTTTTTGACTTCTTATTATTGAATTTCAAAAACGACTGGCATCCACATAGAAAATACTCTATCTCCTCGAACAGCTTGGCATGGCCGACAGTTTCGAATGCCTTCGATAGCCACCATGACTGTCCTGTCGCATGACTTGTTTTTCTGAATCCTCAACTTATATATGTTTGCATATAGCGTGTAATACTGTTGTGGTACTGTGCATTTTCCCGAATCCATTCCATGATGTTGGGCAACTGTAAACCCGCTTTTTATCATGGTAAGAAGTAGTGCCTCTAGAACAGAGTCGCCCATAACATTTCCATCAATACTAAAGCACGTGTGTATGCATGGGTGAAAAAACAACAACCACATGATGTTCATCGTTTGTTTATGTACACGTACACTGTACGTGAGAGAGAGAAGCAAATGCAAAAACAACTCAGTGGGCGCCCTCACTATACAAAGAAGCAAAGAAGCGCGTCCCTGCTCTAGAATCTTCACTACTGGCGCCAGGTGGGAGATTGACCTGTACTATTCGCATCTGCTGGAATCCTCCTTGCCTGGCTTCAGCAGTCTGCCAACTTTTCAGTCATCTGGTACAGTATGGCTGACTAACGATTAATTGAGGACATTTCTCAAATATTAAAGTCCTAGTCTCAAATATTAAAGGCTAGTCCCGTCGCCTCTGCTGGGAAATTGTGGTCTAATTTCGACATAAGTTTCGTGTAATAATGCTATATGTAACTAGACTATTATCCAGAGTCGCTACCCTGTCGTGGAATTTTAAAGCGCTTGCTATTAGTATATTATCTACATATCTGAGGTCAATGGGGTAGTACTACCCTTTGGATAATAGACGCCAGATTTCATTTTTCCCTTGAGTTCGAATTGGGTCCGAATAGGACCTAAGTATCCGCCTCTCGCAAATGCGAAGTATCTCGACTTGGTTTGAAAAGATCACAAACAGGGGATGCTTACGCAATTAGTGGACCAAAAATCTGATTTTAGATAAGCAATCCAACTTTAACTGTCATCCAAGTATATTACCCGGACTTTCTGTAAATATATAAAGGTTGTTTTTATAGAGGTATAGAATTTTAAGTTGTCATTACTTTTCAAGATGGCGACCGATTGTAAAGTGATTTATTCCCAGTTTGGTTTGGCAATTCATCATGAATAGACTCACGCCTGAACAACGCTTGCAAATAGTGCAATTTTATTTTATTTATTGAAAGACAGGTTTGGTGACCGTCTTATTTCACGTTTTGGATTTGCGGATTGGCCTCCAAGGACTAACACCGCTAGACTTCTTTCTGTGGGGCTATGTAAAGTCATTGGTCTATGCGGACAATCCACAAACGCTTGACCATTTGGAAGACAACATTCGGCGGCCACAATTGTTGGAAAAAGTCATCGAAAATTCGACATCCAGATTGGACTACATGCGCGCCAGCCGTGGCGGTCATATGCCAGAAATCATTTCTTAAAATGTAATGCCACAAGGTTAGCTTTCGGATAAATAAAATTCATGTCAATCGAATAATCCATCGTTGTTTTATTGCAACTTAAAGTTCTATACCTCTATAAACAACACCCTTTACAATACACCACGTAAATTCAAATTGTCTATGTAACCTGGCCCGAATTTCAGATTAATTTCCCTCCAATTGCAAGAGTAGGATCATAATGCCTTGTTCTGCGCCATACGGGATATGCTGTCTTGAACGTTTATTCCACATATGTGTTTCATCTGTTAGTAGTGTGCTCAGCATCTGCTGACAACAAAGTTATCATCCGTCCTTTGGGGAGACGCGATACATCATTAATAAATACATATATTGAAGATGACGGGTACAAATAGTAACCCTTGAGAAACCTCAGCACTTGTTATCCATTCTGAAGAAAAATCATTTTTATTATACCCTACACCACAATGTGGAAGAGGCACTATGGGTTTGTTTTTCCGAAAATGAATTTAACATCGTGAAATATTCGTCGTAGACCCTGTAAATAAGGATCCGTACCGTGGAAAGAAAACACGTCTTTCCTATGTGAATGCTATATATGCACTGCTTATTAAAAGTTAAATTATTCATAAGAACTAAATAGTAAAATATTACTTAACCTACTTAACTAGTGTGTAGAAAAGAGAAAGTGAGAGTGCACATATGTGTACGAACGCATCTGCCATACAATCTTATGTAGAGGTCGTAAAATATTCTTATCTTACATGCGCATACATGTAGCAAGCAACCACATGGTTATTAGACTGCTCATAGATTGCCTGTACTAATCTATTTCAGACATACCACATGTGGCAATGGAAATTCTTATCTCCTTTCTTCTAACGACCTCCCACGATAAAGAGGTCTGCTTGCCACATGTTTACAAGTGGACTGTATTTAAACTAGATCCCTATTTAACAAAATGATCTCTAATCTACACATGCAACCCTCACCAAGACATTCACTATCTTTAAGTATTACAAAACAAATATGTTCACGTGAACAGACCCCTCATGTGGTATACCAAAATCCATATCTCGACGAGATAAAGCAATTTTGAGATGTGTGTCCCTCAGTGCGTCCATTAAAAATTTTAATCAAACTCCATGCCGCAATTATGGCCCGATGAAATGTTGTGTGGAGGTCGGATTCAGACCAGAATAGACCCCTCGTGTTATTGGTGATGATCGCAAAATATTTAGTGGGTGAAGTGGACCAAAAACAAAATTATTAGCTCATTCCATTTTGCAGCAGCTCTGTAGTTCATTTGTGTGAAAATATGTAAAATTTTAAGATATTGACTATATCTTTATTTCTGTAATATATGCTCCATCCCTTTAAGTTATATTTAGAAGACGTACTCTTGACCTTTCCATTGATGCTGATTTACGTGGTCAGATAACATATTTACAGTCTGATATATACAGAGATCCCACGGTTCTAATTTCGTGTAGTGTAATTATAATCAAGCTAGACCAGGGCTGCGGAGTCGAGCCATTTTGCCTTCCACTCCGACTCCGGAGTCGACCCCGAGGGTAATTTCCTATACCACTGAAAATGAATATAATATACACCATTTTTCAACTTTTTCCTATACTTGGACCATATGTGCTTATATGTTGTTTTCCCTAAGGTATTTTGTAACGAAATATGATGCAAAATTCATGTTCCATTGAGAATCTGTTGTATTTTACATCGAAAAGTAGCAATACAGTCAAGTTAGAAAGTTTCAGTCGATTTTGTCGGAATATACATATGTACAAGTATAGCCTCCCTTATGATAAAATATATAAGCTTTCGAAATATGTAAAAATTAATGGCCTAATCAAATTTGGACATATGTTGGCAATTTCCGCAAGAAGGTTATCTGTAGAGATGGTACCCAGCGAAATGTTCGATGCCAAAGATGCCATTCACTCATGGAGCGTGGACCCCAAAAGATGCTATTCATTTTTGGATCCAAAGCATGTCATTTACACCAATGCTTTGGCATGTCATTTTCACCAACCCTTTGCAATTACGTTATCATTACGACGAGAATTTTAACAGCGTTGGTTGTGATTTCGAGTCTCCGACAATATCAAGCCTATTGTAAATAATTAATCTTATATATTTAGAAAAATGTGTATAAACAAGTAAAAAAGTATCAGTCTGCTTTGCCGACAGAGGTATACCCTCAGCATGTGTATAGTGAAATAATTTTTTCCCAAAATACGTATGTATTTAGGGGGTTTTAAAAAATTTGGGCGTTTGAGCCGACAAAAATGTTGATTAGGATTAAAGATCAAAAGTTTGGCGGAAGAGATACTAAAAGGAATGGATCGACATTGACCGTTATGGAAGTGGATCTCCAGCCACAACATATGGTGTCATAGGGGGTTTTTACACACTTCGGGCTGTTTGCTCAAGAAGTATGGACTTGCCCCTAAAAAAACTTTTAATATCGTAATTGAGGCATTTGCTTCAACAAAAATCAAAGTGATTCGATAGCAGGTCTTAAAGTGAACTTATCCGGAAATTTTGTGTGGGAGGTACCGAATGGAGTGGACAAATATAGTCCATATTTGAATCTGATCTATATCTGGTAGATATATTAGGATGTGTAAAGTATAGACCAATTCGGCCACTCCCTTCAAGAGTTACCGTACGAACAATTTTTCCGAACATTTTTGAACTTTTGTGGGAAAGGTACCCGAAGGAGTGGACCGATTTGGCTTATCTTCAAATTTAAACTATGTTTGGACAAAATATTACTAAGGCCATATTTTGGACCGAATCGGCAGATCCGTTCGAGAGTTATCTTGCGCTCCAACCACCTCACACGGTGTCATAGGGTTTTTTTGCAACTTTCATGCTATTTTCTCAGGAAGTATGGACTTGCCCCTGATAAAACTTGTACCGTCGTATGGAGGGCAGTGAATACAAGTTGCTAAAACAAAAATCAAAGCGATTCGAGAGATGGTCCTAAACTGAACTTTTCTCAAATTTTGTGTGGGAGGTACCCGAAGGAGTGGACCTATTAAGACCATATTGGAACCTCATATTACTCTGGTAGAAAGATTACGCTATGCAAAGTATGGACCAAATCGGTCACTACCTTCAAGAGTTATCGTGCGCACAAACTTTCCGAACATTTTCGAACTTTTGTGGGGGAGGTATCGGAAGGAGTGGACCGATGTAGCTCATCTTCGAACTTAAACTAAGTTTGGGCAAAATATTATGAAAGCCAAAATTTGAACCGAATCGGTTTATCCGTTCGAGAGTTATCGTGCGCTCCAGCCAGCAGGACAGACAGACAGACGGACAGACAGACGGACGGACATGGCTAGATCGACTCCAAATTGTCTGAAACACATTTCGTCCAAACATACTTGGGGTCTAAAACCATTATTTCGATGAGGCACATTTTCATCGTATCAAAGTGTATATACCCTCCTTAGCCTAAAGGCTGAGGGTATAATAAAAACACAAAATGCATCTCTATTGGATCGATGGAATGGGTTCAAATGCTGATGAAAAGATCGGATCTTTCACGACTTCGTTTGAACCAATGCAAAAGATGCCATGAAATCAAGTCATCGCATGGAACCCCTTCCTTCAAATTTTGCTTGGAATTTACCGGGTAAATACCCATTTGTTTGTATTTATTTGGGTACTAACTATATTGAATCGCCAATGCAACATCTTACACCCTATGTCTGAGTTTAGGTTGTGAAATCGTTTCAAAATGGATAGTTTTACAATAATTTAAACAAGTGGGTAAATACTGGGTTGGGTTAAATCTCTTTAACTGCCGTAGGCTGACGAAATGTGGCTCAAATCTTACTTATATCAAGAGAATATCTGGTATTGGAAATGGGGTCTCTGGGTCTATGTTTTGCCATATATCCGTACCTCCCGATTTAAGGTATTTTTTACCTATTGGCCACATTTTACAATCATATTGGCTGAAATTTGACACAATGAGTTCTCAATATGTGAAAAATATCCTTGCAAAAATTTGTCAACATAGGTCCAGGTTTTCTAATAGCCCCTATATAAGGGTACCCCGATTTCAAGTATTTACCCAAATGTTGGGTAAAAACTCCTTAACTGCCGAACCACTTGACGTAGGCTGACAAAATTTGGCTCAAATCTTACTTATATCAAGAGAATATGTAGTATTGAAAATGGGGTCTCTGGCCCATGTATCCGTACCTCCCGATTTAAGGTATTTTTAACCTATTAGCCATATTTTGCAATCATATTGGCTGATGTTGATGTTGGCGATTCAATATAGTAAATACCCAAATAAATACCCACAAATGGGTATTTACTCAATTTACCGGGTATTTACCCATTGGGTGTTTACCCACTGTCCATCTCTAAGTTATCTGCCTATCAGGAAACCATATGTGAAATTAAAACCAATGCGGTTGGATAAAAATTCTGTGTCAAATTTAAAAAACCTACTTTTAAGCTCTATATTTATTTCACAGACAGAGGGGCAAGACATTGAAATTAATATATTATCCTGATCATAGTGGATGGTGAATGAAGGCAATGCCGATAATTAAGATGCAAGGGGAGATCACCATAACGTCTAATTACCATGACGTCCTCTGCATAATTCATAAAAATGTTAACCCCTCTATTAGAGTCTCTAAAGTAGGCTTCGTTCGGGAATAAGAGACATCAGAACCAAATCTTCTTTGGATTGTTTAATGCATTTTTCAAATAACAAAACTTGTACATTTATATAAGTGTAATCCGACAGGTCTTAAACTCGATCCAAACCAAATGTTTGTAGTACTTAACTTCAGCGCACATATTTTGAACTTTTGTAGAATTTTAACCGGAAGAGTGGAATGGAAAATTTTAACAAAATATCCGATATTTATCGTGAACACCAAGCAGCACACATACAGACGAATGTAAAAGGCCAGTAGCTCTTTTCATAGAAATTGTTGTGATCTCTTCATTGAAGTCAAGTACGTTTCCTCGTAGAAGATCTTAGAACTTGGAAGACATGTTGGTCTTCATGTTGACCGTCAGTAGCATTTCTCATAGAAGACCACAAGGTCTTTCATAGTAGTCGAAAAGGTCCCTTCATAAAATGATGGAAATGCCAGTAGGTGTTCTAGCAGAATACTTTTAGTACTTCTAGCAGAAGACTTGTAGCACTACTATAAAAAAACAAATAAATCAAAACAAGTGAGGGCGATAGTAGAAAGGGGCCGATTATGCGATTCCCTGACCACTACTCCTGGACACTAGTTTTCCAGGAAATTTCCTTTCCACTACAGGACAGGACAGGACTACTTTTGGTTCGAAAAATTGAATATTATTCATTTGGCACCGATTCCAAGAGATCTGTTACATATTAGATCGGACTGCACGCCAATCTTCCTGCTATACATTTTGAAGGTCCTTATTGTAAGAAAAATATATTATCGGCTTAATTTTTGGAACTTTGTTGCAGTAAGGTGCCCCAAAAACTTAACGATATATAATATTAACCACTTGACTGTCCGAGCATTCCTGGCAGGTCAAGTCAACTATATACAAAGGATTGGGTCGTAATATTTTACATAACGTTGCGATCCATATTCTGGCCGCAGAAAAACATATCATTTTACTTTCATTTAACAGATTTTTTCCTGTTAACGACCACAATTAAAATATTCAGACGTTATTCCAGGAGCGGAGTACGAGTTTTTCGCTTAGTTTCCATCCATAAAGCCACAGAAGGTACAGAGGTATTTCACACTGGACCTGAGACCTTAAAGTTTGTTCTCTGAGTTTTTCAGTTTCCTTAAAATGCAATAAAATTTTGGTCAATATGAGTTAAATTCTTAATTAAAAATCAATACCACATAAAATGTATACATTTTAGAATTTTTTCCTACAAACACATCCTTAGGCCACCGATGTGAAATAAATGTTACGGAAATGACTAGATCGCCATCTACGGCTTCTTGGACGGAAACTGTGGGGCAAATTTGTATTACACTCTTGCAATAATGACTGAATATTAAAATTATGATATTCTACTAGAAAAATGAGATCATATGAAGAGAAATTGCGAAACATTTGCAGCATTTCCTGCAGTCAGGATATGGATCGCAAGGATATGTAACAAAATTATTACCAAATCCATCGTATATAGTTCGCTTTATTTATCCGGTATTCTCTGGCAGTCAAGGGGCTAAAATAATATGTAAAGTTTTAAGCGCCTAACTTCAGCAGAGCTCCGAAAATTAGGCCGAAAACATTTTTGGTAATGCAGGTGGTTCACTTTCAGTGTGAGTCACTGTATATCTGTATATTCTTATCGGAAATCGACCTCCATAAAAAATTGGTGACGATCGGTCTATAATTGTGCTTGGAGTTTGATTAAAAATTTTGTGGTCG